>NC_090266.1:567222662-567569329 GCF_040414725.1 Anabrus simplex
ACTGGGTAGAGCAAAAGAGAAAAGAAAAAGAAAGAAATTACTGAAAATACTGTTTCAACTGCGAAACATGGGCCTTTTTAACAATGGAAGGATCATTTGCATCCTGTAATAAAACAGAAACCGGAGTAGAGAAGTGAATGATTGAAAAAGGGCCTGTCCAACGAGGGCAAAGTTTAGCAGATATATGATCATTCGCGGAACTTTGAGGATGATTCTTTAACAGTACTTTATCTAAAAGTTTAAATTTTGATGGACGGTACCCACGGTCGTGAACCCGTCGATGGACCTCCCGTGCCTGGTGCAATTTAGTTAAGACCCTTTTCCACTCCGCTTGAGTGACTTGATTAGGGGGGCAAAGGAGCAAAGAAGGTAGATCCCATGTTAAATCCAAAGGAGTTTGCAAATCTCTACCCAAAAACAATTTCGCCGGGGAAAAAGAGGTGGAGTTATTGATGGCAGAATTAAGTGCTAGGGCAAAGGCAGGTAATTCAGAATCCCAATGGCGTTGATCTTCGGAATGAAAAATGGACAATAGAACTTTCAAATTTCTATGATATCGTTCGACGAGATTGGCTTGAGGATGGTAGGGGGAGGTAAAGACCTTGTTAATACCATTCATAAAGCAAAAGTTGTAAAAGGATTGTGAGGTAAAAATGGTAGCGTTATCCGAAACTAGGTATTTCGGTAGACCAATAATAGGGAAAATTTGGTCATTCAAAAGCCGAATAATAGTCTGAGCAGAAAGCGTACGCAACGGACGCAAAATCAAAAATTTAGAGAAACCATCAAGCAGAGTAAAAATATATGCATTGCCGTGGGAGGATTTAGTGATAGGTCCGACAACATCAATATAATACCTCTCAGCAGGATAAGTAGAAGGTGTGGCGGAATGAGCACCAAAGGACAATGCGTTCCGGGGTTTGTGTTTTTGGCATAAAGTACAAGATTTAACCCAAGTGAAGACATCTTTACGCATATTGGGCCAAAAGAATTGAGATGCCAACCGAGAATAAGTTTTAGCGCGCCCAAAGTGTCCCCCTATAGGAGATCCATGATAATACTGAAACAGCATCGAACGTAAAGGGGAAGGAATGACTACTCTAGGGGTTGATTTAGGAGTTGGTTTAAAAACCAGCAATTCATTATGGATCCGGAAAGGTCCGTCATAGTTAGTAGCAGAAAGAGAAATCTTAATATCTTTACAGTAAGAATCGGTAGATTGATGCTGATGACACGAGTCAAAAGATAATGGAAAATCAATAAGAGAAGAAATCGCATTGATTTCATAAGAAGGAAGTTGATCTAAAGTTGAAGAGGGAGATTGGTCAAAAAGGCGAGAAAGAGCATCAGCGACTGAATTTTGATAACCTGAAACGAATTTTACAGAAAACTTAAAACGAGAAAGGCGGAGCAGCCATCGACCGGTCCTGCCTATTTTAGGGGCATTGTTGAGTAGCCAGGATAAGGCCTGATTATCAGTTTGAACAAGAAATTGCCGATGGTCAAGGTATTCCGAAAAATGCTCAATAGTGAGGATTAACGCTAATGCTTCCCTTTCATAAACAGAATACTTACGTTCAGTAGGCGAGAGCAAGCGACTAAAATAAGCAATAGGAAGAAGTTTACCGTCTCGGTTTTGATGTAAGACTCCTCCAACCGCAACGTCAGAGGCGTCCGTAAAAACTTCAAAGGGTAAATCAAAGTCAGGTATTTGAAGAACAGGGGCTTTGGTTAAGGCAGATTTGAGAGAAATAAATGCAGTTTGTTGCTGTTCTCCCCAGTGAAATTTCATGCCTTTTCGTTTAAGTAAATTAAGTGGCTCAGATATGCGAGAATAGTGAGGGATAAATTTACTATAAAAACCAACCATACCTAAGAATGTTCGCAAGTGCTTCAAATTTTTCGGTGGAGGAATGCGATCAACTGCAGAAACCCGATCCGGATCAACAGAAATGCCATTATTGGACAGAATATGTCCCAAAAATTTAATGGAAGTCTGTGCTAAAATAATTTTAGAAGGATTGACGGTAAGATTAACAGAACGTAACCGAGAGAGTACTTCACGAAGATGTTTAATATGAGTGTCAAAATCAGGACTATAAATCAAAAGATCATCCACATATGGAAATAGATACTGATATTTTATATCAGAAAAAAGATTGTCAACAAATCATTGCATGATTTGTGAGCCAAGGTTTAATCCGAAAGGTACTTTCGTGAATTGATACAGCCCAGTAGGAGTAATAAAGGCAGTATACTTAGAGCTACTATCATCTAAGGGTATCTGATTATAGGCCGAATTGAAATCTAAAAGGGAAAAATACTGTGCATTGGAAAAGTGTTGAAACGCAGTTTGAACTTTAGGCATGGGGTAAGCATCGTAGAGGATCTTAGAATTAATTTTACGATAATCAACTACAAAACGAAAGGACCCATCAGGTTTATCAACAACGAACGCGGGAGAGGCGTAGTCCGAAGTGGAAGGTACGATGGTATTATCAACCAGCATTTTCTCTACAAGTTGATTAAGAATTTTCATTCTGGGCGGACTCAAATGATACGGGGGAGATCGAACAGGCGTGGTATCAGTGAGATCAATATGAGCTTGAAAATTGGAAACTGTTCCAAGTTTAGAGATGACAACATCAGAAAATTCAACTAACAAATTATCAAGTTGGGCAGATTGAGAACGATTACAATACACATGGTCCTTACGAACCGAAGGAAAATGTGAAAGAGGGAAATCAGAACAATTCACTAATGGAATCCTAATATCCGAAAAGGTGAAACGAATAGAGGAAGAAAATGAATCAAGTACCAAACCAGTATGACGAAAAAAATCATATCCTAGAATTAATGGATATGATAAATTTTCTACAACATTAAAAGAATAGGTCCACGAAAAATGTTGAATTTTTAAGTTGAGCTTGACTTGACCAAGAGTCTGAAGTAGATTATTTGATGCAGAAGTACAACGAAGGGAAGACTGAGAAAGTTGAAGACGAGAAAAAATAGTCTGAAGAGATTGGAAGAGTTCTAAACTAATTAACGAAGTCGTTGAACCAGAATCTAAAAGTGCAATAGTAGGAATATTGTGGAGCAAGACTACAATATGTGAAGTTTTGGGTAATGAGCAAAAAATGTGAGAATCATATTTGACGCTCGGTTGAGTGTAAGAAGATCGAAAAGGTTGCCGAGTGGTAAAGGTGTGATGAAAAGCAGGTATTTGATCAGGCAGATTTGCCCCGTGAACGCGTCCACTGCCTACGGACGAGGGTTGGGGGCGTTTCCCGAGATGGGGGAGGCACAAAATTTAGCTATATGTCCTGTACCTCTACAGCGGTAACAGATAATAGGTTTACTGACTGTAACAGAACGAGATATTGGTAATGATAATGACACCGGGGGAGAGGTAGTAGCAGAAGGTAAGACTGGTGGTGGTGGTGGGACACGAGCATAGTAGGAAATATCTGCATACGAGTAAGTCGTATGAGCTTGTGCTGCGGTATACAATTGTAGCAAAGAGGTAGGGGGGGAATGTATCTGAAGAAGTTGCCGGAAAGAAGGTACAGCATAAAATGTAACAATTGAAATTAATTCCGATGGATTACTAGCGATATTAAGAACATCACTAAAAGTAAGAAGTGAGTCTAAATAATCGTGTACAGGTTCGTCAGAACGTTGATGACGGCGGACAAATTCCAAACTCAATGTATGACGTACCTCATAAGGTAAAAAGTAATTATGGAGACATGTGCGAAATTGAGCCCAATCCTGAAAATGTGCCATATTTTCAAGCCAAAAATTCGTTAAATATCCAGTAGTTTTAGACGTTAATAAACTAATGAGTTGGGAAAATGGGGCAAGGTTAATTTTAAGAAATTTACGGACAAAAAATAGCCATATAGTTAAATTTCGAGGATTTGTATCAGTTAAATGAGGCACTTGTGTTAATGACTGTTTAATAATCTCTAAATTTAATGTAGAAATGAGTGGATTTGGGGAGATAGGTGATGAGGTGAGTGGCCTAGAAAATTCAGGATGTAAATGATAAGCGGTACTTGGAAGTTTTGGTTTTAGGTCTTGATCAGATAAGTCTGAAGTGGAAGAATGCGAAGACGAAGAAATGGTGGATGAAGGTTCTGAGGACGAAGTGTCATCAAAAGTAATTAAATCCGTATGAGGTGGATTAGGTAGAGACCGGGAAAACGGGGGTAAATATAAAGAATTATCAGAAGAGTTTAATGGAAAATTATCGGAAAAAGTTGCCATGTTGAAAAAGAGAGCACAGTAACGAAGAGTAAAAAAAGAGAAAAATTGAAAAAAAGACAACAGTAAATAAATCGGGTGAGTTACTCTGCTACCATTTTGTGACGATTTATAGCAACAACGTATAGGTTGGTTAAGATTCTTTGACAAGACGTTCAAGGAGTAAAGAGCTGGGACCAATTGGAGGTTAGTGGATGTAATAAGAAGAAGAAAAAAAAGTTAATCAAAACAGTATATTGTTTCTACAAAGGAAATCAATTTTAAATTTTACAACTCAATTTTGTAACCTGACACACACAAAAGAAAACACTCATCGTGAATGACGTACATTAGAATAGAATCCCTAGACCATTTACAAATTATAATATTTGACTAATCAAATGAACGCGGTAACCTATAAAGCCTCGGAAAATATGGACACAAATTTCCAAAAAGGTAAACAAAGAGAGAAGAAAGGCACGGGAAGGACCAAGGACGGGGATCACAATAGTGGGAGTCGCCTGAGTATAAACATTGCCAAATGCAGGAACAGTTTTATGTGATAAGTTGTACCGTCCAGGCCACAAGTTCAATCACTCACCAACTCTTGAAATTGGATATTACTCAATGTTCATTTGTTAAGAAAAAATATCACTCATATCATACTTAAAAGAAAATCGGCCACAACAATGAAGATAACTCCAAAATCCATAGGAGGAGAATAATAGTGGTAATTATAAAATAAATACTCTGTTGCTCACCCAATGCAGCAAATAAAAGAAGTGGAGCTTCCCAGCAAATACTGGGAAGTCCTCAGACGACCCTCCAACCACACTCGGAATCAGTGCTGGACTGAAGACCGAGTATGTGGGGGAAGCCTTTATACCGCTGCAGAAAGTTCCGGAAAAAAGTACACAAAACGTCGAGAAATATCGGACACTGACGTAGCAGATGACGTAACGCAGAGGAGACTCAGTGTGTAGTTAGCAATTCACCAGGACGGATGCACGGCGCGGCAGCAGAGAAGGTCCAAGGCCGGTTAGATGAGTGAAGTATCGGCGAGTATATGAACATAGATGAAGTTCCAGATGACGGTAGCCGAAAATAGGTGAGTGATCGTTACACGTACTATCTCTGATTTGTGCTACAGAAGCCGTACATATGACACTGTATACGTCATTGTAGACCGTGATCTCAACAAGGTGATCAGGTCTACGAAAATTAAAGCAAATAATTGACCAATGTTAGACATCGTTGAAGCAACACTGTTTAGACGAGCCCTAGAATTAGTGTATGCGCGATATTATACCTCTAGTCTCTAGTAGGCTCCTAAATACACTCAACTAAAACCAGAGAACATATACGAGTTCCCCTAGCATAAATTATGCTTGATGTGCACAATTGTAACATACTAAGCCTAGAGTTCAGTCACAATGAGTGATATTTGCTCTCAGTCAGACTAGGAGGCCTGCAAATCTGGATACATCGACTGAGGGATCGTAGTGTCATGTATAGGTCTTGTTGTGCACGTTCTCCGTAGTGTAGCACCGTAGGGATCTGAGTACAGCCCTTTCAGCCCCATTCAATCCGGCAACTGTTTGTCGTACTTTTTAATTTCGTGTGACAGCCCTTTTATGGCAGGCCTTCCGTACAAGTTGGACACTTGTCATAGTGAACAGTAAGAATGCCATTACGTCATCGAACAAAGATTTCCCTTAGAAATGCGTCAGGTTATCTACAAGTTTTAAAGGTGCAACCTAATATGCGTAATTTTAATTCCTAAAGTGTATTTTTATGGAATAAGGTATTGAATGTACACTTCAGAAATAAAGTGCATAAGTTGGCACACGAACTCCCTACACAAGTTGTAATGGGAAGAATTTGAATATGTCCTTTCAATTATCGTAATGTATATAATAACAAGACAGAACGCCAGCTTATATTATCATGAATGTTAAGAAATGCAAGAAAGAGAATTTCAAAAATATCCTAAATGAGAACGATTCCTGACATCCCTGGATAGATAATACATAAAATTTAGAGATATGCTGAAAAGGCTATTATTTCGTATAAGGGAAGTACCGATTTTGGGTAAAGATTTTATAGCATTAATTTCATTATCTTCAGTCGATTTACAGGCAGGAGAATATTCAAGTCCGAAAACAGTAAAACCTTATAAAAATTGCAGCTGGTATCGAAGATAAAGATCATTCATTTTATATATGGACCGTAAAAAACTTACAGTACGTACCGAAAGTAATTGTAAATTATAGCTCCTCGTTCTTGACTGGGGATAGTTATGAAAACTAATAACGAGGGATAGTAAGCTGATTAATCTGTAGAAGAGCTAATGAATTTTGGAAATAGGATGAGTACATGTCAGTTACGGGACAGACGTTACCAGTGAGCAATAGAAGTACGAGTAATTCCTCAAAATAAATACAGTACGTTTGAACATTTCACAGAACAGAGAACAAATCGTATTATAAATTTAGAACTATGTATTTGATGGGATAGTATGTCTATTATTAACAGATACAATGATTTGCACTCCACTGAGTGGGTACTGACGAGTTTTACTAATCAATTACCTTAAGACAATTTCAATAAACTTGGTTGATATCAACACAGATCAAAAGGGCAGATAATTTAATTTACTTTGCTTCTATGGTCCAAATGAAAAATGAAATAATCACATGTTGATTTAGCACAAGTGAATGTAATAGAACTAAGAGAAGAGTCTACTGTGGCTGCAATATGAAACTCTCACGCGGGGAATATAGGAAAAGTCCTCTGAGTTTTAATTACTGCGTTGGAGGGGTGAAAGTTCCTTTTGGGGATCATTAAATGTATCTAGGTGTTAATATAATGAAAAATTTTAATTGGGGTAATATCATAAATGGCATTGTAAATAAAGATATCTGCACATGTTTATGAGGGTGTTTAGGGGTTGTAGTAAGGATGTAAAGGAGAGGGCATATAAGTCTCTGGTAAGACCCGAATTAAAGTATGGTTCTAGTGTATGGGACACTCACCAGGATTACCTGATTCAAGAACTGGGAAAAATCCAAAGAAAAGCAGCTCGATTTTTTCTGGGTGATTTCCGACAAAAGAGTAGCGTTACAAAAATGTTGCAAAGTTTGGGCTGGGAAGAATTGGGTGAAAGTAGAAGAGCTGCTCGACTAAGTGGCATGTTCCGAGCTGTCAGCGTAGTGATGGCGTGGAATGATATTAGCAGATGAATAAGTTTGAGTGGCGATTATAAAAGCAGGAAAGATCACAGTCTCTATATATATATATAATAAGAGTTTTGTCCGTACATTGCTCAGAATTTGAAAAGAATGGTATTTCTGTATCGGTCATGTCCATAGTAACAAGGAAATGCAATTTTTACTTTTCCGTAATTTCTGTCTGTCTGTCTGTCTGTCTGTCTGTCTGTCTGTCTGTCTGTCTGTCTGTCTGTCTGTCTGTCTGTCTGTCTGTCTGTCTGTCTGTCTGTCTGTCTGTCTGTCTGTCTGTCTGTATATACACGCATCACGAGAAAACAGCTGAATAGAATTTAATGAAATCGGTATGTGAAGTCGCGGGATGAGCCGCTACAATCTAGGCTATGAATAATTTTACTGATGCGGAGTGAAATGGTAATTTAGGGTAAGGCCTAAAATATAATTCTCAAATATTTATATTATTAGTGGTCCTATCGATAAATACTATATAACGAAAGTTATATAGAATTAAATTTCCGACAATTTACGTCAAACATTGTTACCGCACCGGCATTGATAACACAGATATTCATGAATTTGTATTTTTGTTGCCAAGTCCATATCAATGCCGAGCCACGAGAAAATGGGTTAACAGAATTTAATGAAAGTCGGTGTATAGAGTCGGGGAATAAGAAACTACAGTCTAAGTTATAAACAATTTTATTCACCCGGGATGAAATTGTAGTTTAGGGGAAGGCGCCTAAAAATAATTTTTAAGTACATATGTTATTGGTCCTATCGAAACGTACTACATAACAAAAGTTATAGAGAACACAATTTCTTACTATTTATGTTTTATTCAGTTTTACCCAGAGTCGGAAGGAAACTAAATGTGAAGGCCTACAATATTGAAAGTGCATAAAATTGATTAACAATAACATTACATTGACCATTGTTTATTGCGATGTTCTTTGTCTCTTATGCTGCCGCTCAACTCAGATAGATGGGATTACTGCTGCGTACCGAGTATAACAGCCTGACCGAATATTGGCGGGAAATAACTGGGGAGTTGCAAAACTTTCTTCTTTAGCATGTCATTCCTCTGGTTCAGACATTTTCTGATACTGTCGGTACGTAGCAGACTGGTTCATCATAGTTTTCCTGCTATTCGATCCCTACTCTAACGCCCTGGTTTGAATGAGCAGTGTGCATACTTAAGGCAGAGGCTCACTTAGTAGTAGTATTAGTATGACCTGGTCTAGAATTACAATTTAGGACTATTCCAAATTATAGCACCACAATTCACTAAATAACTCAAAATTCAACCCTGAAAAGAGCCGTTTCCTAAGAAAAGCTTCTTCCTCTTCACTTTTATTAAATTCATTTTATTCCAAATTAGCATTGAAGATGGGGTTTCTCCTCTGGCTTGGAGGAAAAATTTACCTTCAAGTCAGATAGATTTGTCTGCCGCCAGTGTAGTGAATTGAGATTTTCTGAATCATCGGGCACTCCTACGAACAGATTAGTAAAAGCGTATAGTTTTTGCCCAGGGAGTCCCCACCATTCGACATCCCCACCCAGCCAATATAAGACGAAGTGTGTTCACGGATCACGGCTGTCTGCGGCTTGGTCATTGCAGCTCTGGAACTTTGGACTGTTAAATCGACAGCGTAGTACTGTTCGTTAAAAGTGAGAAAATGTGTAGTTTTTCATTTGACCGAATATTTTCTATGAAAGCATTGCTTTTAATAGCGCCATTCCTACTGACGTCATTGTAATGACCTATGCTAATTTCATTTGGGAAAACTACTAAGACGGTCTTTCTGAGGATGTAAAAAGGCAGGTGGAGAGTGAGTTCCTGCCATTATATTGAAATTTCCCCAACCTGATTGTGACTGATGGTAGGCAAGGGAGCTTACCATTACAATGAAAATTCCCTAACCCAGTCTTCATATGAGACGTTTGGTGACTTCCCCGTCGCGTTTCTAGGGTAACTTTAAGTGCTATGCAATTTAATACAACCTTGCCCACATCGTGTTCACTACCTAACATAGAATTCTGTATACAATGTAGAATTCCGTAGCGAAGCACGGGTACATCAGCTAGTATGAAGATAAAACTGGAATTCAAGAGGACAAACTGGGGCAAATATTCATTCATAGGAAGGGGAGTTAGGGATTGGAATAACTTACCAAGGGAGATGTTCAATAAATTTCCAATTTCTTTGAAATCATTTAGGAAAATGCTAGGAAAACAACAGATAGGGAATCTGCCACTTGGGCGACGCGCCCTAAATGGAGATCAGTATTGATTGATTGATTGATTGATTGATTGATTGATTGATTGATTGATTGATTGATTTAATTATTGATTGATTGATTAAAAATGTTGTCGGTCCACAGTCGAATCATTATAAATGTTTTACAAACGATATTTCTATAGCTCTCTCAGAAGAAGTCCTCGCAATAGAATGTCATGTTGTACAATGGAAGGAAACTTATTATGTTCTGAGTCATTATGTCTCAGCTATTCGGTTTTTCATTGAGGCTAAATCTTCACATTGACAAAATATTCAATGTTATGTCTTCCCACCATTAGCGTGAAGGCGTGCAGTGTTATAACTTAACATACTGACATAGAGGTGTGTCTTTTAATTCTGAAAAGTAAAAATAATTAATGTTATTTGTGTTAAGTCGCACCAACTACATTTACGGTTTTCGCAGACACCGAGGTGCCGAAATATAGTCCCGCGTGAGTTCTTTTACGTGCCAGTAAATCTACCGACACGATGTTGACGTATTTGAGCACCTTCAAATACAAAAAGATTGAGCCAGGACCAAACCTGTCAAGTTGGGGTCAGAAGAACAGCAGCTCAACCATCTGATTCACTCAGCTCGATCTGAAACGTAATTGAGAGTGATTAATGAAATTACTACCCGAAATTTCACATGCTCTATGTGGGCCAAGTTTTTCCGTTTCATTTAGTTGACAGTTCTTGAGTTCGAACTAATCAATGTTAAATTGTACGCCTGCCATGGAGGCAGTCGAGGGAAACCTTCGAGTGAGCAGAATTGTGTGATTTATGGGACACTATGGCCACTCAATGGAAAATACTGTACCTCATGAATTCGCAGAAAGTTCTGAAAGTTTCGCTGAGCCAACAGTGTTCCCTTCGTCACAGGTGGTGGAAACTTAGATTCAATTGTTCTTCACGGCACAACGTAACTCAACCTATATAAGAGCTGATTTGGTGAACTGCCTACACCCAATCAATCCACACAAATGCTGATCACCTGAATCCTCTCCTAATTTCAGCTTGTAATAGAACTAGACATTCCGTCATTCCACAGTCGCCCGTGCCAGCTACCCACGACACCGTATCAACAGTACCGAGTTGCTTAAAGTAGATCGTGTAAATACATACATCTGCGTACTTCTTCATTATAGACTGTTACGACATTCAGCGTTTGGTCTACCAGCCTCTCTGAAACTACTTATTGCTGCCAATATCCTCTATTTGTAACTAGCACTGTGGAGCTATTTAATTACATACCTCTTATATTTACATCATTAGAAACTGAGCCTACCCATTGTCACCTTGGTCTCCTCCAATTTCTCTCACCTTCCATGTCCGACTCAGGTATCCTCCCCCATTCGTCTCACATGAACCCAACCTTCAAAGCCGGTTTATGCGTACTGATTCAAACATGCAGTTCATTCCTAACACGGCGTTTATATTCTCATTCCGAGTAGGCTACCCTCCTGCCATTGCTCCCACCTATTTCTACCAGCCACAATTCTCACTACTTTCATGTTTGTTATTTGTGACTTATGAATAAGACATCCTGAGTCCACCCAGCTTTCAGTATAGTAAAGATAAGTTGACCTGGAAACAGACCGGCGTAAATATACTTTCCCCCGGTAGCTCCTTACGCAATATTTGTGATCGCAACTGTGAGCTTACTGTATTAGCTTGGTTGTACCTCGAGTCAATCTCACTTATTCTACTAACACCCTGGGAGATGGTGTATGGAATATTAAAACTCTATTGTAATTAAAATAATAAGATGAACTTTCCAGTCGATCAACGTATGGTACGTCTAAATCAATTCGCTTGCGTAATCAAATTAAGCAGCAGTAAGGCCAATCGCTGGATAAAAAGTAAACCAGAATCAAAGCGATTGTCTAAATGGAAAGTGAAATGGAAGACAAAATGAATGCAAGAGATAATAATAAATGGCAGAATGATTAATTTCACGAAAAGAATGCCCTGCATTAGAGCATCCGTTATGTTAGGGGAACACCAGGTCTCCCTCCTTCCATCAGATCGATCAGTATGGTATCTAAAGATATCTTCACATGCAGTACTGTATATACTGGATGGTGGACGGAGGCGTTCCTGAATTCCTTTGTTATATTCGGAAAATGGAACAAATTCACAGTTTTTCTGGGTCTATAATTTCCCTTGCATTATCACATCTCCAAGCACAATTGTGCAGTACGATCACAACGGTTCAGGTTGAGTTATCAATCAACAACTCTCCCGTAGTCCGATTATATGTCCTCTCAGGAACAGTCACAGTTGTTCAAAGGTGTCTCAAATATAGAGCTGCATCCTGCTGAATTCTTCGTGAAATTCTATCGGGACAATTACATTGATAACAGTGCACACGCGTGTGATCTCAGCCATTAACCTGACCCCATCAGGATACATTATCCGTGGTGGCGCCTTTAGATTAGCAGCTATACGAAACTTCAGTCTGTCACAAGACCCGCCGCATGACTGCATTTACTTTTATGTTGTGAGAGTTTCCTTTACTTAGTGAGATACTGTTTTCAGATTAGCTTACTTGTCACTAATTAAATCAATTTTATTTGAATTATTTTTGCTGCCGATTAGAATTTGAAATGCAGATAGCTATGAGAATAAATCGGACATTAAAATGAACATTGAATCGCATTCAAGACCTTCAAGAGAAGCATTGACTTGGGATAATTATTATTGAACTGTGGCTCTCATAACTCGTGGTTCAGCAAAGAGGTACGTTGTAGTGGAACTCCTGTTCATATATCGGTTTAATTTACATACATACATACATACATACATACATACATACATACATACATACACGCATAATCATTATAGACAGGTATGCCTTTCAACGTTCAGTCTGCAAGAATATGTGAATTTACAAACGTCGCCACATCCTCTAAATGCAACTAGTGCTGTTTTTTAGTTATATACCTCTTATCTTTAAATAGTTATAACCTGAGTCAAACCATCGTCGTATTGGTATCCCTCTACTTCTCTTACCCTCAATGAGAGTACATTATTCTCCTAGGTGACTTATCCTCCTCCATACGCCTCACATGACCCACCACCGAAAACCGTTTATGCGCACAGCTTCATCCATCCAATTCATTCCTAACATAGCCTTATTCTCTTCATTTCGAGTATCCTCATGCCAATGTTAACACCTGTTTGTACCAACAATCATCCTCGATATCTTCATCTCTGTTACTTCTAACTTATGGACAATATATTATGAGTCCACCCAGATTTCGTTCCCGTAAAGGAGAGTTGGTCTTAGAACAGACTCCACGTACAAATTGCTTCGTTCGGGAGCTGGCGTCCTTCTTACAGAATACAGTTGATCGCAACAGCGAGCTCATTGCATTAGCCTTTATGTACTTTGATTTAATCTCACTTACATTATCACCACTCTGAGAGGACACACATCCTAAATACTTGAAATTATCTACCTGTTCCAACTTTTTAGCACCAATCTTACATTCAGCTCTCTTCGATTTCTTACCTACTGACATCAGTTTAGTCTGCGAAAGGCTAATTTTCATACCATACTCATTGCACCTATTTTCAAGTTCCAAGATATTAGATTGCAGGCTTTAGGTGCAATCTGCCATTAAGACCAGGTCGTCAACTTGGTCAGACTGCTTAGTACATTTCCACCTACCTGAATCCTTCCCTGCCAATTTATAGTTTTCTGCAGGTGGTCCATGTAAACTAAGAACAACGGTGAAATATTACAGCCTCGTCTAACCCCTGTAAGTACCCTGAACTAAGAACTCATTCTACCATTAATGCTCACGGCAGCACAATAGTAAACATAAATGCCTTTGATTAATTTTAATTGTCTACCCTTAATCCCATAGTTCCCCAGTATGGCGAACACCTTTTCCCTCGGTACTTTGTCATATGCCTTCTCTGGATCTAAGAAACATAAAGATAATTATATATTCCCCTCGTAGCATTTTTGAATTATCTGGCGCATGCTGAAAATCTGAACCTGAGAGACCGTCTATGGTCTGAAACCACACTGGTTTTCATCCAACTTCTCAACCACTGAACGCACCCTCCCATCCAAGACGCCTGTGAATAATTTTCATGGTATATTAATCAATGAGCTACCTCGATAGTTGTTGCAATCCTTCCTGTTCCCTTGCTCATAGATAGGTTCAAGTACTGCTTTTGTCCAATCTGAAGGTACATTACCAACACTCCATGCTAATCTTATTATTCTATGAAGCTATTTCATCACTGCCTTCCCACTATACTTCACCATTTAATGTCAAATTTTGTCTATTCCTCCTGCTTTATGACAATGGAGTTTATTTACCACCTTTCCCACTTCCTCAAGCGTAATTTCACCAACGTCATTTTCCTCCTTCCCATGAGCTCGGTTGTTTGTTCATGACACCGCCAGGAAGATTTCCTTTTACGTTGAGAAGATTTTCAAAATATCCCACGACCTCTCCAGTGATTCCCTGGGATCTATTATGTGTGCACCTGAAATACCCAAAACACTGTTCATTTCATTTTGCCTTCCCTTACTAAGATTCTTTATTACTGTCCGGAAGAGCATTTCCATGTTATTACCAAAATCTTCCAATAACTTCCTTCTTGTTTTCAACAACTATTGTTTCGCTCTGTTTCTTTCTGTCTTCATCGGCTCTTGTTTAGAGCCATTTCTGATAAGCCAATTTTTGCGTTCACAATCTGTTCTCAGTTCATCATTCCACCAAGATTTTCGCTATTTCCCTTCTTTACACACATCTGCACCATCACATGGTGAATACACTGAGGTGATTCCCGTACTAATTCCTCCAACATCCAAATAATACCCACATCATCGCTCATTTTCGTGTCTAACAGAAACTATGTCGCGTGCAAATAGTATTCCTGATAAAAATCCCTCCCCCACACTCTGACCTTCCCTTCTTAACAACCGTCAAGTACTGCTGTTTCTACTACAGCATTCCCGTATACCACACAATCTCTTTATACATGCCGGACCTGCTTACTGTCCACTGTTTTGAACTTCTAACTAATCATATCCATGCACTTCTGTCTAATTTCCTCGTCATGGAGATTTTCTACCTTTATTCGTTTTCAGACAAATTTTACTTTCGCTGACATAGGCCTAGAGGTACTTAGTTCACTACAGATCAGATATTGGTCTGTATCATCGAAAAATCTCCGGATACCCGTATATTCCTTACAGATTTCCCGATTTTGAAGTCGGTTAAGATATAGTCTATTATGGATATGGTTTCCCTACCCTCCCATTTGTAGCGGTGAATAGCCTCATGCTTGAAGAATGTATTCGTAACTGCTAAACCCATTCTAACACAGAAGTCCAGCAAATGCTTATCATTCTTATTAGGTTCCATATCTTCTCCACTTTTACCAATCACCCTTTCGTATCCTTCGGTTCTATTTCCAACTCTCGCATTGAAATAGCCCATTAGAACTGTCCTCTCCTTGCTGTTAACCCTGACTACGATGCCAATTCATGCTTCATAAAACTTGTCACCTTCATCCTCATCTGCACACTCACATGGTGAATACACTGAGACAATTCTCGTCCTAATTCCTCCAACTTCCAAATCTACCCACATCATTCGCTCATGTACGTGCCTAAAAGAAACTATGTTGGGTGCAAATAGCATTATGATGAATAGCCCTCCTTCACACTCTGTCCTTCCCTTCTTAACACCGTCAAGTACATTTTATTATCTCTTATCCTTTCCTCGTTATCTCCCCTTACCCGAAAATCACTTACTCCTAGCACAACCAGATGCATCCTTTTTGCTAAATCAGCCGTTCTACTTTCTTTCTTCCATAAGCCCCATTAGTATTGATAGCTCCCCATCGAATTCCATTTCGTTCGCCAAGTTGTTTCCAAGGAGTTCCTCGCCTGTCAAATGGGGGTGGTTCTTCGTTACTCCCATAGGTCCGAGGATTGCTTAAAATATTCTGTATTCGGTAAATTCATGAAGCAGGATGCTACCCTACTTACACATAATCTAAGTGAGGGTGAAACCTCTAACGGGTTAGGGACCATCAGTGGATTGTATAGTCCTAGCCACTTGAGAACATGAGGGCCATGAAACATAATATGTCCGAGATGCCTACACCTATTCCGTAGCAACTGGTTTCCAGACTCTCAGGACCACTTACTAGGCCAATCATCCGTTGCCCATGATTCACGAACTAGGACGTGACCACAGTAACCCACACCACGAACTACCGGTTTAATTAAAATAATAAATATTGTTATAAGTAGCCTGTGACCGCCACAATTGTACCTGGCATTCTTAAAAATTCAATAATTTCTTACAATTTTGACTGAAAACTGGATATACCATGAACCTAACGAAGTATAATACTTACGTAAATGTGTTGTTCGGGTAGGTAGAAAATATCGAAGATCATAGTAGCCGAGAAGCGTACTCACCGGCTGTCATCTAATTGGCCGTGGGTCGAATCCCAATTCAATACACGTGGGATTTATGAAATTCAAATATGCATCCCAGTGCTTCAGATTGCATTTAAATCTGAACGTCCAATGGCTATGATCACAATATCATCTGTACTGCAGAAATTCAAGCTTCGAAGCTTTTTTCCTTTAGAAAATACCAATTCGTTGTTTTGAATTCATTATTTGCAAAGTGTTGTAAGTGGTGATGAGCTTCCAGGATTTATATATAGTTTTATTTCCGCCCGTACCTCGGCTGAACGGATAATATGAAGAAGGAGAAGATGAAAACGAAGAAGATTTACCTTTATTCCTGGTTCAGTCGCTTAATTGCGGCCAGTATCCAGTATTCGGGAGATAGTAGTTTCGAACCCCACTGTCGGCAGCCCTGAAAATTGTTTTCCGTGGTTTCCCATTTTCACACCAGGCATATGCTGGGGCTGTAGCTTAATTAAGGCCACGGCCGCTGCCTTCCCACTCCTAGCACTTCATTGTCCCATCGTCGCCATAAGACCTATCTGTGCCGGTGCGACGTAAAGCAACTAGCAAAAAAAAAAAAAAAAAAAAAAAATTCTGGTTCGCAGTACTGCCTCGATGTTTGTCGGAAATTGTTTTCAAGGATTTCTAGTCTTACACTAGGAATTCTGGAGATCCTTGACAGCTGACTACGAAACCATGTCTGTACCCGGTCACGCACTTCGTCGTTCAAAGCAAACCGATGTCCAAGGAAGTTATTCTTCAGCACAAACCCTGCGCTTTTTGGACACGTTGCAGGAACTGAGACGTGCCATAAAGTCAGAAACACCCGGGCAAGCTTACGAATAGTATTCATATTCGTCATGGCAGCGCTCGCCCCACACATCACGAAGTCTGTAATGCGTTTGGGAGACTATGGTGGGAAACTCCTCAACAATCTTCTTACAGTTCATGCATATCACCGCGCAATATTCAGAGCTTAATGGAACAACCATTTCAAGCTTGCTTATCGTCTAATCTCCTCTGGCAGTGACAACCATTTTTGAGTGGGTAAGGGAGATAGCCGGGTTGGTGTGTTACTACACGTACATTACTGCTTAACAGCAGATCTTCAACCAAGCACCCGGTATAGGCTTGCATTTTCTGCAGTCCTATCGGCCTGACGTAAAACTGTGAATATTTTCCTATGAGAGTTATTTAGGATCTTAGATTCTCCGGGATTTTTAACCTTCAGAATTCTTAATTGGAGAAAATTCTTTCTGTGTTTCGATTCGATCCTTTTCATTGACTTCAAGTCCAAAAATCAAGTACAAAACGTGAGAGAGTTACTAATGTTGATTTATACAGAAAAGAACTAAATTGCTCTTGGCAGTTACAGGATTTGAAAGAGCACGATTTGCTCATATCCTTAACACTACAGGGGAGTCTGTTCTCCAACTATATCATCGTCCAGCCTCGCAGAGGCGTCAGTTTCTAATTGGGCACTTACATGCTATCGGTTGTCCTTACACATCGTTGCCGTGACGTGGGTTTATTTATTGCTCAACAGTTTGTAACACACTATTCCTAGAGGGAACTAACACCAGAAACAACGACCAAATTAACCCGCGAGTGGTTGCTAGCCGAAATGTAACGTGAGTGGTCGCGCGTGAAACTTTCTCCCAAATTAAAAAAAATATGATTTTTTTCACAGTTTTGTGGGGCGTAAGGCTGTAATTTGCTACTGAAATGAAACACAAGTTTTACCTTTTTTATTTTAGATGAAAATGAAATGATTAGCTGTGTGTGTGAGAGAGAGATGGCGTGTGGCTTTTAGCGCCGGGAGTGTCCGAGGACAAGTTCGGCTCGCCAGACGCAGGTCTTTTGATTTGACTCCCGTAGGCGACCTGAGCGTCATGATGGGGATGAAGTAATGATGAAGGCGACACATACACCCAACACCATGTCATCGAAATCAACCAATTAAGGTTAAAATTCCCGAGCCCGCCGGGAATCGAACCCGGGACTTATGTGACCAAATTCCAGCATGCTAACCATTTAGCCATGGCGTCGGACATGATTAGAAGTTTATTAAAGACACAAATTACTACTTAAAGTAACATATACAATGTACATCAAAATATCTTCCGTCCTGAAGTTGTAAAAAAATAAATCTCAAACATGCATTGTATCTAGTAATATTTACGTACAAAGCAAGGTTTCTGAACACAATAACATTTTCAAAATAAGAAGTGTTCATAATAGAAATACTAACGCGTACAACAGGAGTAAGTTTCCCGCTCCACTTCAAAATAACGCCAACGTCTTTGGTCGCGCGATGAGAGAAACTCCCACGCAGCGCGCAAGGACACATAGGAACCTTTGTTCTGACTAGGGGAGGGGGTGCTTACCCTTCAAATGTGAATCGCTCTACTCACGACTGTTATAAACTCAGCTAGAAAAGGGAACATTCAACTACCTTTCATCACTAAGAAGTAATATCACAATAAAAATAATGTGAGAGAAAATCTCATATGGCGACCACTCGTTGGTTAACAGGGACATGAGTGCCCATATTAAATGGTCTAATATAAACGGAAAAGGTTGGTTTGAACCGGCCATAAACAAAATGCAAGGAGGCGAAGCACTTGCACTCCTTCTAGAAATAGTTAAACCCTAAGGGCCGCTTTCCCCAAATGAGTTTAAACTAGGTTTATTTTAATCTGGTTTAAGACTGAGTTTAAACTAACATTCATTTTCCCCATACTGGTTTAAACTTTGTATCAAGTTTAAACCTGGCTCAGAGTTAAACCTTCTATATTGTTGGTTTAAACTGCTGTTTATATTCAACTTTCTTGACATTTTATTAACGTATCTGTGATTTTCCTAATAGAAGGGTTAGTTTTGACTACCAGTACTGCAGCACTTTAATGAAAAACGTATTAAAATTATAACCTAGTATTAGCATTAGAAAAATGGGAGAATTTATTGAAGTCTTTGGTTAAATAGGAAATAATTTTGATGTGCAAGAGAGGTTAAGAAGCCGCGTTCCAACAAAAGTTTACAATCTTGGAAAATCGGATGTAACGGAGTTCTTTGATGGATTTATAATTCATAAGCGAACAGCAAGGATTGTCTAGTATCGAAGAAGGATTCATTTAAAACGTCAACTGCACGAAATAATGCTATTTCGCTAGAAGCAATGATTCTGGTTGCTTTAAGATATGATGCAGCAGGCATTTTTTTCATTAACAACGGGGACCACAGACCTTAAATTGCAGTCTCCTTATAATATTATATACTGTAAAATACTGTTCGTGGTATGAATACTGTAATGTGAAGCATAAAAATATTCCTACATAAGTCGTGTAATACGTCCACTCTTCATGTGGTACCTGGTGGCTGTGGTCGCTAAAGCGTGAAGTCAGCATCGTCCGAATCCGTGACAAGGCGGTTCGAGTCTAATTTATCGAAAATATTTTTACCATCAGAATGTTGACCGGCACGGTAGGAGAGGCGGTGGTATACAATTTCTAATCGCTAGATTATATATTTATAGGATCAGAAAAAACAATAAAGTATTTCATGCTTGCTAGTAAACTTGTAATAGAATAGATTATAGTTAAGAATGTTTCATCGTAGCCTATCTATTGCCAGCATACCAGCAATAGAAATATTAATGCTATAGGGAGAAGAGTATTATGCATACAGTACGACATATCGCGAACTTGGTTATGTTATAAACGAATATGGAATCAAGTAATACATCTCCAAATAATACATCCTCAGTGGTCTGTCTGCTGGATCCAAGGTTTGTGAGATTGATCCCGGCCGAGGGCGATGGATTTTGATAGAAGATAGATCCCGAGCATGCTTGGAATTTGTTTACTTGAAATTCACATAAATGTTGATTTTCTGAGGAAAGGAATACCGTAGGCCTATTCCTGAAAGACCAGGATTTTAAAATTTTAAACGTTCCCGTGTGTTCCGTAAGACAATACAGACATCAAAAGACACGTATTAGGCCCACGGTACTTGTTTATGGTAAAGCATGACAGAGAAAAATAAGAAATAAAAGTGCGTTCCAATAAATTGTAGACAGCAATAGGTAGAATTATATGACACAACACTTCGCACAAATGTAAACAATTTATTTATCAGTAAAGCTAATATCCCGCCGAATTTGTTCTTTATTCACTACGCACGATAGCATTAATTCGCCACAAACAGCTGATATTATTACAAAAATGTCGGTCATTGAATTACTTGGCTCTGATTGGCCAATTCCAATCGACCATGCCTTCGACTATTCCTTCAGTGCAGCCAACGTTAGCGCCAACGACAGCTCGCCCGTTTAAACTAAACGAGTGTCAGAAATTGGTGGAGAAAATGGACGCAACTTTAAACTAGGTACTAAAGTTAAACGGGTTTAATTTATACCAGGTTTAACTCGATTTGGAGAAAATGGCCCTAAGTGGGCTAATAGCACAATGATACAGAGTTTAAGTCTATTCTACATCTTCATCGCTTCGGTCGTGTGTGTGTAGGGCGTGTTTTAGGAGGCAAGGGCCACCTTGCCGTCGTCGGAAGGCCCAACAACTTAAGGTAATGGCAGAAATCTCTTAACATATGATAGATCAAAGCAAAGAACTTGAAGGGAAGGTTTCAAGCACCTTTTCTTAATGTAAAGTTCTAAAACAAATGCTTAAATGACCGAGCTCGATAGCTGCAGTCGCTTAATTGCGGCCAGTATCCAGTATTCGGGAGACAGTAGGTTCGAACCCCACTATCGGCAGCCCTGAAAATGGTTTTGCGTGGTTTCCCATTTTCACACCAGGCATATGCTGGGGCTGTACCTTAATTAAGGCCACGGCCGATTCCTTCCCACTCCTAGCCCTATCCTGTCCCATCGTCGCCATAAGACCTATCTGAGTCGGTGCGATGTAAAGCAACTAGCAAAAAAAAAAAGTTTAAATGTAAATTTTCCGTAAACCTGAGGACTTTCTTCAAACCCCTGCGGGAAAATATGTAATTTAAAGGAACATAGAGTGTTCATCCCCTGTTAATTCTAATTTAACTTAGTATGGGAGTGACTAAGATTTTCTAAACGTCAAAATTCTTCACACTCATTTCGTACTTCATATTTCGCACCTAGTCACCCCTCTGTAGTGAAGGCTTAGCCTCTGCAATCTTCGGGCCATAAGCCCATTTAGGATTTTAAGTGTCTTTCAAAATGGAGTGCAAGTGTTTCGCCTCTTAGATTTTTTTTTATGGTCGATCGTCTTAAACCTTTTATTTCGTACATTATGGCCATTTTGAATGGACGTTCATATCCCCTGTTTAAATTGTTATTATTTATAGACGAGTGTGTAACTGACTGTCGAGCAGAAACGACAGTAAACCATGTCGTTCAAGTTTATAAGGTATTATTTCTTTAGAAGCTGGTGCCTCTGAGAGGCTGCACTGTAGTAACTTTTAGAGCGTAGTCTCCTAGATGCAAATGGGTGGAGAAAACATGCTCTTGTAAAAATGTACCAGTTTTGAGCTAGATTGCTCAATCCTTGCAAGTTATTGTGTCAATAATTTTCTCCGTTGTGCCCAATTTTTGACTTTAAGTTATTGTTGTTGTGGGAGCTAAGGAGCTCATTGTTAATTTTAACTGCTATTGCTCTACAGAGTATCTATCAAATTTTAAACTAAAGGAAAGGAAGGAAACTAAATTTCAAAATTTTGTGATTTAATGTATACTAATACCTTCTTACACCTCTGTGAACCGCGGAAACCCCGGAGCAATACTGCTACTACTACTACTACTACTACTACTACTACTACTACTACTACTAATAATAATAATAATAATAATAATAATAATAATAATAATAAATTATATCGAAGAACTGGGAATGCTCCATAGTAAGTTCTTTGAAGTGGGAGGGTCTTGTCTACCCTTCTTCTAGAGAAAGAAATCAAGTTGGATAGTGTACATTACGTGCGGTCATTGTTTTGTGAGTACGATACTAGAAATGTGAGTCGGTAGACCTAGGCGTACCTTTAGTCCGAGCGTAATAACTGGTGACGTGTTAGAATGAAGTAACTCGAGTTATCCTGTCAAGTGAGAGGACAGGCTAATGGTTTTATTTCTCTGCCCCTCCACAGTTGACCTGGATTTTCTTTCCAACCCAGTGGATACTACCTGACCATAATGAAATAATAACTAATGTTCTAAATCGATGCTGCTATTTATTTTTGTTTCATAAATTGATAATATAAAGATACTATAATGTTAAAAGTAGACAGTTTTAATGCATTACTTAATGTTGCGGTGCTGTAATAAATATAATCCTAAAGGATCGTAGTCTTACCAAATATTGTGAGGGAAGCGTACGAAAGAAAGTCAGAGGACCGTAGTAGGTACAAACCAAGTGAGACAATTTTGTCAAAGTTTTAAGTAAGTGAATATATTGCAGTATTGTCCAGTCGCTTTTACAAAGAGGTAAAAACAAGAAAAAGGGATGATTGAAAACATCAAAAAATAAGAGTAAAGTCAATATTCAACTAATTAGGTTTTCTTTTGTTTTGAGCGACCAAATTCGTTTTGATCATGGATTTTCAGAGGATGAACACAAAATCGAATAGACTTACAAAGAAGCAAGAACAATGAGAAGAAAGATTAAATACACCAACAAAGGAGTAAAGTCAATACCCAGTTAATTTGTTTTCATTGTTTTTGAGCCACCAAGTTTTGTTTTGAACATTGATTTTCAGAGGATGAATACAAATCGAATACACATGACAGCTATGTAGAAAATTAATACCAAGACAAATCGAACCCTATTGGGAAAATGATAGGGATGAGGAAAAGCGAAAAGGGGACGCGCAACTCAACTGACAAGGTGAAAGAAAGGAGAACAAATCTAACGGAGAAAACACTAAGGAAGTATAGAACGTTCCACTGAGTCAGTCACTGGGTTTCCAGCCACTCGAAATCTTTATTTTCTGAAGAAAGTTTTGAAATGGGCAGGCGAAAACTCCAAGAAAACCTGAATTGCCGCCAAAAGGAAATTAAAGTTTGGTTAACATTTTTATCTCACCATCTGCCTTGTAGAAAGAGTTCCAGTTAAAACGAGCATGATCAGCACGCTGCAAAGATAGTAAGGGCGAGCATCCACACACCAGCACAGTCGAATCCACGACTGATGAGTCGGGAAAAAATGCGAGCCTATATAGGAGAGACATTTTGCTTGTGGAAGGTACTAGAAATATCACGAGGTGTAGATTGGCAGATGTGACGTGGCGACGTGACGTAACCGGCGGACCAGAGCAAGTTAAAGCTCGCCAGTACAGCAGCTGATGCCGAGAAGTGAATTCCGGGAGAACCAGTGAACAACCAGGTATGTACGAAATGTGTGTGTCGTAGAAAGTAGTAGCACCGGAGGGGACGTTACATATCTCCCCCCTTTTCCCCGCAACAAAATGAGACGAAGTCAAAAAAGTAGATGTTGCAGGTGAATCCTCTTCGAGTGGCGCAGATCACGGTGAAGCGATGATGGTCGATAAGAAGTAGGAAGAGAAAGGGGGAACAACTCAAAAAGAAAGCAAACTAGGAGGAGAAAACTGTTGAGAACAAGAGGACAGGTAGGAGGGTGAAAATAAGGGGAGGGTATAAATGGACAGATTATTCTTACAAACGACAATCAACTCCTAAAGAATGCACATAAAGGGAAGGACAACAGCCATCAAAGCAATATATAGAATTAAAGACCTCCAAAAAAATTCTTTAAAAACAGCACTAGAGTTATTTCATGCTGCAATAAGCCCAATTACCACTTATGGCGTTGAAATTATTTGGGAAAAGTTATCTGTGGCTGACCTTAGGGCTCTAGAGAAACTAAAAGCCAGATTTCTAAAGCGAGTATTAGGTGTGCCTACGAACACAAAGTCCAGGTTAGTGTACGAACTTTGTAAAGAACCATTCTATATCGAGGATCTAAGAATCAATCTAGTTCTGCCCTTCACAAGACAAAGCGCAAAGATAATTGAAGAGAGAAGAATGAAACGAGCCCAAATCGAGCTCGAATTCTGTGTCACTGACGCCATGCTGGAGCTAAAATGGACAAAACCGAACTACGAACAGCGACATGTGGTTACAAGGATGGCAGTGCATGGCTTCCGCCATAAGCTATGTGCGATTAAGCGATTCCACGAGGTGAACGACGAGTGTGTGTGCTCTCTATGTGAGGAAATGTGTGATCGCTACCACATACTTAAGTGCAAAAAACGAACAAGATCAATCAACGAATACAGTAAAGACAATTAACTATAAAATTCTTTGCAGATTTATGCGCATTTCACTTATTATTATAAATGGACAGATGGAAAGGAGAAGGGGTTCACAATACAAATAGTTTGACCAAAAATTTTTATTTGGAAATATATATATCTAAATATATATATATATATATATATTAACAAGAAAGGGGAATCAATGATTTAATGAAGAAAAGAATAAAGAAAAAGTTTAATTATTTATGTGGCTTTTAAAATAATTCCTCAATAATTTGGATAAGAAAAGGTTCCATGGGGTATACATAAGAAAAGAGAAAAGAAAAAATTAGCTTGTTCATCAATGGGGAGTCCAATGTCGAGGAGGTGGTGTGTGGAGGACTAAAAACTGTGGTGAGCAAAGAAAAAGGTTACGATGAAAATTTCTTTAATTGCAAAAAATGACCCTGTTTTATTTCCAAAGGATTTGAAACGAATTGAAGGAGCGCAGTGAGTGAAGAGGGAAGAGAAAGATTACGGTATGGAGCAAGTCAACGAAGGCAAAGCCTACATGAAGTTCTTCCGTTAAATAATGTTCAAGAAGTATTCTATTCTTACTCGCTGATCTGGTCTGATAGAAGAGATCTTCAGAGTTCGAATAGAGGCTAAAATTATCTGTGAACGCTCAGTATATATACTGAGAATTCATTTATGTGATGAAATCTCCATTCACGCAAAAAATATGCCAGACAATGTTCTAAGTTAGGAGATTTGGAGAAGTCATTTACTCCCAGCTCATCTACATACAATTGATCAATCGAAAATTGATTTGAATATTTACTTGAAATGTATAATCTGACAAAATTTAGTTCCGATAGTAAAATATCCCATAATTACCAATCAGTATTAATATCCCCATGATACAGACATAGTTCCCTGAGTTTTAGGTTTGACCCTATTTCTTCCTCCCGATTTAATTAATCGATTTGAAGATATGTATTCATTTCAAACTTCCTGAAGCAGAGTATATAAATTTCACCGAGCCTAAAAATACCTAAATGAGGTATTGACTCCTAAAAGAACCTGCATTGCTGTTTTGCTTCCTTCAAGTGAACAACGTTATTTTCCCCTTGAAATTTACTTAAAATTATTTCAACCACTATCATAAGCTGTAGGACGGAGATAGTTTAGGCTACTGCCATTAAATGCAGTACGTACTAAGCCTTGCACTGTACTTGTGACATATTGTGACACCTTGATGCAGCTGATAGACCATCTGGAGGAGCATAACGAGGTGGCCGTCAGTCGTGCACATTGAGTACAGCAGGCAGAACGCGTGGTGAATAGTTGCTGCAATACGTTTCTAACATTACATATTGTATAGATAAATAATGCCTTCATTGGAAAATAGATTGTTATTGATCGAAAATTTGCTACGGATGGTGGAGTAGTCTTCTATCAGTCATGCTCCAAGTAAGTAAGTTCTAAAAACTGCACTACAGTACGTAACCCGTCCAATGTGTTCAGTTATGAACTAAAGGCTGGAATGGGGTTCGCTAAGTCTTGTGAGAAAAATTTAGGGGCTTTCTGATATGATAGGAAACGGTCCAGTCATGAAAGCGAAGAAATATTACTGTGGATATCACCACACTTCCCTCGCATCACTCCAAAATCTGCAGTCCATCCGACTTGGCAGCAGCCGTCGTGACATGTGAATGCTCAAGAATGGACTGGATGTGTCAAGGGTTCTCACTCGAAAGACATTAATTAATGACACAAATGCTAACTCTTATAATTTATTTATAAACCAACCGAAATAGTAAATACCATTATCATATCATTACCTGAAAGAAGATGCGATTTGGTGATTTGGTGTCATCATTGAATTTATACCTTCCTCATAATGTTATGAATGTGTCCCAACACCATGTTATTTGGTAAGAGGACAGTTAGAAGAAGAAGAAGGATAAGAAGAAGAAGAAAAAGAAGGGGGATATTGTTGTGGGTGTAGAAACACGTGACTGTTTAAACAGAATTATTCAGGGCAGCAGGTTTCTTATTATGGTTATAATGTCTGAATATATAATTGAAGTTACTTACTCACCTCACTTCTTCACATTTTCCTCATATGGAAGGCTAGGAAGCAAGAAGGTAGTTTAACCAACCATCTAAACTCAATGTTTCTAATATTGCGAGAGCCGCATTTTCTTTGATGACCTGCTTTTTATAGTCTCCAATATGGGGAGTGTATTTCTAGTTAATCCAGTTAGCTTTTCGCGAGAAGTGGCCGTCTCCCGAGTGAAAATTTACAGCTACATGGTTCGTATCATGCAGTCAATTTGCCGACCATAGTCTAATGAAGTATACCATCTTAGAATTTATCAGGAGTTAAGACATAATCTTATGGGAAACTGTATCACTGAATTACGTTGTGGGTTGAAGATACACTTGACTTACGAATCCACCTCCAATATGACAGGATGTTAAACGTGATTTAGTTATCCTCAATGTTGTATGCAAGGTAGAATGAAAGCAAAAAAAATAATGTTAATAATGTACCTTGTTTCTGTCAATATACTGAATAGCAGCTACATTCCACATTAATATCAACATCTAAATATTCCTTTACTGGCAAATCCTGCCCCAGCGACTGTGTATTCTAACAGGAATGTCATACAAATCCATTCAATTGGAATATATATACTTATCTGGTGGGGGCTAATCGCAGGCGTACAGTCGAGTTCCCCACCCTTCGCCCTGGTTGTGGAATGTCCAACAAGAGCATGGGGGAAGCCACCTTAATCTGCTCATTAACACGACACAAAGCTTGTTAGGGCTAACTGGGGGCTGAAAACATCTGGCCATCCTTCCACCCAAGCAACTGTTGAATAATACCGAAGGGGAATATTAAACAGGTTGTGGTGATATTGTGAGTAGATGCTGTTCACTCCACAAAGCAGCAAATTCAAAATTTCAAATTACGTATCACATTAGACATTTCACGACTGAATGCAATTATACAAATGGCAGGTCTAGTAATAAACAAATACAAACACTCTGAATAAGATATTCCAGACTATTGCACCTGACCTGTTCCTAGAACAGGCTCACAGAGAAGAATGAATGATATATTCAAAATACACTGCACTACTTCCATTACCGGTGATGTAAATTTACTAATATTACTGAATATTCAAACCCTGTAGAATGAATGTATACAATGAACAACGTTTGACTTCAAACGCTTACCGAAAAAAAACAAAGAAGGTTAGCAGCACTTACTGCTAAAATGGTTATACAATCGGCACAGTCCCAAGTTTTTTCTCTTCAAAAGCAAGATATCAGTTCAATGATATATTCCCTAACTATATAGATAAACCATGTTAATCTGTCTGGGTTTGCCAACTTATGATTCCCTAATACTCAGGAAAATTGAATAAAACCCTGTGAATTCCAAAATAAGGTTCGCTGTTATTTTACACGTCTGACTACTGCAATTTTGTATCATTCCATAGAATAGATATTACTGTTAACTTTGTTCTTTAATATTTCCTAGTACACATTACACAATGCATATTTATCACATATATTCTCGAAGGTTTTACTGCTGTATGCGGGAGTACATTCACACTTTCAATATTCAGTTCATCTGTCACTATGAACTATTGTTATCAATTTTTCAGTGAGATTTTATGGCATGTTGAAGGTATTTAGTGTCAAAGGGTATTTTTTCGCTTGAATTGAAGGTTGTCAGTTGATCTTTAAATTAAGTACATTTACTACAACTGAATCGTCTCTTTATTTTTCCGAATATGCTTCTGGAGATGTGCACGTTACTTTCTGTATATATAAAATCTATCTAATTTCGTGTGTTAAAGTAGAATTAAAACTTATTATACAACGTTTAAATTTGAGGATATATTACAAGACTGAATGCCTTGTGCTTGGGTATAAAATGGATTAGAGCTGGTGGGACTTGACGATCTAATATATAGCTCCATGCCAAGACCTCCGATTTTTTATGAACGTAGTAGGATTTCAGGACGAGAACCAGACATACTACCTACAGAATAATTTTCCTATGTTTGCACATTCACTCCTGAGGTCCACTCAAGCCGATATATACAGTAATAACAATGTTTTATTTTATACCGTTTGATTGCTGTTGCTTGTATTGCATCGTGCGGTAAATGATAAAATAATAATTGTGGAGAGAGATGTTTATGTGCGGCATTTTAATACGTAAAGGGCATCCTTCATTTTATTGTCTACCGTCGGGTTGGAAATTTAAACACAATTATTGCTAGTTTTCTATCATGCATTATTTATCCTACAGGTACATAAAACGTACTGTATGTGGTCCTAAAATGTTGGTTTAAGCACTAAAGGCAATAATCTGCAACTTAATCTCTTTAGTGCAGTGAAAAATATCTCTAAATTATTAGTTCACATGAAATGCTTGGAACACGTACACCATCGGTAGTGTAAATTCTTAATTGGTAAATTCTGAGGAATCGTATGAAATATTAATACACTTATGAAATCATATATTTTGTTTCAATAAATGAATTCCTCTGCAAATAAACCTTTGTGTTAGTTAACTACAATCGACGAAATGGAAACAAGAAAGTGCAAAGTTTCAAAATATGAAACCAGCCTGGGTAGAGATATCCAGGAGCAACATGGCGCCAAACGATTGCAAAAAATGTAACTCTCCCGGGTGATTATAACGTTATAAAGAAGAAACACTTAATGTTGATGTTAACCAGTAGGAAAGAAAATGTCACCTTTTAATAAGGAGATTGTATGTGCCAACGGTACTGCATCACAACAAAAATGAATGATGGATTTGTATTAGGTTCTTTTTCACTGTTCATCCTATATTCATCGGCGTAAAAAATCGAATAGACAGTTGCTGGGTCATCTTGTATATAGCGACGGATTGATTTATGGATAGGAGAGGGTACTGATCCAAAAATACAGGGTTAGCAGTTCCTGGAGTGTGTGAATATCCAGTGTTCGGTAGAAGATATTCCTGAGTTTCTGTAACACTGCTAAATTTGATGTCCTATAGAGATGGAAAGGGACTTATGATTACACCTCTGATGTCTAACAGTGTACAATACTTCGAAATATTTTTCATTGAAAAAGACACTAGAGACATGATAGTATTTTGAGCGGCGTTATCCATTTATGGGAAGAAAGTTGCATTTACCCAACTACAACCTTACGATTACCTTACAACATAACAAATTCACTCATAGAGTCTCCAAATAGAAGATGGTTTATGACACATGAAATATAATCCATGCAGTGAGGAGATAGATGTTCCACATTAATGTGATTATATACCTACCAGGCTCCCCTGTAAACCATATGACTTTGCCGGGGTAGGAAGGTTTTTTTGTAACCCTATGAAGCAGGTAGCCATTGGAGAAACCATATCGGAGGGATATTTGTCGAGAGATCAGAATGAACTGGTTCATCGAAAGGGTATGATAGCTGACTTTCTGTATTTTCTAAGGGGAAGTGTGGATGATTGAGTGATGTGGTCTTGTATTAATATTTAACATGGCTTAGCTATGTTGATACCGTTACACGGCTGAAAGCAATGGGAAACTATAGCCGTAAATAACACCCGAGTGCATGCAGCTATATCTGTATAAATTACAAACTGAAGAAAGCTTAATCCAGGGTAAAACATTTCGGAGGTCAAAAAGTCCCCCATTCGGATCTGCCGGTGGGGAATACACGAGAGAGGGCAATTACTAGGAAGATGGATATTGACATTTTGCGCGTCGGAGCGTGGGATGTTAGACGTACGAATCGTTCCGTTAGGAGAGAATCTGAAATGTATAGACTAAATTTAGATGTAGTTGGTAATGAAAGTCGTCAGGAAGATAAATTTTTTGGTCAGGCGACTACAGAATTATCAACACAACTTTGAACAGGGAAATGCAGAACTTTGTTTATTTAGTTAAAATCACGTATCGGATGCTTTGCCGCAAAAACCACGCTGGGTAGTGATCTTTCAGGTGAATCTTCACAGTGGAGGCATACACAGTTATATTGTAATTTGTCTCCAGATCACCACATGTGTCAATAGCAGTACAGTGTTGATTTCACATAAAATTCCTTCTGATGAGATTACCTGACCTTGTGGAGGTTCCCCTCGTTGTCCACTCCTTGGGTAATTACAAACATTACCCCTCTTACTATACAGTATATTCCACACATTTACAATTTTTCTGGACAAATTGAAATCGCTAGCCGAAATTGCTTCAGAATGGCCCTCACTTACATCAGTTAATAGATTTAGATTTAGATTTATTATTTTTCTTTAGATCTACAGTAATAATACCCATTTGATCCGTTATAAAGAAAAATAACAATGTCCAGCCTAAGCCAAATTACATACTACTAACTTGGTGGACCCTACACAGGCGGAATACCGGACAACCATGCAAGGTTCCACCCCTATCTAAATCTGTTAAGCTGCCTCTAACATGGACGGATGCCCGGCTCACATGCTAGGGCACCCCCTATCTCTAAATTAAGCCTATAACTAATTACAACATTAAATCTATACTAATCTATCTTAAGCTGCCTCTAACATGGACGGATGACCAGCTCACATGCTAGGGCACCCCCTACGTCTAAATTAAGCCTATAACTAATTACAACATTAAATCTATACTAGTTCTAAATCTATACTAATCTATCCTAAGCTGCCTCTAACATGGACGGATGACCAGCTCACATGCTAGGGCACCCCCTACATCTGAATTAAGCCTATAACTAATTACAACATTAAATCTATACTAATTCTATCCTAGTACCTCTTATCATTAACTAATAAATCAAAACCAATACTGTCTCAATACACATAAATACACCTTCACTTGAATAAATACCCTCTAAACTTCGCTATCTTTCCTAATATCCATAAATACACCTTCACTTGAAAAAATACCCTCTAAACTTCGCTATCTCTTTTAATATCCATCCATCGAACTCAACAATCATTCACTTCATTTCCATGCCACATATCATTACATATCTACCTCTTATCATAAAGACACCTTTACTAGAATAAATACCCACTAAACTTCGCTATCTTTCTTATCATCCATTCGCCACCATGCCCCTGCTGAACATACACACAAACCTTTGCACATTCCATTCCTCCTACATTTCCTCTACTTGTCTCTCTCAGGGTTGCTTACATCAGTTAATACAGCTACTATTCATGTAGTCAAATAATTTCTTCACTTCCGAAATATGTAAGAATTTGTATGCTTCAGCCCATAAATCATGTACGGCATGAGTTATTATGTCTCAGTAGTAGCATGCAGCTACGATAAGTCAACATACTCTTCCTTCCAAGGGTTTCTGAAATGTAGGCTAAAGGAATTTCTTACCTGTCCAGTGTGCTGTATTGTTTCTCGAGTCAGGGGACACAGTGAAATACGATTGTATTAAGCCGAGACGCTGTATGAGTCAAAGCCTTCTTGTCAAAATATTTGTAAGGTTGAATGAAGTTAAAATATGAGGATTTTCCGAGTTTATCACAATACATTTTAATTTCTTTTTAATTTAATTCTTATTTCTTTGTGCACAATTCCTTGATTTTATGATATTTCCTTTAGTATAAAAGTTATTTTTTACAAAGTTACGAAAATTCGCGATCTAGCCGATTGAAGTGAGTAAATTACTTTATGATATTGACACTTCAGTTGCATGCCGGATAGCAAATGCTTTGAGGGCTTAAAAATCGATTGGCCAACATTTAGAGCAAATATGGCCATTGCAGTGATAATATACCTCATTATGTCAGCTGACAATAGACTACTATATAGTAGTCAGGTTAAACAAATCATAATTTGTTCAAATGTTCAGAGTGATATCTCTAAAAAAAATGCTTTAATTGACCATAATATAACGGGACTGAACCTTAAAGCGTGTATATTGCCGCTCCTATTAACTTAAACTACATTCTTCATTCCAGGTAATCATGTACCGTGATTTTTTCAGCGTGTTTTAGAGATACCTATAACGAAATATTAAATCAAGCTCGGAATTTGAGGCAATTCATATGGCAATCTAAGTAACAAACCTTCTGTCTTTCGAGAAATCCTAATCACAAGGACTTGACTTTCATATTCAAGTATCCGACGTGCATTGACCCTGTTTCGGACCGCGGCAGCATTGATGAGAAATCTGTTCTTTACATTCCCGATACCTAAACAATATCAATTTCATATTATCCCACATATAGGTTCCATTTGTCCTCTGTATTTCATTAGTATTACAACTTCTAATGTACTTTTACACTATTAATATGCAACCCGGTTTCCTGAGTAAAGTTCAACAGTTTCATCTTCCAAATGAGGTGAACTCCTTCCCGTCTTACTGTACTGTCCCAGAGGAGATGTTGAACTATAACATCGTATTTCTAACTGATAAATGCAAAATAAAATAAGTAAGGCCAATATTTACGAAAAGGTTTGAAAATCTTAAGAGTGAATATTGACAAGTGATATCATAAGTGTGTTTATTACCAGACTAGCTGATGTACCCGTGCTTCGCTACGGGATTCTCAGAATGACTGACTTGGTGGTTTTCCTAACTGAATTCAACATAGGTTATTACGAAAACGTCAATAGGAATGTAGCGATTGAAAGCAATGTTATCATATAAAAAACTCTATCAAATGAATAACCACACACTTTCTCACTTTCAACGAACAGTACTACGGTGCCGATCTAAGAGTCCAAAGTTCCAGAGATGGAATAACCAGGTCGCAGACTGCCGTGAACACTCCTCTGTCATTATTCCGTTAAATATGTATAGTACTCATTCCAATCAGTGCCTCAGTGTAGGGATTGAATAGCTTGAATACTATGATGAACCAGTGTGTTACGTACCAGATATATCAGAAATGTATGAACCAGAGGAATGGCATGCTAAAGAAGAAAGTGATCTTACTGCCCAGCTACTTCCCGCCAATATACAGGCAGGCCGTTATAGTCGGTACGACCAGGCGAGTTGCCCGTGTGGTTGGGGAGCGCAGCTGTGAGCTTGCATCCGGGAGATAGTAGATTCGAACCCCACTCCCGGCTACCCTGAAGATGGTATTCCTTGGTTTCCCATTTTCACACCAGCCCCACCAGGCTGTAACTTAAAGCCAAGGCCGCTTTCTTCACACCACTATTCATTTCCTATCCCATCGTCGCCATAAGACCTACCTGCGTCGGTGCGACGTCAAACAAATTTAAAAAAACCTCGGTACGCTGCAGTAATCCTATCTATCGGGGATGAGAGGAAACCGAAGACAAAAAGCACATCACAACAAACAATGGTCAACGTAATGCTATTGTTGATAAAGTTTATGAGCTTTCTATATTGCAGGTCTTCACATTAGTTTTCTTTCGACTCTGTGATATTAGGGTGTCCTACTAAATTATTTTTATCGTAGACTGTAGTTCCATATTCTCAGACTTTACATACCGATTTTCACTTAATTCCGTTTACCCATTTTCTCTTGACTCGGCGCTGATATGGACTTAGTAACAAAAATCCAAATTCATGAATATCTCTGATTATATGCGGTACGGTGACAATGTATAAGACATAAGTGATCGGAAATTTAATAACTTCTTACATAACTACTACTAACTTACGACATAACTAAAGTTATGTTAGTTATGTAGTATTTATCGATACGACCACTAATAACAAAAATAACTCATTTGAGAATTACATATCAGGCCTTCTCCTTAAACTACCATTTCACACAACGTGAATGAAATAATTTTTAGCCCAGATTGCAGTGGTTCATCACCCGACTTCACATTCCGATTTACATTAAATTCTCTTCAGCCATTTTCTCATGAAGCGTGTACATACATACATACATACATACATATAGACAGACAGACAGACAGACAGACAGACAGACAGACAGACAGAAATTACGGAAAAGTAAAAAATGCATTTTCTTGTTACTGTGGACATGACCGATACAGAAATACCATTCTTTTCAAATTCTGAGCAATGTGCAGACAAAACTCTCATTTTATATATACAGATTACATTTCAAGCCTTCACCTATACTACCATTACATTCAGTGCGAATAACATTATTGATAGCCTAGATTATAGTGACCTATTCCCCGACTTTGCATACCAATTTTCGTGATGACACGACCACTAATAAAATAAATATTTGACAATTGAATTTTAGGCCTTCCCCTAAACTACCATTTCACTCAGCGTGATTAAAATAATTTATAGCCTAGATTGTAGCGGTTCATCACCCGACTTTACATTCCTATTTTCATTAAATTCTCTTCAGCCGTTTTCTCGTGATGCGTGTACATACATACATACATACATACATACATACAGACAGACAGACAGACAGACAGACAGACAGACAGACAGACAGACGGACAGACAGACAGAAATTACGGAAATTACGGAAATTAAAAAATGCATTTTCTTGTTCCTGTGGACATGACCGATACAGAAATACGATTCTTTTGAAATTCTGAGCAATGTACATACAAAACTCTTATTTTATATATATATGTATATATATATATATATATATATATATTACATTTCAGGCCTTCCCCTAAACTACCATTTCACTCAGTGCGAATAACATTATTTATAGCGTAGATTATAGCGACCTATTCCCCGACTTTGCATACCAATTTTCGTGAAGATACGACCACTAATAAAATAAATATTTCACAATTAAATTTTAGGCCTTCCCCTAAACTACCACTTTTCTCAGCGTGTATAGCCTATATTGTAGCGAATTATTTCCCATCCTTGTCTAGCGATTTTCATTAAGACACGACCACTAATAAGATAAATATTTGAGAATTATATTTCAGGCCTTCCCCTAAACTACCATTTCTCTCAGCGTGATTAAAATAATTTATAGCCTAGATTGTAGCGGTTCATCACCCGACTTTACATTCCGATTTTCATTAAATTCTCTTCAGCCGTTTTCTCGTGATGCGTGTACATACAGACAGACAGACAGACAGACAGACAGACAGACAGACAGACAGACAGACAGACAGACAGACAGACAGACAGACAGACAGACAGACAGACAGACAGACAGACAGACAGACAGACAGACAGACAGACAGACAGACAGACAGAAATTACGGAAAAGTAAGAAATGCATTTTCTTGTTACTGTGGACATGACCAATACAGAAATACCATTCTTTTCAATTTCTGAGCAATGTACAGACAAAACTCTCATTTTATATACATAGATTACATTTCAGGCCTTCCCCTAAACTACCATTTCACTCAGTGCGAGTAACATTATTGATAGCGTAGATTATAGCGACCTATTCCCCGACTTTGCATACCAATTTTCGTGAAGATACGACCACTAATAAAATAAATATTTCACAATTAAATTTTAGGCCTTCCCCTAAAGTACCATTTTTCTAAGCGTGTATAACCTATATTGTAGCGACTTATTTTCCATCTTTGTCTAGCGATTTTCATGAAGACACGACCACTAATGACATACATATTTGAGAATTAAATTTCAGCCCTTCCCCTAAAGTACCATTTCACTCAGCGTGATTAAAATAATTTATAGCCTAGATTGTAGAGGTTCATCACCCGACTTTACATTCCGATTTTCATAAAATTCTCTTCAGCTGTTTTCTCGTGATGCGTGTACAGACAGACAGACAGACAGACAGACAGACAGACAGACAGACAGACAGACAGACAGACAGACAGACAGACAGACAGACAGACAGACAGACAGACAGACAGGTATTACGGAAAAGTAAAAAATGCATTTTCTTGTTACTGTGGACATGACCGATACAGAAATAACATTCTTTTCAAATTCTGAGCAATGTACAGACAAAACTCTTATTTTATATATATAGATTGTCGAACTATAGAATACCGTGTAGAGTGCAATGGACATTTTGGATCTCGCGATGTTTTTGAATCCCATCTCCGCTGCTATGAGTGGAGCTTAACGGGAAACATTTCAATGTTAAGCAATGTATGCATGTTCAGTCCTCAGCCCGAAGGATGGTTGAATCCTCAACAGCTCTGCCATCAGCTGTTATAGATGGCCTAAGCATCACTGACGAGGCGTACCAGAGAAATGTGGAGTGAGGTAGTTTCCCGTTGCTTTCCTCACTGAGCCAGAAGTTGCTATTACATATCAGTCTGCCAAGCCCACTGAAATGCATGCACCAACCGACCCCATGGGCAACATTTTTACACCATTCATCGCAGGAACTGGCTGCATAACGAATGGCATTACTATTATCGCACATACCTCAGTCTCCTTCATTATGTCAAAGCCAAGGATAAGACTGAGAGAGATCAATGGAAGTAACAACATTACTCTAGCCCGTACCGGAAGGCTTAGTACACTGCAAACACTATGTCTCGTCAGCAAAGGCAATTTTATACAACATTTGACTGAAATGTTGCTGCAGATTATTGCTTTAAAGGGATGTAAAACTTGGCAACTATTTCCCCAGTGTTTACCTGAAGCAGATTTAAGACACAAAGTGCTGTAACAGAATATAGTTATGTATAAATCAAGGGGTCAAATCCAGAGAGATATTTCTCTGAAATTCTACGTTTCTGTTTACTTAATGTATCTGCTAATGGAGCAATTCCTGCAGTCATTGCCACATAAATCTTCCTTTGTACGAACCGTGATTTATTTTCCGTCTTCCATATCTTCATAAAGAAACATTTTACAGGGATAAAGAAACCCATCTCCTCTCAGTCTCAAGCAGAGTGAAGAACTGTAATGTTAAGATTTTTATGTTATTCCTTGAGTTGAGACACAACATGTACAATGCATTCTGGAATGTGATTTTATTCACGACTGCATTTAAGAATGTATGTAGATACGTCCCCTGTAGTAGGTACAAGATTATGCAGGCTGCCTCAAATAGCAGAGAGAACGAAAGTAAGTAAATGTAACCAAAATTCTTCTTTAAATTTTCTTCTTCGCAGAAGTAGAGCGTGAAAACCGAATAGTAGATATTATTATAAATCAAGTTAATTGGCTAAATATATTTTCAGTTTACACAATGTGGTACAAGTCATTTTGAATGTAATAATGGCCATAAAAGGGAGATCAAAACATGTTCTTCTTTCCGAAAATGTAGAAGCTCTTCCATCTCGTTCCAGCTACAATCAGTATATCACGGACATTTGAAAATAACGATGTAGAGTGTGGCAGATTTATTGGACTTCATTCGTATTATTATGAAGGAACCTTGCCATAAGTTGCAGAATAATTTGAGAGAAGGAGAAGAATATACAGACAACAGTTGTGACGATGGTTAGAGTCTTGTACTTCTTTTATGAGAATGCTCTGTTACATTGAAGGGAATATTGTTAAAAATCTGAGCATATTTCAAAATACGAAGTTCATCGAATAATATTATAAGAAATATACTGCGTTTAATCTACTTCGGAATTTAATCTTGCATACTTCCATTAGAACGAAGCGTAAAAGAGTATGAAAATACCTTAGAAATTAGAATGAATGATTGAAGAATAACTATTGCACATTGAGCTTATCTCAGTTTAATAGGTTAACAAACTGCGTTCATAATAGCATTATACGATTTTTTAAATATTATTTGTCATAAATTATTCATAAGACAACAATTTACTTTCTAGTCATTTACTGTTAAAATCGATTAGATTTAGTTAACTCCCAAGTATTAATAAATCGAGATAATTCACAAGGGCCGTAAAATCAACAGGGAACGTAAGATAGATTGTTCATAAACAACCTTATTTATGGTTACAAGAAAGAAGTTGGCATCAGAATACATCCATTCATTGTACCATGGTGCTTCATTTTATTATTATTATTATTATTATTATTATTATTATTATTATTATTATTATTATTATTATTATTATTATTATTATTATTATTTTTATTATTATTATTATTATTATTATTATTATTATTATTATTATTATTATTATTATTAATTAATTTATTTATTTTTATATTTTGCTTGGAAACTACAGCATTTAAGAATAGTGCGTGGTCTCCAGCAGACCTGGTGCAGGTCTTTTGATTTGACTTCCGTGGGTGACATACGCGTCGTGATGACGATGAAATGATCATGAGGACGGCACATACACCCGGTCACCGTGCCAGGAAAATTAACCAATTAGGTTTAGAATTCCTGACACTGCCGGGAATCTAACGCGGGACCCCAAGGACCAAAGGCCAGCACGCTAACCACTTAGCCATGGAGTCGGATATTTAAAGAATAACATAATAAAATGCATTTAGGTGTACTTAAATGTACATCATGGAAAAAAAATTAATTAAACCAAGATAACACATTAAACAAATTCTGTAAATGTTAAAAGACAAATTTAGATTAGTGGATTTCAGTGGTGTAGTTACAATGGTTTATATTTTGACTTTGGTTTTAGATTATGCCGCGGTTTCATATAAATGAAATGTTTTTGGTCAACCGCTCTCTATGCATACAACGGACGCCATAAACGCCCTGAACCACACAAAACATTCTTATAGTACAGACCGTTCATTATAGCAACAGTGATATGAGACATTCCCATGCAAAATGGTGCTTTATTATTCATCTATTCAAGTCCTAGGAAAGGAAGTAGGGCAACCCAAAGACATATAATAACAACATAATATGAGAAAAACACACATACTGACATTGCCGTCAGTATATTGTTATATTTTCTATCAACAGTGTCACAAATCGTCAGTTTAAATTAAATGTGATGCGTAAAACACACTAGTTGTACTGTCCTGATAGAGTTGCTGCCAATATTCAAATTTAAGGTATGGGATTTCAATGTAGGGGTTAAGGCAAAGTGGAAGTGAACAATACGCACAACTCACTAAAACCACATTGTTTCATTCAATATCGTTTTTGCGTTCAGGATTTCCAGTATCAAGAGTCACACTAATTACACTGACATGCCAAAAGTGATGCGATAAGGGTCTAGTATCTACTATTGTGTAGGTCCTCCCCTTGCTCGGCCAAGTGCAGTAACTCGTCTTGCGTTCTATTCCACAAGTGTAAGAAACACCTGTGGAGGTATTCTGACCCATGCCTTTTAAATATCTACCCACAGCTTCCTGATATCTGTAGGAGCAGGGTCTTCGATATGAATGGACCTCACCACTGCCACCCATAAATTCTGCACGGTGTTCACACCAGGTGAACAAGGTGGCCACAGCAGTATTCTGAACTCTTCACAACACTCCTCGAAATAACTCTGGAGTACTTGGACCCGATGACACGATGCATTATCCTGCTGGAATATCTCATCATTGTAGGGGTACGTGATGAAGGGATGCAAGTGGACAGCAATCAGTTATTCGTACCAGTCACTGGTCAGCGACCTGTTCAGGTGGATCACCGTATCTATGCTATGCCACGTAAACTCAACCCTCACTATTATGCAGCTACCACCAGCCTGTATGGCACCTTGTTGACAACTGGGGTCAATGGCATCATGGGGCCTGTGTCATATTCAACCATCAACTCGAAACAACTGGAACAGTGAATCATTGGACCAAGCTACACATCGCCATTTCTGAAGCGTCCACTTTTTTTTTTTTGCTAGGGGCTTTACGTCGCACCGACACAGATAGGTCTTATGGCGACGATGGGATGGGAAAGGGCTAGGAGTTGGAAGGAAGCGGCCGTGGCCTTAATTAGGGTACAGCCCCAGCATTTGCCTGGTGTGAAAATGGGAAACCACGGAAAACTATCTTCAGGGCTGCCGATAGTGGGATTCGAACCTACTATCTCCCGGATGCAAGCTCACAGCCGCGCGCCTCTACGCGCACGGCCAACTCGCCCGGTGAAACGTCCACTGAGCAAAGTCATGGGCCCAGGTGAGACGCCGTGTCCGGTGTCGTACTATTAGCAAGCGCACTCGGGCAGGACTTCTGCTCTATTATACACACGTTAAAGAATACTGCACTGACGCCGTTTCGTAGAATTCTAGTGATGTCTTGGGGCAATTGCTTGGAGGCTCCAAATGTGCTGAAGTATTTATTGATGGTAAATTGTATTTCTCCCAAGAAAATAATGTTTGTTCACATATGTGATGTGGTATGGTGGGATCTCATCGATCGTTTTGTATTCCTTCAAAACACTACCCTTCCACAAATCATGCAAACATGAGGAGGGGTGTTTTGAGAAACAAATCTCGCTCACCTTGGTGACTGCATGGGGGATAATTAGTAGTACTAGGTACGTTCAGGATATTTTCGAAGATTTTCTATTGTCATTCCTTCAACAAAGACACATCGAACACTTTTAAGTCGGATAGCATCTTTCAAACATCCTCTATGATCGTTTGAATTCAAGAGTATCACCGAAAGTCGATGTTCCAGAAATTTATATAACACGTCTAAATGGGTAATTAGTCCTCTGCATACCTTTCAGCTCACAGTAAGAACAGTTATCGAATGGTGAATAAACTATTTACCTAACCAGCCTTTAACTTCAGGAAACTGAAGCATGTGTTCACGGATTTCTCAGAGAAGCATATGAGATTTCATCCAAGCACATTCATTTGAGAATGACCAGTCACTGGACTATAATTTATTTCGATTCTCAAGTTATGAATACGAGATTAGGCGCACCCCAGAGACCAGAGCCTTAAACCAGTGTTTAATTCGTGGTAAGGCCTAATTTTAGCCGAGCAAGGGGTTATTTGTTGATTCCTAAGCAGGCTTGGTGATTTTACTGGAAGAAAGCTATAAAGATTATACTTCAAATTATTTGTGGATTGGTTATGGAGAATGTGATCGTTAATCATGTGCGCATTAGTATCCGAAAACCTGTGTTATAATCCTGAGTTATCACGAAATAGTTTCGCATAACGTTATTAAACTTTCTTCAATATATGAAGTATTTTACTCATCATCTTATTTCTTTCTAAGTTTGCAGATTACCTCTAAGAACATTCTCGTTCAAGATGAATGTTACTGTGGACCAGATTCAAACCTGTGAAATGTACGTGTCAGGTCCGTCATCTACGTAACTAAATAATATATATACAGGGAGAAGTTAGCTCCGAACAATAAAATACAAATGTCGCAAACAGTTGCTTGTCTATTACTTCAGCCTTAGTGGTACTTACTAAAGCTACATGGAATGTAAGAAACCAAGAGATACTTACTTCATGGAAGTAACCCCTCCTTCCATACCCCGTTACTAAGTCCTAGTTATCTCATTACCTCATACTTACATCTATCCTACAGAATTTTTACACCAAATACGCGTTGCTCCTGTTTTTTACGTAAGAGATTTTGAGGGGCGACTGTTCTGAAATGTGTATTTGAAATTAATTAGTAAACTAGATCATAATAAAAAATAGGCTGTGTTTTGGGGTTTCTGAGAGCTTTAGTTACGATGATATTCTTGATTTACTTTGGTTTGTACATAGAATACACTTTTGTCCCAACAAACATATTATTGAAACTTGCTCTGAAGTTTCCAATGCAGTGTTGTTTACTTATCTCCAGATATGGGGAGTAAAATACACGTTATGTTTCACTAGCACTGTCTGAGTAAACAAGAAATTGGCTCGCATTCGTATCCATTTCACTGATTAAAAATAGACGAATATGAACCTGTGAACTAGGTAGCACATCTTATCCTGTTTTTAGTATCTTGCTTGATTTATGATATTCCTTCATTCCTATTTCATTAGTTACGGCTTCAAGAATTGGATCATACTAATAGATTTTCTCGTTTCACAAATAACACAATTCTCATTTGTTTTGGTTGGCGTTTTTATGTCCATGAAATTTCGTAAGGCTTGCAGAATACAAGAAATGTCTTCATCTTCGACAATAATTGAATCGTGTGTTTTACGCATTGTCCTACAACGGTACAACAATTTAAATTAATTTAGAATCATTTAATACATTACATTTTTGATTTGGATTAAGATATGAATCTTTGAGAGTACGAACGGATTTGATAAACTCAGCATCGTTAATAATGATGAAACATGGAAATTTTGACGAGAACATTGTCACATCACTAATGTAAAAACTCATTATTTTCGGTAATTACATTAAATGCTGCAACTTCACGCGGGAACTCATCAAATAAATGATAACGTCCAGTATTTATTAATTGCGCATGTCATAGCCAATGTGATATTGCTATCACTCATAGAAAATATCATCCAGTACGTCAATACAGGGTTTTCCCTGCTTTCAGCAGATGCTTCGTTGTAATTTCCTTTTCAGAAGTGAACCTCAATATTTAATCATGAACTGTAATATTAATTTTATTATCTTATGTAGCTGCTATTTAAGTCATTTCCAAACCGATGGCGGGATACATTTGATTGAAAGTGATATATTTCCATTTATCAATAAAATTTGATTTTTAAAAATATTTCTTTTGTAAAATATTCCTGTTCGCAATACCTTCAATCAATTAATAAATTGTGAAATAACTATAATTTACAAATTTTGACTGTTTCAGTATCACAATGTACTTCCAGTAAACTGTTGATCGTTAATCAATTTTTCAACTGTTTGACTGAAACCTATATTTGTAACAGAGCAATTTTGTCTTCTATAGACCAATGCCTGATTAGGAGTAATTTAATTTTCAATAGAATGTATTCTAGCCTTGTAAATAACATAATGCGTTCTTTGATTTCGTAGTTCGATTATTGAGACACAAAATTGTCCCACACTAAATTGCATTCAATTGCAGAAAATGACAAGTAACACGGTCATAGTCTACACGTAGTTTCATGTCTGTGAAAACAAAAGCGAAACCGGATTGTTTTACTGCTGCTGCTGCTGCTGCTGGTGGTGGTTATTTTCTTTTCAAGAGAAAGTAAAACTTGGCATCTGTCCTCAATTTGGCAACATCTTCAGATAAAACGTTTAGATCACGAGGATCAACGATGGCCACACCCAGTGACTAATTAGAAGTCGTTGCTTTGTGATTTTAGGCAGCAATATTACTGTTATCTCGCTGTAACAGGTCTCTGGGCTTGAAGAGTAGCCATTGAAGCACTTAGACACACAATTCGTTGCACAAACGGACTTTTCGATCATACAAGTGTACCTTCAAAGGGAGATAAATAAGCAGAGATCGAATTGTGCCATGTTCTTACTTGAAGGCGGATATTTCGGTTACGCCCATCGTAATTTGCGCAGAAGAGCGATATATTCACGCATTCGTGTCAAGTGGTTTAGTGTGTAGCAAACTATTGGAGCTCAACACTATTTTTGTTTTAGTGACCTCAGTGATTAAGGTATCGTTCACCTTTAACCAAGATAGCGGATTCGAGATCAGTGGCAATTCACGGAGGCAAATGCGACTGCATCGTGCCGTGAATATAGAGTTACATCCAGGATTGCCTGAATAAGAAATGTGTTCCTAAAAACTATCAATAAATTGTTAGGCTACGAAATTTCACTGCTAAGACCTCAACTTATGAATTAGGGAAAATGATACCTTTCACTGATACTGATAACCGTATCCTCCATTGTAGTCAAAACACGCCCCTGGAATCAAAATAAAGAGCTGTTGGTAAGTCTCTAAAAATTTCCTGTTCCCTTCAGCATTGTAGATTTTACCACTGGCTTCAATTATGTTGAAACTTTAGTAACTGTAGTAATTTCGCGTGAGTAAATAGAGAACGAAAACTGATGTATGATATCTCACTCCATCTCTTTTCAGTTTCTACTCAAATCTAAAACTGTTAGGCTCTTCCGTCCGCCGAGACTAACTTTGAATAAATATATTTACAACAGAATTACACCTGAAAGTTGTTTCTTTTTCAGACTTTGAACTAATGAAAAGTACCCTGTCCCCGAGCCAAGGGAATTTATCTCTCAAAATGAAAATCCACGAACCGGCCTGGAATACTGCACGGGGCCCTCTGAACTAAAGGCCATTACGCTGACCTATCAGCTAAGTAGCTGTGCAACTTTATGTGGTGTAAGGAGATATTTCACTACAGTCCAAAACGTTTCTGTGATGTTCGAGTTGAGTCAAAATTTTAGGCCTACTGTGGGTGCTAAGATTTCTATGTTCATATCTTAGATCATTAATGATAATTTTTAATCGCAGATTGTTCCATGTAGAAGAAGTACGTACGTAATAATTCTTATTTTACAAAACTTCCTTCCAACGAAGGTAGATCCATAGAACTCATCATACTCACTTACATAAATTTTACATAACAGCTATACCGAACCGTACTCAAACATTTGGATTGGGATGGTAATTTATGACTTGGCAGGATTTCTTGAGCACCATCACTACAATCTCATCCCTAAGACAGGATTGCAATTCGAATCATTTCCTAAAATCTTCCATAAAAACCCTAGTATGGCACCTCAAGCTCCCAGTAAAGGACAGACTCCAAGCGATATGCATCTTTGAAATTTACTGTAGTTCATAAATATTCTTCTTTTCTTAACGTATCTTCGTATACTAATCATTTTTCAACTCAAACATTATTGTTGAATTCACAATATACCTCACTTCCTATTAGTAGATTTCACAACCGTATCAACCCTCCAAGTTTATCCATTTACAACAAGGCAGCTTTTCTTTATTTTCTGTCCAGCCCTTATTCCTCAGGACGTCAGATATCTTTTACCGTACAATGTGGTGACGAGTTCCGAATGAGCGTTGCATGGTCACACTGTCCCAAGGCGTAAATCAGGGTTTCAGTCACCGAGCAGCCATGTCTGCGCCGGGTACTGTGTAAGGACCGACCGGGAGTGGCTCAAACTGCAGAAACATTTGCATTCATCTTTAAACAAGTTACACATTCCGAAGTAGATATCCACTTAGTCTCGGGCACCTCGTTGTATAGTTGCAGACGTATTTGCATGGTTCACACTCGCGGTTACTCAGTCCTTTCCGGAATGTGACCGGACATGACAGTACTGAAAGATGGTTTCCCATGCAACTCTAAATAAATTTATCCCTCTGAATTTTTCTCTAAATACTACACACTGTTGGAAATGTCAGCTGGTAAAAATATCTCTCTCTAAGAGAACTTCGAATAATCTGCCACCTTTTTATCTAAAAAAAAATGTCGATGGTAACTGGTACAGCGTTGCCATCCATAAGGGTTAGATTAGTTTCGGCCATATACAATGTTAAGATATTTAGATTCTGATCTGAAAGCAGCATTGGTATTAACGTCATGTTTCCAAAGTCTCCCCTTAGTGATATCATGATCCTTTGCGGGTCAAAAAGTATTTCGTCTTTAAACCTTACTAACAAAATATTTCATGATATCGTCGGTTCCCTTTGCCTTAAAACAGGCTTGGTAATTCTGTAACAGCTAATCTTGAGTTACGTTAATTAAAGATGACCTGTACACGGGTCAAGACAAATTTGCTTCAGTAACCTTAGAGGAATAAACCAGATGTCATAGTCATCCTTAAATACCATAGTAATTTTTGGTGATGAATGATGGTGTTAGGAAACATATATTCCATTAGATTAGGAAAAATTAAAACAACTCGATTAACTAAAGAGATAATTCAATATGTCATCAATTAAGTTATTCCCATCCACTTTAACTGTACCTAAACGAACGAAAATCACGACTACAAATCTAGCCACAACCAATATAAAAGGCCATCGAGAATTTTTAAGTAAAATTTCATAAATTACATCGTTCATTTTGTTGTAAACATTAGGTTAAAACACAGATCTCTCATAATATAGGAAATAAGGTAGATCCTAAGGGTTTCAACACATGTTTTGGAGTTGCCGTAACGTATTAAAGCAATCTAAAAATAGAGAGGTAAACTTTATTTTCCAGCTATAAAGAACACTCCGTCAGAGAATACTATGGCTTTTTGTTGTTTTATGACCTGTTTATGTTCTACTGCGAGCTTTAGAAAAAATAATTTAACTTCAGAGGAGCAGGTTGTAGCTCACTACAATCATTTCACGAGTAACGTGCATCATACTGTACCCATGTATTTAAGGGAACCTTTTTATAGTGTGCAACGTGGATTTAGAACATTTTACTGTACGTGATTTTTTGATGTAGGCTATTCATATCTAGGTCTAACCCTGCCATTCTTACCATCTATACTTCCCTCGAAAACTAACTGAACAAGTCCTGGGAGCCTTAATAGGTGTCCTATCATTCTATCACTTCTTCTGTCCGGCTCCATGTCTAAATGGTTAGCGTGTTGGCCTTTGGTCATAGGGGTCCCGGGTTCGATTCCCGACAGGGTCGGGAATTTTAACGTTAATTGGTTAATTTCGCTGGCACTGGGGCTGGGTGTATGAGTCGTCTTCATCATCATTTCATTCTCATCACTACGCGCAGGTCGCCTACGGGAGTGAAATCAATAGACCTGCACCTGGCGAGTCGAACTTCTCCTCGAACACTCCCGGCACTAAAAGCCATACGTCATTGCATTTCATCACTTCTTCTGGTCAAATTTCGCCAAACCGTTCTCCTATCAACTATTAGAATCAGTGTTTATTCAATCGTCCTTCGATCTACCCATCCCCATTTCAGAATTCTTCTGTAACACGAAAATTAAAACATTCTATTCTCTTTTTTTCTGGGCTAGTTATCGTCCATGTTCCACTTCCATACAATGCAACGCTCCAGATTAAAGTCTTCAAAAATGTCTTTCTAAGTACCATATCAATATTCGAAGCAAGAAAATTTATTTTCTTGTAAGGACTTCCTTGCTTGTGCCTGTCTGCATCATTAGTTATTCTTCTGCTAAAGTATTATAATTCAAGTTTTGCCTTTAACACTTTACTATCTAATCTAATATTTCGTGCATCAAATGACCTCATTCGATTGCACTTGCTTGCATTTGTTTTTGAGTTATTTATTTTCATCTTGTATCCCTTTGAAAGACTGTATCTATACCATTCAGCAATTTGACACGATCTTCTGCAGACTCAGTTAAAATAACGATTAATCGGCAAATATCAGAATTTGTATTTCCTCTCTTTGGATTGTGATTACCTTGCCGAACTCCTCGTTGATTTCCTTTACTTCATATTCTGTATAAACACAGAAAAGTAGAGAGGACCAACTGCAACCTTGCCACATTCATTTCTAGATTGCTGCTTATTTTTCACAGCCTTCGATTCTTATCCCTGCAGATTGACTTTTTGTACAGATTGTAGATAATTCCTCTTTTTCGGTACCTGATCCCAATCGCCTTGAGAATCTCAAATAGCTTGATCAAATCAGTATTTTCATGTGCCTTCTCTATATCTATAAATTAAAACGTACGAGGGCTTGTATTTCCTAAGTGGATCCTAAAAGTCAGGCGTAAAGTCGTAAATGCTTCACGTTCTCCTACAGTTCATCTCAAACCAAACTGATCTTCCCCTAACTCAGCCTCAACCTGTCTTTTCATTATTCTGTAAACAATACGTATTACAATTTAGCAAGCGTGAGATACTAAATTAATGGTACAGTACTTTTCACACTAGTCAACACCTGCTCACCTGCGAATAGGTAATAACAATATTCTCCCTAAAATCGGATGGCACTTATTCTTATCTTACATCCTATACACTAAATAAAATGACCTCCTCATGCAGGTTCTATTAAGGCTGTCAGTAATTCTGAGGATTTATCATCAATTCTAGGTGCCTTGTTCCTATTTCGGTCTTTCAGAGCTATGTCGAATTCTCACCTAATAAATGAGTGCCCCGTTTCATCGCCAGCAACACCCTCTTCTTGTTCCAGAACCATGCTTCCTACTTCTTTCCCTTGATACAATTGTTTAATATGTTTCTGCCAACTCTCTGCCTTGTCTTCGTTTCCTATAAGTGCTTTTCCATCTTATGTCTTAGTACTCATAACCTATTTCCCCTTTCTCCAAAGGTTTCCATGATTTTCCTGCATGCAGCATCTACCTTTCTTACAACACTACAGTCTTCAACACCCTCGCACTTTTCTTTCGGCCATTCTTCCTTAGCTGACATGCACGTTCTGTTTACTTCATTAGTCAATCGCCTGTATTTGTTCCTGCCCTCCTCACTTTTTGCATTCTTGTATTATCTCTGTTCGTCAAACAGGTCTAATATCTCCCGTGTTATCCATTGATTCTTAGTTGATCTTACCTTTCTTCCTAACATTTAATCAGCAGCCCTACTAATCTCATTCTTTTACGACTGCCCACCCTTTGCCTTGTTATGTTTCCCTGCGCCTTTTAATTTAGTCCTCATGCAACATGTTCTTTGAAACGATCCCTCACACCCTTTTCTTGTAGCTCATCTTGATTCCACCTGCTTGCTTCAGCTTATTCAAATTTAGATGATATTTCATGACCACTAATTTGTGGTCGGAGTCCACGTCTGCTCCTGGGAATGTCTTTCGATCCACTAGGGCCTACGTGGTTTCTGAATCTCTGCTTTATCATAAACGCATCTGCTTGATTATTTCCTGCGTCTTCAGGTCTCGTCCACTCATACAGCCGTCATATATGGCGTTTGAACCAAGTATTAGCAGGGACTAAATTATGATCAGTGCAGAAATCAACTAGCCGAATTCCTCTTTCATTCTTTTGTCTCAGTCCGAATTCTCCTACGGCATTACCTTCTCTTCTTTTGCCTACCACTGCATTCCATTCTATCATCACAATTAGTTTCTCGTCTCCTCTTACACATTGTGTTAAAACTTCTATCTCGTCATATATTTTTTCGATTTCTTCGTCATCTGCTGAATTAACAGGCACAGAGAGCAGCACTATTTTGAGGGGGTCTTGGTGTCTATCTTGATATGAAAGATTCGTTCACTATGCTGGTCGTAAGCAGCTTGCCCGCTGTCCAATTTTCTGATTCATTTTTAAACCAACTCCTACATTTCCCACGTTTGATTTTGTTTTGATAATTGTGTAGTTGCCTGACAGAAACCCTACTGTTCCTGTCAAAGTACTTCGCTTATGCAAACTACATCCAATTCTAGTATATCGATATCCCTTTTTGGATTATCTAACCTATCACAACGATCCAAACTACTAACATTGCACTCTATGACTCGCAGAATATCAGTATTCATCTTCCTGAGGATTGCCTCCTCTCGTGTTGTCCCCACGCTGAGGCACAGCAGCAAGATCACAGGGGAAGGACATGTTCTTATAACGTAAATTTAGTAAATGGCCGAATATCAATGGAAATTAATGCAGCACTTTCGGCTGATGCTGAGGAAAACGAGCATAGACAATTTTACATCTATTTATTTATTTATTTATTTATTTATTTATTTATTTATTTATTTATTTATTTATTTATTTATTTATTTACTATATCCCCACAATTATCGCTGTGTGGTTGGATACCACTGTCATGGAATAATTACTGAAGGAAAACTATGTGGTTCAATTATTAATGTTAAAATTTACATCTCGGTAACTAACATTGTAACATAATAGCATTAGGCCTGATTGATTTAAGTTTGATTCTCGACTCTGTCACAAACTGAATAATATTTTAGTATTGTAATTGGGTGCACTAATAATCAAGTAAGCCTCCTTGGCTCAGGTGGCAGGGAGCCGGCCTCTCACCACTGAGTTCACTGGTTCAAATCCCGATTATTCCATGTAAGATTTGTGGTGGACAAAGCGGAGGCGGAACAGGGTACCCCGTTTTTCCCTGTCGTCTTTCATTCCAGCAACACTCTCCAGTATCATTTAATTTCATCTGTCAGTCATTAAACATTGCCCCAGTGGAGTGCGACAGGATTCGGCAGCCGGCACTATTCCTATCTTTGTCGCTAGATGGGGGCTTCATTAATTCCATTCCTGACCCGGTCGAATGATTGGAAACACGATGTGTATTGATATATACATATACAATCAAGTTTTAAAATTAAAATTTTCAGCCCTGTTCATCCCATACGATTTTATGTGATTTTCCGGTGATGTTACAGCACACAGAAAATCCAGCTCAGATTCTAAGGTAATATTAGTTCTACCTACATCTGCCAGCAGATTACACATTGTCGGACCTTATCAAACAATACTTCACTAGAATTAGTGCTATGGAAACAGTGACCCAGTAGATATACCAAGGCGACAGCGGTAATGTCAATGTTCAAGCAAAGACTGACATGACGTTTAAACGGGTAACGTTTCCTTACCACTTGTTCATCGATCTGAATAGAAATTCGCATGCAAGAAAGATAGCTGTTCGACCACATATGATATATATATAAAATTCACATAATCACATGAAAGAGCTCCTTCCGAGTGAATAATCAAAAAGCGCCCCGTTTCGCAGCACTTGTGTCCCAGTCTCAAACATCTGCTAACCCTAGCGTCATATAGGTGTGGAGCAAATTACACTGTAAATCTAGCCGCAAGTTGTCAACAACGCAAGCCGTCACACACCAGTAAAAAGACGGTTCACGCGAGGGATCCATCAAAGTGCTCCATAAATGACAACCTGATGCTCTGATTACTGCTAAGTCGTACATAAGCCACGAGGTCGACTGGGCTCCCCAGTGTCAGTTTGAAGGTGTAAGGATAGCACTTAACCCTTGTACAAGAGGTAACGCTGAGACAAAGTAGTTTGAGTGACGGCATGGTGATAGGTAAATTTCTATGCAGCACGCTACTTGGATATTTTTTCAAGTCTCGTTATTGTCGTCAATGTATCCTCTTCAGAGTTTTCGTTTATCAAAGCCGTATGTGGCAGCATGTGGGAGGGGTTCTGTGAAGATTTGCCACTCCTCAGAATTTTCATTCATAAAATCCACGCTTGGCTGCATGTTATATACGGCTCTGGTCATAAATAAAAGGGATGGGTGCAGGTATGTTCCCTTGTGAAGTCATGCCACCCTTCAGTTTCCGTTTATCACGGTCGTATGTTACAGTTGCTTGGATTTTATGGAAGTGCTACGGAACTGACAAAATCACATGGAAAAGTCTCTATTTTGGAACATTCTCCCCGCACGAGGGTTCCATCAACGGGTCACATAACGGAAGAAAGCACATGTAATATTCACTTCTGAGAAAATATTTCAAGGATGCCTCCAAATAATTCACATTTGTCCAAGTGCAACATAATAGACATCACATGAAAGAATTCCATCAGAGTGAATATATTCAAGCCCGTCGCGGTGACGGGTATACATCTACGCCGCACACTACTTGGATATACATTTCTCAAATTTCGCTCTTGTTTTCAGGGGGCACCCTCCAGAACGTTGATAAATACCAGGTTCTGAATGGAAGATATAAAGGAATAATTTAACTTACTCTTCTGCCAAATGTAAGAGTGACTCAAAATAGTCCGCTCTTAGTCGTTGCTAGAAAAGGTAAATGCGTAAATCACATCATTTTACGACACTGTTGACGTATGCGGTTACATATTTGATACAGGCAGATGAGGTGATAAAGTAACATAGTGATGTAATCGGATAGTGAACGTTAGTGCAAAATCACGTAGGCAGAAACAGAAATAGAATACCTACATGTAAAGCATGACAAATGGTAAATAGCACATGCAAGGATTTAGGCTGAAATGTTCCGGGTAATATTGTCAGTTTGGAGTAGGTATCACACACAAATGAGTATCCTATACTATGCCTGTCCTTTTATTCGGGCGATCGGTTCTTCTAGACACTGCTGTGGCTAGCGTGGGCCTTGCCGGTTATCAAGCCATTCCATGAGAACTCGTAAGACCTGCTGCACAGCTTCATCTCCTTGGGGTGCCTGGTACCCAGGCATGGATTCCAGAGAATAAGGCTACACTTGCTGAGGTGGGGGCCTATTGGAATGGATTAAGCGCGTTCCTCTCTACCTACAGGATGGCTCGGTAAACAATGCAACTGCGTGCTCTCTCTTCGCTGCAGTCCTCTGGCTCCAGACCACCAGGTAGGAATCGTAGTCGTATTTCCTCGATTCGACCACTACATCGTCCGCTGGTTTCCTGTCTTTGGCCATATTTCCTCGTTTTACCCGAACTGAAAACATGTAAGAGAAATAGCGCTACCGAGTACGTACTAAAAACCACGAACGTCCTTTCGCTACCACGGCCATCTTGCTCCGATGAAAGTTCTCCGTTATCATACGTCAATTTATATGAAAGAGAGCCCGCCAATTCGAAATAATGCACGCTAATTCGCTAGCTGATTTACACAAGAACCCAAAAGAACACAGGGACAGAGCTCTGGGGAAGGTAATAATAATAAAACTTACACACGCATTCGTACTGATTGCCTCACTTGCTCACTTGTTCTTTCTCACCTACTCCTGAATTTTCATTCCTGAGTTCTTCATAAGTGGCTCCTGCTCACTTTTTCTTGTTCACTTGTCCCTCCTCACTTACGCCTCACTTGCAACTCCGTGAAAAGATTGCTGTGCCAGAGCTTCATGCACGTAAAGTAGAGCACTGATTGCCATTAATCACTTGTCCCTCCTCTATTACTCACTTGCTCATCTCTTGCAATTGAGTGAAAAAGTGGCTGTAACAGAGCTGAGAACATGTAAAATCTAGCCCCGATTGCCATTCCTCACATTTCCCTCCTCACTTGCTCCTCGATTGTCCTAACCCACGGCTTTATGTTTCGTCAGCGAATATTTTCAAGTATTCAAAATTTTCACTCCAGAACTCCCCCGCCAATAGGTTTCCACCCACCAAAATGTCGGACATTCAAAATGACGCCCGCGCTGTAGGAATCAGAAGGACTGCCAGCTACTAAAATATAAAATCAAAAAATAGTTTTTCGTTTTAACCATACGTTACTAGTACTGACCGAGATTTTTGAAAAATGTCAAGTATCTCAAAGACGGTGCATCCTAGAGCAATACGGAAATTTTTAAAATCATTTTGAAGTATAATCCTCCTACGTTTTCCATCTGCAATGCTATTCCGCAATATGAAAACATGACAGGACAAAGGGTTGAAAATTTGGGGCGTAAATGCTATTACATCTCGTTTCAACTATAAGTTTCTTCAGTACTACACCAAATTTGCGAAAAATAACAAATATCTAAAAAACGATGAATCATGGGGCAAAACAGACGATTTGCAATCCTGCTAGACGTACAACCCATCTGCCCTATTCATCTGGAATGCCATGCCACATTATAAATTGTGATGGGTGGGCCAAATTGTTGTTTTTCTTATTGTACCGGGCGGTACACCTCCACGCCGCTAATTTAAAATGTGCGCCTGTTAAAACTCCTCTGCTGGAGGAAGTCTGAACCTTATTGACGGTATTAATTTTCTACCTTCTCAGAAGATGTCACTACCTGTAAATTTTGGAGTTTTAGAACTGTGTCACTTTTGATGTGTTTTTGTTTCGCTTGAAGTAAGAAGTGTGAACTTTCTCTTCTAGAGGACACTACTGAAGATCTACAATAGTGCAACCTAGTGCGGAGTCAAAGAACTATTTTTTTTGGAGAAAATTTAATTTCAAGAGTTTGTTCTTTGTTAAATTTCTTTCTGTCATTGTTTAAGTTGGCAATATTTACCCCTTTCTTCCCCTTGTTATGAATGTATCCAATCCCGAATTTCTTCTATTAATTTCTGACCAATCTGGTGTATCTTCCCCCAACTTGAATCTGTTGCGGGGTCCTACCCAATAAAGAGTTTGTGGGAGGGTGTTTTCTTTCCCCTAACGCCTAGAACCTTCCGCGAGAGGATATAAACTGCTGATTTTCGGGTCTCCGGGCCACTTCTGTTCCATCTTTCAGTGTATTAAGTACATAGTAGGAGGCGGGAAGCGCCTCTTTCTCCAGCAGCGGTCAACAATAAGGTAATGGCCGATTAATAAATTCTTTCTTTGCTAGCTCAGCAGTTTAACTTTCGGGGCGGGTTCTAGGCCTTCCACCATGTAACTTTCCTTTAAAATGTAAAAACTACTGGTATCTATTCTATCTTTCAAACGACATATCGGGATAGAGAGTGCTTAACCCTCTCGAGCTCCCACTCACATCGTCTTGAGGTGAACTTATTTTTCTCAACCAATTCTTCCGTAATGTAATGTAAATTGTTATTAAGTCACCTCTGTAGTATGGGATTAGCCCTTGTATTAATGGCCTAGTGCCAAGTAGGTCTTAAGCAAAGTGTATTAGGAGTGCAAATTCGCCTCCTCTCAAATTGTATTTTAGAGGTCATGTATTAACTTTCTTGTCATTTAACAGACCTCAGTAGGTTGGGTATTTTACCCCTGTGTATATGGCCTTTGAGGACAGCTTAAAGGTGGAGTTCGGAGTGGCCTATGATAGGCTTGTATTTTAAGGGGAAGTTGCCCTTTATTGAAAATTGTGTCTCTGCCTCAAGGAGGCTTTTGGGTGTAATTGGAAGCAAATGTTTCTGGCATGTTTGGGGGTTTTCGGCCCCTTTGTTGTATGGTGTTCATTGTAAGGTTGGGCTCTTTGCTCAAGAATTATGTTTCTGACTTTTGAAGCCCCAAATGGGGTACCTATGTAAATGTATTTTTCAATCGTGTTTCGGCTACTAAGTACCTGTTCTATTTGTTGTTACCTAATTTTGCAAAGAAAATATAACCTTGTTAAATTTTAAAATTAATTTCACTTTAGTAGCTTGAGACCTATTCACCCCCCAGCACCTTCTTTCATGCATAACTACCACCAAAACACGGTAACAAGTGGTAGCAGAGCGTGGTTGAATGGGTCTCAATTTAGCCCCTTTTGACGGCTAGACATTGTTTTGATCCGAACTCTAACCATTTTCTCAGCTGCTGGAATTTTTTGACTTTTTCAAAATTGTTCTGTCACCATGCCCGGCCCTCGCGATGTTCTTCATCTTAATTATTTGCGCAAAGAGGAGTTGATCTATGAATTAAATATCAGAAATGTGCAATCTGGAGGCACGGTTGCAGTAGACACTAACAAGCTTAGAGAGTCCCTTGATTTGCCCATTTCCATCCCCAATTTGGGAGAGAAAGAAATTGACGATTCTCTTTCCACGATCACGGAGAATGTTACTGGGCTAGCTTCTGTAGTTAGTTTTTTTGATGAAAATGATCCGTCTCCGAATCAAATTAAGCGTGTGCAAGGCAGGCTATATCATTTTTCGAATAGGGTTAACGATCTGTTGTCTCTAAAACTGAATGACGTTCAGAGGAAGGAAGCTAGTACGCTCCTGGAAAATATTTCCAAATTATCTAGTAAGGTCACTCCATTGTTAACTGGGGAAGTTCCTCCCAAATCTGATCAGCCCACCATAGTGAATGTAGGTAGCGAGGAAGAACCTGCTAAGGGAGAAGTAAATAGGAAAACCATCGCTGCTCAAACTATCTCTGCCCCATTGGACAACGAGTCTGAACGCCGTGCATCGCTGAGTAACATCCGTTCTGAATTAACTTCTTTGCCATTGAAACCTTTACCTACTATGTCACCCGGGTTTAGTAGCTTGCCTCATCCATTGGCAATGTTGCTCAGAGGTATATCTAAGTTTTCCGTTAATACCACCAGTGACGTAATTTCATTTTTAAGATTTCTAGTGGAATTTCAGGATCATGCCCTTGTTTTTTCTCTTTCTCCATGTCAAATCTTGCAAATTATCTATCCGTATGCTATTGGTATTCTCTCTGACAAAATAGTTAGAGCCATTGCTAGCAATCATCTATTGAGGATTTCCATGCCCATTTGCTAGCTAACTTCATCCCGGCTAGGGCCAGGTCCTCCCTTATTCAGAAGTACTATTATCGTGTACAGCGCTTGGATGAAAACTTGGCTGATTTCATACAGGACATTAAGTTTTATACTAGGGTGTTTGCCCTTCATTTTCCTGAAGATCAGATTGTACAGGCTATTGTAGAGGGAATTTCACCTCCCTGTAGGTCATATTTGTGTTTCGCGGCGTGCCCGCAAACCTTCTCTGAACTTGAAGCATTGGCCGTCTCAGCGGAAGGAGTTAGATACGCCGATTCTTTGCGTGTCGCGAAAGAACCCCCGCCTTCCTTTAGTAACACTCGGCCTCCACCTCGCCGACCAGTCAATCCCCGTAAATGTTATGCTTGCGGGTCGCCTGACCATCTGCGCAACAAGTGTCCGCTGATCAAGTCAAGTGGGACAAGGAATGGAGCCGGGTCATCACAAGGCTGTTTTAAATGTGGGGCTTTCTCACATATTGCCAAGAATTGTCCCAACTCAAATAGCACCCCCTCCTGCTCAACTTCTGGTGCAAATTCCACCTATGCCAATAATAAAAAGTGACTAGTGGCTTCGGCTGAGTCGACTAATCCATCTTCCCGAGACTCAGCCCCTAGTAAACAGGTTGTAAATGCAGAGAACGATCAGCCTTCAAATTCATCTTTTGAATGCCCTAAAGAATCTCTTAGGATTGCGGCGGATACCCCCGCACCTGTTCCTTTTCTTAAGATTGAGTTAAATAACGAGCCTATAACAGCTCTCTTAGATTCAGGCAGTGTTTGTTCGATTATTTCGGCTGAATGGTATTCTAAATTGAAATCGGTTTGTAAACTTCCTGACTATGTCTCTTCTCCTGTTCAATACGTTTCGGCTAATTCATCTCCATTAGAAATTCTAGGTTCCTTACTGGTCAAGATTCGTATTTTTAAGTTTACATGGAAAATTAAATTGTTTGTGGCCAAGCAATTGTCTTGCCCCATTATATTGGGAGCTGACTTTATTTCTCACACTGGTCTTGTGCTCGATCTCCAGTCTAGGTCGTGCACATTCAAATTTGCTTCTAGTTGTAAAATACCACTATTAAAGTGTAATTCTGTGTCATGTTCTTCTATTTCGCCTACCCAGGATGAGATGTTGTTAGACCTTAGACATCTACCTGAGGAGCAGGCTGATAGTATTCGCAAACTGTGTCAGTCGTTTCCCGAGGTGTTCTCTGATACTCTTGGTGTTACTGACCTTATTGAATACAAAATTGAGGTCACGGATTCGATTCCTGTCCGTTTTCCACCTTATAGGCTATCTCCACCTAAAATGAAGGCTCTGAAAGAAATTATCGATCAGATGTTGAAGGATGGTATTATTAGGCCCTCTAAGTCGGCGTATTCATCGCCTATTTTCCTAGTCCCGAAACCCCAAGGAGGCTTCAGGCCTGTCATTGATTACAGGGCTCTCAATCGGAAGGTGGTGTTGCAATCTGTGCCCCTTCCTGACCTTCATTCTTGTTTTTCATGGTTTCGTAAGGCCAAGTTCTTCACCATCTTGGACTTAAATCAGGCCTATAATCAAATTCCCCTTGCCGAAGAGTCTAAACACCTTACAGCGTTTGCCACGGACTGGAATTTATATGAATACAACCGCGTGCCTTTCGGGCTCCCTACGGGAGCAGCTGTGCTCACTAGGCTACTAGATAGGGTCTTCTCCGACATCAAATTCGAGTACTTATATCACTATTTAGATGATGTCGTCGTATTTTCAGAGACTTTTGAAGAACATCTAGATCATCTGCGAGAAGTTCTCGATCGCCTTCGTAAGGCTGGGTTAACTGTTAAGTTGTCCAAGGTTGCCTTTGCTAAGCCCTGTATGTCATTCCTAGGGCATATTGTGTCACCCGATGGTGTAGCAGTCGATCATTCTAGAACACAGGCCATCCGTGATTTTAAACCTCCCAAGGACATTAAAGGTATCGCCAGGTTCATTGGTATGGTGAATTTCTTCAGAAAGTTCATTCCTAACTTTGCTAATAGAGCGGCGCCCTTAAACCTTCTTCGTAGGAAAGGCATCAAATTCGAGTGGGGACCTTCTCAACAAGCCGCTTTTGAAGATCTGAAATTAGCTCTCTGTAATGCCCCTGTCCTGGCTATGCCTGATTTCTCAAAGAAATTCATCGTCCAAACGGACGCGTCATCGTCAGCTGTAGCTGCAGTCCTTCTTCAAGAGACTGAACTAGGGAGGCGACCCATCGCCTATGCATCTAGGACTCTCTCGGCTCAAGAAGCCAAGTATTCCATCTATGAGCTCGAAGGGTTGGCAGTCTTATTTGCCTTAGAAAAGTTCCGTCTCTATCTGGAACATGTCAAATTCGACCTGGAGACAGATAATCAAGCCTTAAGCTGGGTCTTAGGTAGGCCGCGTCGTACTGGTCGTATAGCCCGTTGGGCTATTCGTATTTCCGCCTTCCAGTTTGATGTTAGACATATCAGAGGTACCGAAAATGTTGTTCCTGATGGACTCAGCCGTATGTTTCATAACGACGTCGAGACCCACGAACCGGTCGACAGTTCATCACCTTCCGAGTCCATACTATCTGGTGTTAATGCCATCTTAACAGATGCTCCCATGCTTTTTAGGGATATTGAGAAATACCAACGTGAAGATCCGACGCTGGCTCCGATAATGGAAACCCTTTCTTCTGGGGAACATGCTGTCCCTTATGTTCTGAGGAATGGTGTTCTATGTTGCCCTTCGAGGCATGATAAGTTGATGAAAGTTGTTGTTCCAGCGGTTCTTGTACCTATGATCTTCAAGTATTATCATGAGACCCCATTAGGAGGGCATCTTGGTATCTTTAAAACCCGTGAAAAGATTCGTGAAATGTTCATCTGGAAAGGTATGGACGGCGAAATTCGTGAACTTGTAAAAGCTTGTAAATCTTGTTTGCTCAATAAACCCACCATGTCCACTAAGGTAGGCTTTTTGTCTTCTCATCAAGCGTCGCGCCCCATGGAACGCCTGTATATTGATTATGTAGGACCCTTCCCCCAGTCAAAGGGGAATGCCAACAAGTTCATCTTTGTATGCGTAGATGGTTTTACAAGATTTTCGTGGTTATTTCCGACTAAGCTGGCTACCGCTCAGTCTACAATTACTTGCTTAAATTCTATTTTTGCTTCTTTTGGTCCGTGCCAATATATTGTATCTGATAATGCTAAGGCTTTTACATCTAATCTTTTTCGTAAATTCTGTTTTGACTTGTCCATCTCTCATGTAACTACTTCTGCTTATTACCCTCAACCATCCCTGGCTGAACGGGTTAACCGTAATCTCAGGTCCGCACTTATTGCCTATCATCATGAAGATCATTCCAGGTGGGACACGTCCCTGCATTGGATAGCTTTTGCTTTGAATTCGGCGGTTCATGAATCTCACAAGTTTACTCCAGCTTCTTTGATGTTTAAGTTTGTTCCCAACACGCCGCTCTCTAACCTCTGGTCTCTGAGTGACATTCTGCCCGAGACAATAGATCCGGACAACATTAAAGATCTTTGGAAGAAGGCTAAAGCTAATCTTAAAGTATCTCATGAAAAGGTTAGGGAAAGGTATGATCGTGGACGGAGACCCACCCCTTTAAAGGTAGGTGACCAAGTAATGGTCAAAAATTTTGTTCCCGCGGGCAAGCTTGCCCCCAGATTCCATGGGCCATGTGTTATTCTCGATTTCCTCACCCCGGTTACGTTGTTATTAAGCAATCCAGCCACCGAGAGGATATTTAGGGTTCACCTGTCCCAGGTGAAACCGGTGTAATTTCTGTGTTAACTTGCTTCATATTATTTTGAAAGGATATGAAGGTTATATTTTTTTCTTGAGTTTCGCTTTTAAGGCATTCTGCCCCTTCTGTAATATTTTGGTTTTAGATGTAAGCCTTTTGTAAAACCTGCCCCGATCCGTTAAACTGCCATCCTGTCCTTGCCACGGCCATTACCACGCTAACGTCTCCTGCTCCGCCTTACACAGTGGCTTAACTTATGCCATGGATATTTGCACGCCGCTGGCCCCTCAACCTCTCCACAAGCCTGTACCCTCAAAGAAGATGATAGTCCAACACAATTCTGCCGCCTAGCTTTAATGTTTCAGTGCCCCCGCAGCCGCGCGGCGCTGTCCCGCGGCTGGGTTCGAGGACGGGCCCCCTCGGCCCCAGCGAGGACGACATGTGCACGGCGAGCCGGAGCTCTCCTCCCGGCCTAGGCTGATGTGCGGCGCACGCTCTGCTACTTGCCCGCAGCCTGTATATGTTCACCGCGGGCGCGGCGTGCTTCAACACCTCTGCTCCCCTCATAGTGCGGGCGAGCGGTATCTCAGGGTACTTGAGGGGTCCGAGCGGTTCCCTTTGGACGCAAGCTGCAACGGCCGGTCTGGCCATCCAACTTAGCCTACATCAACTACATGGACAGTCACTATAAGAGATGACTACACTTGGGAATTCAACAACAAATTTGGTGGACATTGCAAAATTTTTCATCACCTTTTAAAAGATTATCTTCAGAAATTCGCCTTCTACAAACATAAATACTTTACGTTACCAATTACAACAAAATTTTGGAACTGAATCAAACCCAATTAAGAAATTTCTCAAATACTTCTGCAATTTATTTTAATATCAACATCAAAACTTGGACCTTATTTTCAAACAAAAGTTTATGTTCTTCTGTGTTACCCCTTGGAGGAACTTTTTGGGGGGGGGGGAGGTCTGTACCGGGCGGTACACCTCCACGCCGCTAATTTAAAATGTGCGCCTGTTAAAACTCCTCTGCTGGAGGAAGTCTGAACCTTATTGACGGTATTAATTTTCTACCTTCTCAGAAGATGTCACTACCTGTAAATTTTGGAGTTTTAGAACTGTGTCACTTTTGATGTGTTTTTGTTTCGCTTGAAGTAAGAAGTGTGAACTTTCTCTTCTAGAGGACACTACTGAAGATCTACAATAGTGCAACCTAGTGCGGAGTCAAAGAACTATTTTTTTTTGGAGAAAATTTAATTTCAAGAGTTTGTTCTTTGTTAAATTTCTTTCTGTCATTGTTTAAGTTGGCAATATTTACCCCTTTCTTCCCCTTGTTATGAATGTATCCAATCCCGAATTTCTTCTATTAATTTCTGACCAATCTGGTGTATCTTCCCCCAACTTGAATCTGTTGCGGGGTCCTACCCAATAAAGAGTTTGTGGGAGGGTGTTTTCTTTCCCCTAACGCCTAGAACCTTCCGCGAGAGGATATAAACTGCTGATTTTCGGGTCTCCGGGCCACTTCTGTTCCATCTTTCAGTGTATGAAGTACATAGTAGGAGGCGGGAAGCGCCTCTTTCTCCAGCAGCGGTCAACAATAAGGTAATGGCCGATTAATAAATTCTTTCTTTGCTAGCTCAGCAGTTTAACTTTCGGGGCGGGTTCTAGGCCTTCCACCATGTAACTTTCCTTTAAAATGTAAAAACTACTGGTATCTATTCTATCTTTCAAACGACATATCGGGATAGAGAGTGCTTAACCCTCTCGAGCTCCCACTCACATCGTCTTGAGGTGAACTTATTTTTCTCAACCAATTCTTCCGTAATGTAATGTAAATTGTTATTAAGTCACCTCTGTAGTATGGGATTAGCCCTTGTATTAATGGCCTAGTGCCAAGTAGGTCTTAAGCAAAGTGTATTAGGAGTGCAAATTCGCCTCCTCTCAAATTGTATTTTAGAGGTCATGTATTAACTTTCTTGTCATTTAACAGACCTCAGTAGGTTGGGTATTTTACCCCTGTGTATATGGCCTTTGAGGACAGCTTAAAGGTGGAGTTCGGAGTGGCCTATGATAGGCTTGTATTTTAAGGGGAAGTTGCCCTTTATTGAAAATTGTGTCTCTGCCTCAAGGAGGCTTTTGGGTGTAATTGGAAGCAAATGTTTCTGGCATGTTTGGGGGTTTTCGGCCCCTTTGTTGTATGGTGTTCATTGTAAGGTTGGGCTCTTTGCTCAAGAATTATGTTTCTGACTTTTGAAGCCCCAAATGGGGTACCTATGTAAATGTATTTTTCAATCGTGTTTCGGCTACTAAGTACCTGTTCTATTTGTTGTTACCTAATTTTGCAAAGAAAATATAACCTTGTTAAATTTTAAAATTAATTTCACTTTAGTAGCTTGAGACCTATTCACCCCCCAGCACCTTCTTTCATGCATAACTACCACCAAAACACGGTAACACTTATAAATATCAAATATATCGGAAACGGTGAGTCCTATAGCAGAGCGGACAAATTTCAACCCATCGAATTATCCGCAAACTGCCCTTTCCGTATAGAATGCTGTGCCATAATACTAAATAAATCGACTTTTCGCAGTTCTGAATTAGCGGTTTTCTGACTTTTCCTTTTTGAATGTCGAGTTTTACGAGCAATTTCAAAATAGCACCCGACAGTGAAGGGGCGTGGCTTGGCTTGGAGTCTGCACGTTCTTTGCTGCGCTGTGATTGGTCAGAACGTTACCTCCGGCCTATTTACCCTACAACTAATACTTATCAGAGCTGTGTATAAACAACTTATATTCAAGCAACCAGGGTCGTAGTATAACGTAACTGCCTTTATCGTGATCATAACCAAGGGACCTTTAAATTCACGGGGTTTAGAACCAGAGAGACGTAATTTATCATTCCAAAATTTCACGCATATTGGCGAGGATTCGATACATGACTGTCTTGATCATTTCGCTATCGCACTTTCAACGTGCAGTTATCGTTGTGGACCAAACATATCCAACTCTTGCGATAATCCGTTCAGTTTAACCCTCTGAAACCTTATCTGACCCATGTATTGCTAAAACGGCGTTCCCTATGAAGTTAAATTCAACATACACTGACTGACAGAGCAAATGCAACACCAAGAAGGAGTGGTCAGAACTTTATGCCAATTGCAGGGTAGACTGACGTCACTGAGGTATGCTCATGATGTGAAATGCGCCGCTGTGCTGCGCACGTAGCGAACGATAAATGAGACACGGCGTTGGCGAATGACCCACTTCGTACCGTGATTTCTCAGCCGACAGTCACTGTAGAACGTGTTGTCGTGTGCCACAGGACACGTGTATAGCTAAGAATGCCAGGCCGCCGTCAACGGAGGCATTTCCAGCAGACAGACGACTTTACGAGGGGTATGGCGATCGGGCTGAGAAGGGCAGGTTGGTCGTTTCGTCAAATCGCAGCCGATACCCATAGGGATGTGTCCACGGTGCAGCGCCTGTGGCGAAGATGGTTGGCGCAGGGACATGTGGCACGTGCGAGGGGTCCAGGCGCAGCCCGAGTGACGTCAGCACGCGAGGATCGGCGCATCCGCCGCCAAGCGGTGGCAGCCCCGCACGCCACGTCAACCGCCATTCTCCAGCATGTGCAAGACAAACTGGCTGTTCCAATATCGACCAGAAAAATTTCCCGTCGATTGGTTGAAGGAGGAGGCCTGCACTCCCGGCGTCCGCTCAGAAGACTACCATTGACTCCACAGCATAGACGTGCACGCCTGGCATGGTGCCGGGCTAGAGCGGCTTGGATGAGGGAATGGCGGAATGTCGTGTTGTCCGATGAGTCACGCTTCTGTTCTGTCAGTGATAGTCACCGCAGACGAGTGTGGCGTCGGCGTAGAGAAAGGTCAAATCCGGCAGTAACTGTGGAGCGCCCTACCGCTAGACAACGCGGCATCATAGTTCGGGGCGCTATTGCGTATGATTCCACGTCACCTCTAGTGCGTATTCAAGGCACGTTAAATGCCCACCGCTACGTGCAGCATGTGCTGCGGCCGGTGGCACTCCCGTACCTTGAGGGGCTGCCCAATGCTCTGTTTCAGCAGGATAATGCCCGCCCACACACTGCTCGCATCTCCCAACAGGCTCTACGAGGTGTACAGATGCTTCCGTGGCCAGCGTACTCTCCGGATCTCTCACCAATCGAACACGTGTGGGATCTCATTGGACGCCGTTTGCAAACTCTGCCCCAGCCTCGTACGGACGACCAACTGTGGCAAATGGTTGACAGAGAATGGAGAACCATCCCTCAGGACACCATCCGCACTCTTATTGACTCTGTACCTCGACGTGTTTCTGCGTGCATCGCCGCTCGCGGTGGTCCTACATCCTACTGAGTCGATGCCGTGCGCATTGTGTAACCTGCATATCGGTTTGAAATAAACATCAATTATTCGTCCGTGCCGTCTCTGTTTTTTCCCCAACTTTCATCCCTTTCGAACCACTCCTTCTTGGTGTTGCATTTGCTCTGTCAGTCAGTGTATATTCATTAAAACAATATTAATTGTCAATGAATACAAGGATATAAGGGGGGGGGGGGAAGTGGCAAGACCTTTGGTACTGTAAAAAAGTCTACACGAAAACTTTATTTTTGAGTACGTTTCCTAAATGATTTCTATTTACTGTTAAACTTTCTTTTCAGAAACAAGACTTAAAAATGTAACAACCAGAATAACAATTTGTAAAGGGATGTTTGCAATAATAACTTAAGAGGTTAATCATTAAAGTGACTGAATGAGCTGCCGTTTTACAAGAATTCCTAGTCTTAATGCACCTTTGGTAGAGAGGGAGAATCGTTGGTATTTATTCGACGAAGAAGCTTGAGCTTCCGATAATAAATGTTTAACTTCAGAGGGATATTGAATGTTAACTCAGTTTTACAATGGCCGCATTGGCCTAGAGTTCACAACCATGTACCTTTACACTTAATGGCTTATCAGCTTTTACCCAATTTGACACTCACTGCCCTTACTACGAGGGGAAGCAAGAAGACAAAATTTGGGATCCAAAGGATCCAGCAAAGCAGGAGCAGAATCTCATCCCACACGGCCGAAAACTGGCATAATTAAGGATTAAACTGAAAAGGCCAGAAACAAAACGGAAATTGAAGCTGAACCCACTAAAAAACCACGTGACATGACTTGCCATAAAACCTGATGAGGCAGAAAGCCCGGTGACAAAAAGGATAAGCCATACTACGTTGGTGATTAAGAGAGGGAAGAATATTACAGACATAAATGCAAATAGAAAATTTAGAAGTTAGAAAAACTTAGCCACCAAAAAGTGAAGTGAACAAGGGAATCAAAGGTCCACACTCATATATCCTTAAGACATTGCATGACACTCACTAGGGTGGTTACACTCCGTCCAACACGGCTTAGAAACCTACGTGTTGCCAAACTAAGTGAAAAACAAGATAGTCTACATTAAGATATAGGCTAACGTGGCTCAACCCTAACCGTTACATGGTAAAGGGGAACGCTAGTATCTTCCCGCCACCACACGCAGGTAAGTTGAAATGATTACAGAAAAGTCTTGCCGCCTACATTAGATGCTACCCCATCTTGCCCGTAGTCTCCTGTATGATAAACCTCACTTGTCACTGCACTGATCACGATACATAAGGTCCATATTTATAGGTGCGATCTGGGCGATGATTGGTTGATTTAATTTGAAAACACATTAGTGGCAACTTAGAACCAGAAGACCTAAGCTTTCTTGTGCCAACACCTTAACAGCAACGATACTCTGCCACTTGTGGCACTTCAAAATCAAAAGTAGCGACATACTGTATGTTAATACACTTAAAAATCAAGTACTCCTCAGGAAGTTGAGCATTCATCCGTAAGATTCCACAGCCGTCGAGCGTTTAATTGTTTGCTACCAATAAGGACAGGCGTTCCTGAGAGTGCAATAATAATAATAATAATAATAATAATAATAATAATAATAATAATAATAATAATAATAATAATAACTTATATTTTCATTGCAGAATGTTACGCCTCGCAGAATTCAGTCTTTTGAGTCCATATCAAGGAAGTACGGCCTTCACGATTGTTTTCAACTAGCTTTGTGACATCGTTCAGTTCCTCACCTCTTACATGTAAGTAATTTTTACTGAGTTGAACTATCGTCCCCTTGCTCTTCCTATGCTTCTCTTACTCTACATGGCCGAGTCCATTGTATTGCCAGGTAACCTATTTCTATCCGTTCGCCTCACAACACAAACCACCGTACTCGGTTCATATCTACAGCTTCGGCAGCTTCAGCCATGGTGTCCATTCTTATTTCAACCTTTATTTCCTCATTGTGACTGCATTTCTACTATTGTTCAGACCTGTTTTCACCAGCAACCGTTCTCGCTTTTTACATGTCTGTTACCTCCAAATTATTATTATTATTATTATTATTATTATTATTGTTATTATTATTATTATTATAATTAATTGAACATAAATATGATGAAGCTTTTCAAATATTTGAACATGGAATTCTGAGACGGCTGTCTTTTAATGGGTGAGAAATACCAATATATTAGGCATAGGATGAAATTAAACCGTTATTTGATGGGTATAAGCCCGTGGTAGCTGTGGTTACTGAAAATATAATATTCATATTACAGTTTTATTAGACTTCAGTTTTACCTGACTATACTTCTTCAGCCTCCGCCAAACTTCGCTGTTAATGAAGGGTCACGTCTTCTTTCTGTTTATTTTCCATAAAAATGTTTTACGTCACGATGTTCACAACTTCCCCTAGTTGAGGTTTTAAATGCTGAGCACGGAAAGTGAATTCCTCTACTCAGTTCCGGAATGATGTTAACAATGGTGTGCATGTGTACTGTAATAATTCGACGATGTATAATTGGACAATGGTTCAGACCAAGGCAAAGCTAATTACCGTAGCTGTTCATGCTTTAATTAGAGAGGTGAAGTGTTTATGTTCGTACCTAACTGGACATGAAACAGAGCAACATGTAATCATATTAAGAGTGAGTTTTTGTTAATCAAAAGGTTTGAAGAAACAAGGAACTGGTTTTACCTCCATCGGCTCAAAGAAATACACCGACTGTGAGGTGGCCGAATATCACAAAAGGCTTACGAAGTTTTACACGTCATAATCTGAATATACCAAACACATTCAATTCAGAGAAATTGTCTACATTTTGTAGTGAAACTGTACATTGAAGTGTTATTGCCGGCAATAATAATAATAATAATAATAATAATAATAATAATAATAATAATAATAATTCCGCCATTGCCGGTCCCAAGCCCGGGGCCTCATCTTGCGAGTGATGGGGAAGGAGGAGGGGGAGGAGTAACAACATCGTAAAAAAACCAGGGTCCATCTGGCTCCGGATGTTAGCACCCTGTAAGTGCCCCTACCTAGGGTTACAGATGAAACCTGGTCAACGGTCCTGAAGGCGGATGAGGAATTTAATGTCCCAACGGCGAAGAGAGCGGAAGAACCTAGTGGAGAAAAGCACGAAAAAAATCATTTCGGACTAACAATCCGATCTTATCTTGGAATTAATTGTGCTCATATCAGGCAAACACATTTGTTGACTGAAGAAAATAACTGCGATATTCCACACAGCAAAAACCTGCATAATGATATTTAAATGAGCATGATATAAAATATCCAATGTGATATTAGAGCGTCATTTAAACGATAATACACAAACTTCTCAGAAATAAACTGCCTATACTGAGCGCGGTGGCCGTGCGTTTAGGATCACGTAGCTGTGAGATTATATTCGGTAGGTGGTGGGTTCAATACCACCTACTGCAGCACTCATGGCGGTGTTCAATGGTTTATCATTCTTACACCAGACAAATGCTGGGGATGTACTTTAACTAACACCACAGCTGCTTCCTTCCTAATCCAAACACTTCCCTATCGTTGTGTTTTATGTGGCGCTATACAACTGTCGATAAATAAATAAATAAATAAATAAATAAATAAATAAATAAATAAATAAATAAATAAATACGTATCGTCGTTGCCGGGATAAAACCTCCTATGTGAAACATTTTAGCTTTGAACTATGGCCGGTAAAATTCTGTCAACTAAGGTGCTATTTTGCGTTAATATTGTCAAGCCATTCTCCCTCTTCATAATGTATATGGTGCGGGACAGTATATCTCCAAAAATATTCTCACATGGGTGGTTTTGTCCCGACAACGACGTTATATGAATGTATTAGTTGCCTTTCTGCTAATTATATTACTTATAACATTTATTAGTAATGTTTCAATACTCCCTCATAGTTATAGTATTAAGGATAATTACAGTATTTGTTACTCCTAAAGCCGCCAAAAGTAGTTAGTGTGACGTTAAAACAGTAAATTATATATTAGAAGACACGTTTTATCACCTCCTATTGCATGAAAACTTGATCATGTAAAATATCGTTTGTGGAATTATAACAATTTAAATTTCAAATTCAGCCGTTGAAGATCCACACCTAACAGAATTAATTATATATTAATTTAGATTGTGCATGTTTGGTTTTATTAGTCTTGTATATTTTTAATTTTACAAAAGCTGTCGTAGGTGCAACTTGTCAGGATACTTGACCGAAAGCAACACATGGGTATGACAGTATTAAAATACATACGACTATCAAATAACACCAGACAAATGCTGGGGATGTACTTTAACTAACACCACAGCCGCTTCCTTCCTAATCCAAACACTTCCCTATCGTTGCGTCGCCGGAAATATGCGATGTGTTTTATGCGGCGCTATGCAACTGTCGATAAATAAATAAATAAATAAATAAATAAATAAATAAATAAATAAATAAATAAATAAATAAATAAATAAATAAATAAATAAATAAATACGTATCGTCGTTGCCGGGATAAAACCTCCTATGTGAAACATTTTAGCTTTGAACTTTGGCCGGTAAAATTCTGTCATCTAAGGTGCAATTTTGCGTTAATATTGTCAAGCCACGTGCGTGCAAAACTATTATAAATAAAACTACTCTGCATTATAGAGATTCAAAGAAATCTATACTTATAAAAAAGGAAAGGGGAGAATCTGACTACATTTTTACTACACTACTGATTTATACATAGTCCTTGATGAAGATTTCGTTTGATGATGAGTTGAAGATTTCCTGATATTGTTATCCATCCTAGCAGCTTATGGTGTCAAAAATGGTCGAATTTAATAGTCTTATATCACAGGTAGCGTGTGAAATCCAAGCATTAGGTTACGTTGTTGATTTCCGTAGTCCTCTTGCAAATCACTGGCAGTTCATGACGATGCAGAATATTTATCTGAAACTTTAAAAATGTAACACACATCATCGAGGTCAACAGTTACTAAATTATCAAATCTAAGTGCAGACGAACCTGGAAGCAAGTAAACGAATAAGAATGAATAAGGACGAGAGCTAACGATTCCCTATCTATATTAACTAGGTCCAGAGTAAGGGTACGTTTTCTTAGAAGTGACTCCAGCGATAATCACTCCGCGATATTCGCTTAGCGATCACCGCAGAGGACTCCTACTCTAAGTTTACAAGTTATAATTTTCCTACACGCGATGATCGCTAGAGTTATTAGCGTCGACCATAGAGTGGCTGTAAACATCTGCTCTAGGAGCAGTCATAAACGCAGTCGCTAGCATTTCTTTGTGAATTCAGCGTGTTTAATAACTGAAAAACATCTTCTCAGAATGCCAGCTACATTTTGCCGCTGAGGGGAATGAAGATTTCACAGAGCCAAAGCGAGAACATCCAGTATTATACGCTACTCAACATGAACTCTACGGTGATATATGAGTGAAGGACAATATTTGGAAAGATATAGCAGAATATGTGGAAAGATCAGGTAAGTTCAACAACAATCAAATACCAAATAGTTTGTGATTAACACACTCATTAAATTCATTCAGTTAATAATTAGTTATTGTCTGTTCTGCTAACGTGAAAGTTCTGCAATCCCACACTGTCCTCTGTAGAAAAGTAGCTTATGAAAACCCGTTGTGGTTTTCAAATCCACCATTTCCGGCCAGGCCAGCGAGGGTTTCTACTGAGAAGTCCTGAACATGTCAAATTCAGCATCAAATTCACGAAATTACCGATTGTATCAACTAATTTTCTACTGGTAAATTGCTGCAATTACCGCAAAAGAAGCACACAGGAAAGCACCTCAGATTTTTGTGCCAGTGTCGATCACTGAGCAATAATCGCTGAACGACTATCGCGGAGCGATTATCGCTGGAGTCGCTACTAGGGAAACGTACCTTAAACGAGAAAACTTACCTTCCTCGCACAGAAGAAGTTACTTCCACAAATGAGTGTTCACTGACAAGGGATGTGTATTCAGTTTTCCAGAATATGCCTTAAACGGCACACGGTAGTTATTTCACACGAAACATTAAAAATTTATGTATCTAGGTGGCACTAAATAATAAGCAAGCGATGATAATATCTGCCACAGTGGCATGCGCACATCAAGGAGTTGCTAAAATGTTGGTTTCCGAAATCAAATATTAAGAATAAAAACAACACACGAAAATTATAATAATAAAAAATACACACTCAAACATATCCCTTACTTCATCAGATATTTTAGTATAGCATCATAACGCATAAGGATAATTTAAATAGACAGGTAAGAAGCTCCATCGGGTCAAACATGAGCTATACGTAGACATGTCACCCATTGTAACAAAGTTCAACGTTCCCGTCTGGTTAACTCTCAGCTCATGTTCCAATACGAGGGCTATCAGTTCGACTTGGGTATGTGTATTCCTTATGTAAGGCTGATAGTTCTTCTGTTTGATTAATGTTAATAATGATAATGTTACTAATTTCACGCCCAACAAAATACATTTGCTATTCAAGTAGCAAAATTTTATTCGGCGGGAATTCCTTATGCCAGTATATGCTTCTACATGAGGCTGGCGACTTCGTGCACTTTAAAATACCGCTGGAGTGATGGGGAAACGAACCCATGAATTTCAGCTCCACAGATCACCATCCGTGCCGCCTGAACTAATCGACCCGGAAATAGTACTACACATAATAATTAACGTATGTACTATATTTGCACATAACGCAGGAGTGAGTTGTAAGTACATTTAAAGGGAACAAATAAAAATAATAGTGTCAGTAACGAAGAATGCTTTGGGTTGTGAGTCACTGCATACGGCAGAAGGGTGACGATTCTTCATCATATCATTCATTAATAAAACCAGCTTCAGTGCCTGGAAATGAAACTCGGGAAATTTTAGGACCATCATAATGTCAGTCAGTGTAGTAGAGATACTTCCGTTGTAAACTGCGTTAATGTCGTGATATAAAATATAATTTCAGGTGCGTCAGGTTTTGAATTTTTCTGGAAAAATTTAAGTCAATCCAGCAGCTAAATAAACGGACCGATTTAGTTACGCTGATATATCTAATTCCTAAGCAAAACCTTCACGAAAAATTGATTGATGAATTGGCTCAGTCCAGCCATCGTAACTTTCTCTTACTGCATGGCATTGCCGAAGAACCTGATGAAGACGAGTGTAAAAAGGTACGGTCTTCATCAAACAGAAGATACAACTGGAGAAATATAATTTGGAGACATTGACTGCTGTCACAGCAGAAATTAACAGCAGTTGAAGTCTTAGTGACGGTAAGACGACAGACCATCGTAAAATGACTTAGGTTCCAAGATCCTAACCGGGTATGAAGAGTGAAAAATCTTCACAAAGGCACTAACCTGCTAATAACTGAATCGCTGACCAGTGTCCGGAAACATATCTTAAACAGGGCTTAGGGATATCCTAGGGCATCAGCTTGTGCAGACAGTCCAGGGACGTACAGTAATTCTATTAAATAATGGAAGGAAATAAAATATTGGAAGAGTACGTGAATTAAACAGAGTTTCAAATTCAGCTGGCATACTAGTGAATAGATGTTTAGTTACATAAAGTTCAGTAGTTTCCATGCGTATGTATTTGAGTGTGTACCTGAATGTATGCATCTAGTGTAAGCGAATGTATCTGGGAAATTCTCGGTAAGTGTTTATTCAGTTATACATGATATTGGCTAAAACTAATGAGCCTGTACTCGTGGAAAATGACGAATTTCATCATGTCATTGACCCGGGCGTGTTCCATGACAATGACAAATCTCTTCAACTTTCATCAGTATAACTTAACAAACAGGAATCCTACTGAAGGGTGCTTTTTGGCAGTTTCCTACAACCCTGTAAAGTGCGCACATTAACTGTCTATCATTTTAAGTCACTTTGTACGAATATGCATTTAATATATTTGACTGACAGCTGGATGACGCACAGTATCAGTTCTGTGCTTGTAAAAATAGATGGATATACTTTACACAAGCATGAACGTGCAGGTAAACGAGGCGGCTGTGTGTCACTGGATTGTAGGGACGATATTAACGGCAAAATAATCTCTAAATCTTCCCCAGATGACATCCCACATACAGAACATATGTTTCTTGAGATGATTGTCAAAAAAGAGAACTTGTCAGTTGAAGTAGTTTATAAGCCACGTAAGTTGAGAAAAACAGATGCTCCTGAAGCATCATAATCCTCGGTGATTCTATCATGAACCTCCTGACCCAGACTAGTGACTCGGACTAAATCCCTAGACTGTAGAGATCAGTGATCATTAGACGCAACAAATAATCTCCATTAGGCTGTTCAGCAGGGACAAATTTCAATTCCTGGTATCTTTATCCACAATTGCATTTATCTGTGCTACTCATTGCGGGTGACTAAGTATAGAGTTTCATATACTTATATATATGAGCTACAGAGACAAGGAAAATGTAGACTTATCTAAATTACGAAACGACGCATGTAATTTGCCTTGAGACGACGTACGACAATTTCACGAAGTGAACCAAAACGTACACAGATTTAACCCCTTATTGTTAGCACTCTACAAGTATGCTCCTGCTCTTCAGACAAGAGTTACTCGCTCCCTTGCTCCGAGGTTAAGTAGTAAGATAAAATGGCCCGACATGATGACTTGTTCCGCAGGTACAGAGTAACGAAAGAGCAGGCGGCTTTCTCTTACAAAATAATACGAAGCAACTAATCAGAAACAGTAAATTTGAATATATCAGAAATAAAATTTAAAGTCCTAATACTGCTAATGCGGGAATCAGTTGCGTTCAATAGGCGTAGGAAAAGCTAAAAAACATCAAATCGCAAAAATATCACCTGACAGACTTAACTACCCTTTCACTGGTAAACAAATAAAAGAAACTCAAATCCAGTCCGGAATTATGTCACATGTCACATATCGAACCAATGTTTCACAACGAACTGTCAGTATAAGTGAAGTAAAACGAGTGTTATATTCCATTAAACCTCAAGCAAAAGGAGCAGGTAATATTTCAATAGGATTTTTAAAATACTGTATGTTATCGGCGTGGTTGTACCAATCATTACTCATATCTTCCGTTATTGCATAAATTCTGGAACTTTCCCGGCCACTTCGAAGGATGCTCTTGTGACTCCAGTATTAAAGAATCCACATCAAATACTGTCAGATTACCACCCACTGCTTGCGAATGCACTTGAATGACTAATGCACGAACAACAATTAAAAGAAAATTTCCCAATTCATTAACTCATTGACCCTCCGCAATGTGGCTACAAGAAGGGCCACAGAACGACTATAGCCCCTTTTCGGGTAAAATATGATATTGGTCATGCTATGGATAAACGGCAGTTGGTGGTATTTATTCACCTTCAGTTTAATAGTGCATTTAATACAGTCAACGTACAACTCCTACTTTCAAAATTGTGCACCATTGGCACGGCAGGGGAGTGCTTAAGTTCTTTATTTCCTACCTCACTAATCGTCGTCAATGTATCTCAGTGAAAAATGTTCAGTCCGAATTGGCTATCAAATTTTCTGGCGTCACTCAAGGATATGTGCTCGGACTTTTATTATTCAACCATTATATCAATTATATATCATTCCCACTTCTCAACAGTAAAATACCATCTATAAGCTGAACACTTACAGGTATATTACCATACTGGTATAGAAATATATGAGAAGTGATCCAACATATTAATACAGACTTACAACAGCTCACATCATACGCCAGAAACAACTCCGTACTGATTAACCCACGAAAGACCCAAGACATAGTAGTATTAATCAAAATTCTCCTCCAGCTATCTTCGATGATACCGAATTGCCTTGCTCCAACATAGTTACAAATCGCCGCGTTACCTTAAACGAGACTCTGAACAGGAATGAACATACAGGTAATGTGTGCATTAAGGTCCATGCACCCCTTTATCCCTTAAAGCGTCATAAGAACGTTCTCCCCCCTGGACCTTAAATTAAAATTTATACGAGCACTTCTATATCCAAACCTTGACTGCTGTCACAGTATACTGACTGACCTGACCTGTGTACAAGCAGCAAAACTACAATTTGTAAGGAAATCTTGCATTCGATATGGCATCCAGCTCCGAACGTGGTGCTCATACAACATCATACTACATAAATATAGGATGGTTACCTTTAATCCGCCATAGAGAAACCCACCAAATCACTCTGGTCTATTAGTTGCTCTCTACAAACTGACCCACCTATCTATAGTCAAATTTTAGGCTTCCAGCTTCATCCCAGTAAATTATCACTCGTTCCGAATCACTGCATGAAATAACACCGCATCGAATAAATACCCACGGCCATTTCTTCCTGGTCACTGCTTCGTGGTTATGTAATAAAAACCCGGTTGAAATGAAAAAGTGCTGGTCGCCTAGGAGGTTTAAAAATGGCTACCGTAAATTCCTCCGGAATACATAACATTTGACTTGAATAAATGTAAGCGTGAATGATGTGTGAATGAAACTAAAAATTATATCTTAAATATAATTATCATAGGCTGACCGATTTACATTTTACTCTTCTCATTTAAGATTATGCACTGCTACTATGAATAGGTAACATAGTAGCACAGTAACATAGTGCCATAAATTTCAGTGAACTCGGATTGTAATATAGTAGTATGCAGCTCATTCCATTTTGCCTCATAGTAGAATAAGTTTTCATTTAAAATAGTCAGTAGACAATGTAGTATTAACTTAGAAAATCTCTAGTTATTAATTTGATACTTTCCCTTTTACTTCCTATTCATCCTATACGATTCAATTAATACTAAGTTAGTAGTAGGTACTATGTATGTTCTAAAACATGGGTCCTGAATCAGCATTTTCCCCACACTTTTGGTGGGAAATTCGAGGTTTCGCCGAGTCAGCGTTTCTATTCAGTCCACGCAAGGCCAATGACCTGGGAGTTATTGATCCCTAGGTGACGTTAGGACGCCATTATGACGCCTTAACCTTACTTATAAACTGGTACCACTCAGAGAGACTCCCTTTGGAGGAGCCGTATCGGTTCCCTCTTGCGGGAAGAGAGATTTTGAAGTATTTCCTGGACCACCTCCCAATCCGAACAAAAAAAAAATATCCTATCTCTCATGGAAAGGCAAACGAGACCAACAGTGTTCTCCAGTCTCCCATGGGATGGCTAGAGAGATCAGCAACGTTGACTCCAGCCGCGAAGGCCAGAGTGAGCAGATAACTATTTTTATCACCCAAGAGACAGCAGGATAGGGGAATGTGATACTGTGGATGAATCTGCTTGCCCCCACGCACTGCATACTAGCAGATGAGATGTGGTTATAAGGAATCATAGCGATGTAATCCAGTAGTAATTGCCGGGACAAAACCACATATGCAGAAATAGAGAAAATGCCTACATGAAAGAAATCACCTATTGTAAATAGAACATGCAAGCCCCCTCTCACGCCAGTCCAGTTATTCAGGGGAACAGTCCTTCTGAACACTGCTATGACTAGCGCGGTCCCTGCCAGTTACCATTCGGCGAGATGCCCTAGGACGTGCCACACGGCCCGATCCCCTTGGGGTCCCTAGTACCCGATTTCCCATCCCGGAAAATGATGATCTTCTGGTGGGTTTCGGCACATGGATTCGGCCCCCATTCCTCTGCGCTCCAGCCACAGACCTGTAAACCGAGCTACTGTGATGGGAGGCTGAGTGGCCCCCGCGTAGTTGGAGCACACCGGCGCCTTTCAAGGACCGGAATTAGATCGGGAGGTGGGACATGTCCATGAATTTCTCGCCACATGGTTCTGTAGCCAGCAAGGCCCAAGCTAGTCACAACAGTGACCAGGAGATCTGACACCCAGAATAACTGGACTGGCGTGGAACGGGCTAGTGACTTGTGCATGATACCTGTTCCCAACTAGAAATACCTTGATCTTTTCAGACTACATTTTTGCATGCGCCAACTATAACATACCAGGTTTACCTGTAGCCACTTCCTAGTTCCACCTACGATTGTTTCCTTGTCTTTATTACCAGCCTGGTTGTATTTTGACACGGGGACAGGCCGATATCTCCATAGTATCTCATTTTCCCGATCCACCGTACTGTCTTTCTTATTATAACTAACGGCATGTTGAGCTGTTCACCATGCAGGGGTGCTGGATTCGAGGCCCCCTGGAATAAAAACGTAAGAAAAACGCAACCAGGTCACTCCGGCCTGCGCAGCTTGAGTGGGCACTGCTGGTCTCTCTAGCATTTCCATGAGTGACCGGCGACCACTGCTGTTTTCAGTGGCCTTTCCATAAGGGACCGACAAATTGTTTGTTTTGGTTGGAGAAGACCCACGGAAGGGAGAACCGTCTCTCTTCCCGCAATGGGTAGAGAGAACGCTCTCCCCCGAAAACCTCGGTCGCTAACCTGATCGTTAAGGCTCCTCCGTAGGAAGTCTGTACGTTTAGCGTACGTGAGCTAGATTAGGAGAAGACGTCGTAATGACGTTCCAACTTTTACCTACGAGCCGCCTAAGCGATAGGGCTCCTCCATGTGGGGTCTCTGAGATTAGGTACCTCTCGAAAGTAAGCTTAAGACATCATAATAATGTCCTAATATCACCTAGGAGTCAATAACCCCCAGATCATTGACTTGCCTGCACCAAAGACATGCTGACTTAGCAAGAAGTCAAATTTCCCGCCAAAATCTTGAGAAAATGCAGATTCAGCTCCCGTTGTTTTAGAACATTCACAGCGCCTACTACGGTAATTTATTTTATTACTCTCACTCCTTATCTGATTTATGCGTTTTATCTCATTAATTGTAATTGATTACCACGATATTTAATTTAATACTGTAAAATCTAATAATTGTATGTGAATAAGCTTTATAAAAAGCTACTTCATAAAGCACAAGTATAATGAGAAACAAGTACATGAATAATAATAAACGGCATCGACGCAGTGAGAATGAAATGTTGGGTGAAATATATCATTTGTATGTACTAATTAATGATGACAAAATATCTGCGTTAGGAACGGTCATATTACATTAGAGGAATCAAGTAATCATGCTTTTCCTTTTGTTTTCTTCGGCAACCTTTACTTACGTACATGTAATTTGGCAAAGTATCGTAAGAATTTAAAGTATTTTTTTTTAAACAGGAATCCACTACCTCCTACGTGTCTAGCTATTGATCTAAACTTTTATTGCAAAACCAGATGCACACGCTGATATTTATTGCCACTCACCATACTGTGACGGTGTCCAACGTTTCTTGTTAACACCTTGGGGAGGAGCAGGAGGGGTAGGCTCACTTTTCGACCCGATGTTAATGCTCACATATTGATAGACGCGTGAAAAGCCAGGTGGTCAATGCCACCGCCCCATGCCACCGGTCCCTTGTCTCATTGGTGCCACCCGACAGTGGGAGAGGAAAATAAAAGATAAACCCAGATCATTCGGCATCGAGAGGAAAAGGCCGTTCTCCCTATTTAAGGCGGACCGGAAGAGCTGAGGTGTTTGAGTGATTCAGTTTGGGTTGAGGAGTCTGTCGGTGTGTGTCAGCCTTGGTGTGGTTCAGTGCAGCTGAGTAGCGGAGTGCAACGAGTGCAGTTCTGTCCATGAAGTGAGGGTTCGTTGTATTCCATTTAACGTAGAGGAGTGGTCCCTCAAGTCCAGCTGCTATGAGTGAATGTGTGTCTCTGTTGCAACGTGACGGAGGTCGGCAAGGGAAGGCGAATAAATTCTAGTGTGAGTGTACGCACAGTGCATGATTGTGAGACTGTTGAACGTGAGCTGTGATCTAAATGGCTATGAATCCGTACAGTGACTATAACTGTAGAACTGATTTAGGGTACAAGGGACAAAAGTGGAAGAGTTTGTAATGTGATTGTTTTAGGTTTGGAAGCGATAGAGTGAACAGCTAGTGTGACTGAGTAGTGAGAGTAGAGAGCTGTTGTCATTAAGTGTAAACTGAGGTTCTGTAGTGAATAAGAATTAATGATAATTAATACATCTAAATTGTATAATTTACGCGCTAGCAGTTGCGTCTTTATTTACCACCCCCACCACGCTACAGTACTCTCCGTTGTACCTCAGTTGGCGCTGTAATGTAGTTAATAAGACCAATTTTACTATGTAATATTTCAAATTCATATTGACATATTAATTAGTATATTTTTTCTATGGAGCAAACAAATGTGGTAATAATAGGAAGAATAATAAGAAAAATGACAAGAATAACAAAAGTAAAAGTAAACTCCTTTGCTAATTTCAAGGTGGTGCAGCCTTTTTTTCAGAAAAAACTCCAATGGAGGTGAGATGCATGTACAATTTGAACAACAGACAAGCCTTCCTACCATTCTTAAATTTCGGGCAGTACGGGGAATCGAACCTGGGCGCCCAAGTAGGGCAGCCAATAACACTAAGCGTTACGCTACGGAGGCGGGAATAATAATAATAATAATAATAATAATAATTAGAGCCCGAAAATCAGGCATTATTTTTGGTAAAATATGCAGGCAAATAAGCACTTAACATTTAGGAAATATGGAGTAAAATAATTAAAATAGATATGTATAATGACAAAAATGGGGACTAAAATAATAAGGATGCTTTATTGTAACCTACGTAACATATATCTGCATCACATTTTAGTACTTAATATTACATCCGTCTGTGGGTGGGGATGATAGAGTAACCTCAACGATACCCCGTGCCCGCCGTAAGAGGAAGCGACTAAAAGGGGGACCAGTTTCTGTGAACTTGGGAGTGTGTATTGGTGACCACGGTTCCTCCTGCTGAGAATGACGTTGCTTCCACTTATTTGTTTCAGGTCCTTCACTCTTACGTTTCCTGTCTGACTTTTGATCAAATCCTATTCATTTCCATCCCCGAGGGTATTAGATTTGCGAGGCCTAGGAAGACTTTCATTTTCGCGCTCTCCATGGTACTTTCCTTTCTTTCGCCGATACCTTCATATTTCGAAGTATCTGACCTCTTCCACTTTCCTTCTTAGTAGTGTTAATAAAGGATGGTTACCAAGGTGTTTCTCCTCTTAAAGCAGTGATCACCAACAGCACTTAATTTGAAGTAGCAAGGACGGGATCTGGCAACCCTCTCGACCATTTGGCTTGTGGGGTTTTCAGCAAGATTTTGTGTAATATGAAAATATCGTTTAGGGTCTATGTAAATGTTATCGTCTGTTTACTAATTTAAAATGAACTTGTTCTTTATTATTAATACACTATACTTGAATTATACATTTTTTCTTTCCATTGGTTCATTTTAATACATAATAACAGCAGAAAATATCCATAACAAACTAAAAATGCCAAACCTCATTAAAATATCAATAGGCTACGGAATCTAAAATAGGAAAACGTGGTAAAATAATAACTCATCCTAAAGTTCCCAAACGTACGGAAACTTGTTTGCCTCTATGAGATATGTCGAAATATACACCCAGATATAGAAAGGCGTTTTGGCTATCTTCCGGGCTCTAATAATAATAATACTCCAGGACGATTACTTCAGATTACTCGTAGGTGAGTTTATGTATGAAAGATATATTTCGAAAGAAATAAACGACTTCTCAAATCACTGTCTAACCAGCCAAAGACCATTCACAAAAGCTTTTTCAAACATTTCACTTATGAACCACATTTATGACAGCAATCGGTGACCAGTTTTGAATTACAATTCACTTGAACACTACTCCGTTGTAGAATTCGTAATGACCTAACTTAGAGAAACTAAATTTTAATAGTAGTAAAAACTGGACGTTGTTAATTACCACAAATGTTTTCCGAAGAGAATAACCATTCTTCGGGATAACAGTCCGTGATGATTCCTCCATAGTGTATTCCTTCAAATTAAATATCATTCATTGCTGAACGAAATACAATATTCTGCTGAGGAATATTCTTTTAAGATACTGATAAATCCGTTATCACATTATCCTCAATGAACCCCAGCAGACTGTGAAAGTGTGCGGAGTATTTTATTAAAGTCATTAGTGCGTCACTCACACGTCAGTCAAATTTAAAATGCGTGATCGCGAGTATTGCATCACATCATTTATCTGTTTAGGGTTTCATAATTGCATCCTATTCTAATATTCTAGCAGATGCGTCTCCAATACGAGCTTGTCAACATTCCATCTTGCCCTAAAGTAATCCTGGTAATGGATTATTTATATTAGTTAAACAACCCAGCTTCCAAATCTATTATAATTCAATGAGTATCAATAATTTGGATTTAAACTGCAGAAATGTATCCGGTCAAATTATTTTGGAAAATGAGTTCAAAATCACAAGCTCTATCATTCAAGGGACCTAGGAAGTAACTTAAAAAATACTTATGAAATAAAGGTACTAATTGAATATTGACCGATATAATTATTGCACCTGTCGTTATTGCTGAAAGCTACGTTATCGGCATACAATGAATAAACATAGGAGACTGACAGTCAAGAGTCATCTTGAACGTCATCATTTTCACATGAAGATCCTTCTAAGTCCGGTTCCTTGGCTGAACGGTCACCAAACTGGCCTTCGGTTAACAAGGACCTGAGTTCGGCTCCTGGCGGGGTTTGGTTTTCTTCTGGCACGGTAACTCTGTGTTTGTGTTCGTTGCAATACTTGTCTCCTTGTCTACACAGAGTATAGCACACTACCATCCACCAGAGGTCCGCCTCGGTAGCGTAACGGTTAGTGTTATTAGCTGTCATCCTCGGGGGCGTGGGTTCGATTCCCGGTACTGCCAGAAATTCAAGAGGGCTGGTATGTGGTTGAAATGGTACATGCAGCTCACCTCCAATGGGGGTGTGCCTGAAAAGAGCTACACCACCTCGGGATGAGGACACGAGTTTACTTTATCCGCCAGAGAGCCGTATAATACTGAATACATACCTCCAGATGGGGTTGACGCCAGGAAGTTTACCCTCCAGGTTTGGTTTCTCCCTCGGACTCAACGAAGGATCCCACCTCTATCGCCTCAGGGCGGTGTCCTGGAGCTTCAGACTCTGGTCGGTGATACAACTGGGGAGGATGACCAGTAACTCACCCAAGCGGCTTCACCTGCTATGCTGAACAGGAGCCTCGTGGGGGGATGGGAAGATTGGAAGGGATAGCCAAGGAAGAGGGAAGGAAGCGGCCGTGGCTGTATGTTAGGGACCATTTCGGCATTTACCTTGGAGGAGAAGTAAGAAATCGAGGAAAAACACTTCCAGGATTGCTGAGGTTGGAATAGAAGTCACCTGTACTCAACTGACCTCCCGAGGCTGAGAGGACCCCGTTCCAGCCCTCGTTCCGCCTTTCAAAACCCGTGGCAGAGCCGGGAATCGAACCCGGGCCTCCGGGCGTGGCAGCCAATCACACTTACCGCTTCGCCAGAGAGGTGGACTTTTCCACTGTTACGAGAGATGTGTACCTATTTCGTGAGATAAACTCGTGATGTTTATTAGAAATGTGCATAGCTTGGTATAACAGTTTCAACAGTAATAATGCAGAGAAGAAATACGAAAGAAATGAAGTTTTACACACTCAAATGTACAAGCTATAATAAGATGCGAATTAGTGAAATCTCGATGATACCCAAAGTAGAAGTCAATGTGGGCATTTGTATAAACTAATCACGTGAACTACGTGGAATAATCACTGATCACAGATTGCTTCCAAACTATTTCATGACAATCTTGAATTATGATATTGGGATTAATTAAATCTAAGTTAGCATTTGAAGTTAAATTATGCTACAGTACCTTTAAATGTTGTATACTTACCACTGATGTTACTTACAAGCAAAAAGGTCATTAAGACTATTTTCTAAACAGGATACGTTATTCATTTTGACGCACACAATACATTCTTGTATACGACTAATATATCGACTGAATGATGAGCCAGTCCTTGGAAAATAAAAGTGTTATCATAGATCGAATTAGGGAGGTCATCCTTAAAACTAAATACTCTCGGTATTTCCTCTTTACCAGGAAGCATTATACGTTTTCAACTGAAAACTATTTAACGCTTGAATGTAACACAGAAACTGTTCCCCTTTATTTCGTGAAATTTTGTAATTCTATCATATTATAAAGAAAATTCTAGCAGACACATTCAATAAATTATTGAATTTTGAAGAAACAAAAGTACTACTTGATATAAACACAGACATGCCCATTATAACTCTACCAGAAAATATCGATCCACCCAGCTTTGATGAAGTTAATCAAATCATTAAAGAACTGAAAAATTATAAAACTTGTGGGGAAGACCAAACATTTTCCGAGTTGTGGAAAAATGCAGCGAAATCAATTAGAGAATCACTTCACCAATGCTTGATTAAAATTTGGAATGATGAAAAATTACCTGACCATTGGACAACTGCAGTAATCCACCCTTTACACAAAAAAAGGAGATAGAACAAATCCTGATAACTATAGAGGGATATCACTCCTGGATTGTACTTATAAAATATTCTCGTGACTAATTTACAATCGGTGCAAATATCAACTGGAAAAATAATTAGAGGAGTACCAGGGAGGATTTCGACCATGGCGTAGTGGTCCAGATCAAACCATAACACTAAAATGTTTAATGGAAATCTACAAAAGAAGACAGAAACAAATGATTATCACTTTCGTAGACTTTCGGAAAGCTTATGATTGCATTCACCGACCTTCAGTATTAAAAATATTACGAAATTCTGGATTACATCCTAAATTACTTAAAATGATAAGCTTAACGTTAGCAAACACTAAATCAAAGGTGGAGTTTAGAGGAGGATTATCCGAAGCATTCACGATCAGAACGGAACTAAGACAAGGTGATGTACTATCACCACTTTTGTTTAATTGTACTCTGGAATATTTGATGAGAGAATGGTATAAAGACAATAACAAAAATATAAAAATTGGATACGCTAAAGATGAAATTAACCTAAATTGCTTAGGATTTGCAGATGATCTGGCACTACTAGCTAATAACCTTAAAGCCAATAGCAAATACCTAAGGAAATGAGAGAATGTGAAGAAGCGTTTTCAAGAAACCAACCATAGAAAAAATGGCGTATGGCTTTTAGTGCCGGGAGTGTCCGAAGACATGTTCGGCTCGCCAAGTGCAGGTCTTTCGAGTTGACTCCCGTAGGCGACCTGCGCGTCATGATGAGGATGAAATGATGATGAAGACAACACATACACCCAGCGCCCGTGCCATTGGAATTAACCAATTAAGGTTAAAATCCACGACCCGGCCGGGAATCGAACCCGGGACCCTCTGAACCGAAGGCCAGTACGCTGACCGTTCAGCCAACGAGTCGGACACCAACCATAGAAATAATAGTAGATAGGAAAGAATTATAACATTAAATTTGTGATGGGCTACAAAGGAATTCCTTACGGATTTACACACACACACACACACACACACACACACACACACACACACACACACACACACACACACACACACATATATATATATATATATATAGCCATATTTGTGAAATTGGCATTAATTTGACACTGCGGATTTTGCCTCGGAATGGAACATTCTGTGGTTGAACGTGTGCCGAGAATGTGTATGTGAACATATATGTGTGCTGGGGTGTGGGTGAGCGTAGGCAGAGATTTAGCACAATCAAAGTGGACTACATTAATTTCCTCGCACATTGTAACAAGTAGAACATTACTCTTTAGTATCAGATACTGCTAATAAACAGAAATTGCCAGACATGCAATACGTTAAAGAAGAAATATTTCAATTTCCTTATCATGATTGAGATGGAAATAAAATTAGTAAGTTCACGCTTTATTCATGTAATAATTCACACAATTCTGAAAATAGTCCTGTCCTTGTTGCACAATATATCAACTCAAACTTTGTAATATAGATAGTGTTTTACTCACTAAACTGGAATAATTCACGAAGGAAAGTCAGTCAATATTGCTTGAACAGGAAGTCATTAAGTGTCCGGCTTTTTGGAGGAATCGTCAGAGTATTTCTGTTTCGTCCAGAGGGTCACGGTTTCAATTCCCTGCCTAGCTGGGATTTTATCCGTATCTGGTTAGTTCCTCCATCTCGGAGGAATTAATGCCTTAATGCATAGGTATCTTGACACTGCCCTTGAGGCGTTTAAGGTGGGATCCGTCGCTGATTACGAGGGAAAATTCAACCCTGGGTGGTAAACAGAAGCAGAAGAAGAAGATGTATAGGTATCTTTAACGCACTACAAACAACTTAAGGGGCACATAATAGTAAATAAATCACCTCCTCACAGGATTCATCAATCAATAAATCATCAGTGAACTGCTTTTAGGGCTGTCGACCAGGTGGAAGATTCACTATCAATTGTTCGTTCCCTTTACCTTGAATGTTTTCAAGTAACTTGGAAATTATCGAATATTTCTCATTATAATTTATTCCAAATCTTTACTCATCGCCATATGTAAGCATATTTATAACGATAATAATAATAATAATAATAATAATAATAATAATAATAATAATAATAATAATAATAATAATAATAATAATGCTATTGGATTTACGTTCCACTAACATCTTTTGTCGATTTGGAGACGCCGAGGCTGCGGAATTTAGTCCCGCAGAAGTTCTTTCACATGCCGGTAAACCTACTGACACGAGGCTGACGTATTTATCCACTCTCAAACGCTACCGGACTGAACCATGATTGAATCTGCCAAGTTGGGATCAGAAGGCAAGCGCCCCTACCGTCTGAACCACTCACACTGCAGAAATGAATGTTTGCCGCAGTTTGTCTCCGTGAAGTTCAATTTTATCTTCATATTATGAACTTTATCACTTTGAGAAGCTCCGCCCAAGCTTATTTATCTACTGTCATTCCATACAATATTTCCATACATTTTCGAGCATCTCGCCTCCTTACCCCATCACATTTTGCAACACATTCGTATCACTACTGCTTCGTCCGAAATCACCCACAACAAATCGTGCCGATTTTCTTTGGATCTTTACTACTAGTTCTCGTATCAAAAAGTCCTGGTGTTGGCCGCATGACTGGAACCATACTCTCATAGTGGTCTTACCAGAGACTTATACGCCCTCTCTTTACATCCTTACTGCAACCTCTAAATTCTTTCATTACCATGGGAACAGATCTGTAACCTTTCTAACAACCTCGTTAATATGATTACTCCAGTGAAAACCATTCCTAATATTAAACAATCACAATTATCTCCGTACAGGCCATGAAGGCCTTGGAGGGGTGGAAGGTAAAGGCTTCCACCATCCGTAACCTCGGCACGTAATGGGGTAGAGTGGTTAGCTCTACGACTGGCCGCCTTTGCCCCCAGGAATTAACCTGGTACTCGTTTTTGGTGTAGGCTGAGTGATCCACAGGGCCATATGCACCTCCGGATGTGGAAATTTCGTTTCTTAAATTTTACGACTTCCTGACGGGGATTCAAAACCACGTCCTTCCGGGCGAACCGAGCACGCCTTTACCACCTCGGTCAGGCACCCCCTTCCGTAATATTAACACCTAGGTACTTACATTGTTCCCCATGAGGTAATTTCATTCCATCAGCACAGTAGTTAAAACTGAGAAGAAATATATAACATGACTTTTCATCCTGTTAACAATCATACAATTGTCAGCTGTTCATCTCACAATAAGGTCTATGTAATCCTAATCCAGCAAGTCATTTACTACTGTATACAGCACAACATCATCTACAAGTAGCCTTATCAGTGATTGCAGACCTTTATTCATACCGTCTATACCGCGTAATTCTCTTGCGCCTGCTAATTTTGTTTAAGGCAGCCCAACAAACGCATGAAAGAGGCGTAAGGTCGATATTTATATACTGGCATAATTTGTGTTACTAATGCCCCGTAAGTTCAACATGCAAGCGATTAATACCACACCCGAAGGGTGCTACAGTCCGTTAGAAAAATATGTAATTATTTAAATAATTGATCTGCGTCAGTCTATCATGTTACTATGTCAATATGTCGCGCCTAGTTAGCTGCGCAAAATTAATGCTTAAAACTATGTTACAGTGACGTGGTATGAAATAGTGAACCGACGAATTAATATGCTCTAATCTGTTCGTAATGCAAGCACACACTCCCCGCTCCACCGTAGCACATGCGGTCAGATGTTAGACTAGCGATTAACGCAGAATATCGGTGACGGGTCGAATTCTACATCCTTCGCGGTCGATGAGGATGGAGTCCTACCTACTATGAATGCTAACGCTGGAAATGGAACATACACCCAGCCCCAGAACAATCAGAATTAACTAATGAGGGTTAAAATCCTCGCCCCTTGTGAAAATCGAACCCAGGACCCTTAATACCGAAACTTCTAGCCATTAAGCCGGAATGTTTGCGAAATATATGTATAGACCTCAGCAAGTATCGCAGCCACACTGAAGGTCATGAATTAAATATGAAGAGATGGCTGGTTTACTCATTGACTAGGTCCACAACCTTTATAAGCACTGCATCCCATGACAGCATTACTTGCCATAGGAAATATAACGTAACTTCGTTTTAGTAATGCGTTATTATTATTATTATTATTATTATTATTATTATTATTATTATTATTATTATTATTATTATTATCGATCTTTTATGGAACTTCATTTAATTCATAGATTACACTAATTAAACAGAAGATTACAATGGCATGTGTAGGTGGCACTGAATAACTGGTAGTGAACACGGAGTATGGGAGTTTGACAGTACATCGATGGACATACATAGCAATTCACTGTGTATACGTTCGAATAAAACTCAATTCAGTTTGAGACCTCGAACATTTTTCAGTTCTGTAAAGTATGATACAAATGGGGCATTTGATCAATTCTATCTGAAGTGTGGCTTAGATCTGCTACACAGTGAAGTTCAGTTATTCCCTAGTTCGGGATGAATGAGAAGAAAATATCAGTAGTCTACATTTTACATCGCGCGCATGCAGAGTAGCGCTTTCTTCCGAGAGTTGGCGGATTGTGTTAAAGTTGTGATGTCGTAGGATCTCCTTTGGAGATGCGTACGTCGTGAGCAAGGATATCTTCGTACTGAAACATCCCACTTCCAAAGTTCAACCAGCAGAAAGGAAACCACTGATTTGAATGTTCTGTCAACGTACAGTACTTTCGAGCAGACATATTGCCCCAGAAGTATATCACGATTTCAAATAAATGTGAATAGCTTCTGATAACTTAATGCCTGCTGTTGTCTCCTGTGCTTCTCGACAATCAAGATCAAATTAGTCCTTCTCCCACATACTGTACTAGCAGTTACCCGCGGCTTCGCTCTCGTGGATTTTGCAATTTGATAAAAGTAATCGTTCCTCAGTATTAAACAAAGACATTATCTGAAAATCCCTAAGTATAATAACTCACTGAAAAGTTGAGTTACATTCACCACAGAAACTCTTTATAAGCCCTGTTTCTGGTATTACCTTTTTGGTACTAGGACGACCATGCGACTTAGAACTGTACATATGAGAAAAAATCTTCTCTCAAGTCGACAAAAGGTAAGTATACATTCCTTTATTTTTAAAGGAGATTCCAAATACCTATTTTCACATCTGTAACATCTTCAGTTTTTAAGATATAAGTATCCCCATGAAAAGAATTCAACTACTTTATTTGTCCTTCCACCCACCCCCACGTATTTTCGGGGGCCACACACCAAACGATTAGGTGAATATACACTTTTGGTTGCCCTTCAACTCCACTGAACATGTCAGTAATAGTGTAGTTCATACTATTCGTATTTATCTTAATGTGAATATTAAAATGTATGAGATTTTACCATAGCCAGACTTCACCTGATCCTAAATCCTACATGCATGAAACGGGTAATTCTGCACTGTTACTTCATTTCACATGGTACATAATATAGAAGTGGGTCAACGAGGAACCAGACCGAATTGTTTTATATAATTTCAAAAAAAGCAATGTCTTATTGTTGTATAAGAAAATTAGACGGCTACGATCCTCTCGTCTGGCTTTTGATTTTTGGAATATAATAGATTTCTAACTTTATTAGTAGTAACGAGGTGAAATGTAAAAAGTTGTTGGTCAGGTTAAGAGTTAATTATGGAGTTGAATAGTTTTGTATTGAGTTTGGGGAATGGAGTATATTAGGTAGTACTGTTTCTTCAACAAAAAAATTAATTAACTTTTTGAGTAGTACGTCCGGCACATGAGGTTGTTACTGAGATTTGCCTACGCCTAAGGAACGAAATATGTTCTAAGCAAAGTTACAGTTCTTATTTGCATCCATGTTTCCTAAGAATGGAAAATTGCGGTTTATAACGAGTTCTTTAATTCGATCTCTTAGGACGCGATATTTTCGAAGTCACTTTTGTCACGAGAAACTTTTAAAGCGTCGAAGATAGTGCATCGCGGTAGGCCATAGTGTCTTTAATTACAGTACACTACTTAGCCTGGGATAAGATGGATGAGTAACTTTTGTATGTCGTTTAGGGGCGTGTTTATCATACAGAGTGATTACAAGGGAGTTAAGCTCGTCTTCTTTCGCTTCTGTATCGTTCAATAGGCGCATGTCATTCCAGGGTAGATTGTAAGTGTCAAGTCTTAACTCGTCCCGATCAATGCCTTTCGTGTTTCTGAAAATGTCATAATTAAATGTATATTTTGGCATTCTGAGGGAGCATGAGAGGTAGATAAGGTCATGAGTGGATGTGGCTGGGACTGGAATCTGGCCGTGAGTTTTAAATTTCTCTGGGTAATTTGTCACTAGTTCAGAAATAATAAAAGGTTTTCTATCAAATCAAAGGAGGCAATCAAAACGAGGATTTACTCAATTAGAAATCGAAGCTGCAACTAAAAATCATTTAATGAAATAGAAGATTAAAATTTGCAGTTGACGAACAATATCAATTGATAGCTACAGTAATAATATATGCTCAAAGGGGAATGATTCATATGCAAATTTTCAGTCATGTCGACATTATAAATGCTTATAACAAGCGACGAGTGTATTTCCTCACGGAATGACTTTTTAATTTGAATTTGGAGCGACTCAAGAACATTTAGTTTACAAGATATCCGCCATTAATGACATTCGTAAGAAAGGAAATTTGCCGTTTATAACGAGCTGTATTGTTCAATAGGCGCATGACACTGCAGGGTAGATTGTAAGCGTCATGTCTTAACTCGTCCCCATCAATGCCTTTCGTGTTTCTGGAAATATCACACCTCAGTTTATATTTTGGAATTCGGAGGGACTATGAGAGGTAGATAAGACCATGAATGGAGATATTGGTACATATTTTATGTACGTATTTTATGTATGCCTCTAATTTACATGAAGTGGTGTTAGTTGTATTAGACATATCTTCCCCCGCGCCAGTTGAAAGTAGTGAAGGAGGATATGTGAATATTAGAGAAAACGAATCCATTATGACAGACTCAAAACAACAATTATACTCTTATGCAAGTTGAAAGCAACTAAATGAATGTAAGCAAATAGATGACACTCACAGAGTATGTACAATATATATATTTAAGTTAATACCGGGACAAAAGGACTGTGTAATTGATTTATTAAAATGATCAATTGTAATATATGCGTATTATAAAAAGGATACCGCATGTATCAGACGATTAACTGGACTATCTCTGGATTTGTGTAAGTATCTGTATATGTTCCTGAAGCAACAAAATTAACATTAATATGCTAAGAAACTAATGATGTAACCCTAAAATAAATTGGTATATTGGTACTTTATGAGCCAAGTGTCCGCCTCTGTGGTGTTGTGATCAGTGTGATTAGCTGCCACCCCCGGAGGCCCGGGTTCGATTCCCGGCTCTGCCAAGAAATTTGAAATGTGGTACGAGGGCTGTAACGGGGTCAACTGAGTAGTGATGGGTTCGATCCCCACCTTAGCCATCCTGGAAGTGGTTTTCAGTGGTTTCCCAATTCTCCTCCAGGCAAATGCCGGGATGGTACCTACCTTAAGGCCACGGCCGTTTCATTCCGTCTTCCTTGCCTGTCCCACCCACCAAGGCCCCTGTTTAGCATAGCAGGTGAGGCCGCCTGGGAGAGGCACTGGTCATCTTCCTCAGTTGTATCCCTAGCCCAATGTCTCACGCTCCAGGACACTACTCTTGAGGCGGCAGAGGTGGTATGCCTCGCTGAGTCCGAGGGAAATGCCAACCCTGGGAGGCAAACCGATTAATTAAGAAAGAAAGAAAGAAAGAAAGAAAGAAAGAAAGAAAGAAAGAAAGAAAGAGCCATGTAAATCATACTGACGAAAGAGTAAAATACGTTCCAGTGATAACATTAGCACCACTTACATAGTGTGGATCTAACACAGACTAAAAACAGAGTTTCTCTTAGTGTTATATAAAGAACGATGGTGCAATCGGACTGACGTGGAAAATTGTCCTTTGGAGAAAATGAGGTAAATTTTACCTTCGGGCGCGCGATTCAAATTGACGAACTCGCCGCATTTACTGTGTCAGAGCGCAAACCACTGCCCGCTGCTGTGCTTCAGACAAAGGAAGGGAAGTAGGGTGCATGATAGATGATAAAAGGATAAAGCTCGGCGCGAATACAGAAATTTCTTGGTTCGACTCGCGCAGAATATTGTCCTTGTCCCTTACAGGCAATATCCACTGTTTTCATATTAAGCAGCCGTAACTGCACACACAGCACAAGAACAAATACTAATTAAGACAGACTTGTCACTCAAGGAATGCACCCAATCATTTCTCCCCTTGCCTGCTGGTGGTGAATTTAGTATTTAATGTTTAACGTGAGCGAAGATGCAACGCTACCACAACACGACTGTGCATTACTTTTTTCAAAACCTTGTAAAAAGAATGAAATACCGAACGAAAGAAAGAATACTCTCAATCACAGTAAATCTTCAATACCCCTCCACACCCCCAACTCCCTTCTCTTTTTACCTTCACGTAACAAGAAATACCCATGGACCGGGCGAGTTGGCCGTGCGGTTAGGGGCGTGCACCTGTGAGCCTGCATCCGGGAGGTAGTGGGTTCGAACCCCACACGTTGGCAGCCCTGAAGATTGTTTTCCGTGGTTTCCCACTTTCACACCAGGCTGAACCTGAATTAAGTCAAGGCCGCTTCCTTCCCATTCCTGGGCCTTTCCAAAACCCATCGTCGCCATGAGACCTATATGTGTCAGTGCGATGTAAAGCAAATAGCAAAAAAAGAGAAAGTCCATGGAAGTGAAATCAGCCGAGCGCGGAGGCAATTATATGATCTATAAACATTGTATGTAAATTGTATTATAAATAGCAAGTAGATACTTGTTGGTTTCAGGTCAATCGGATTACATTCATCCTAATCCAGAATTGAACCCAACTACCCAGCTCGTCCAGTCCTTAAAACCATGACACGTTCACGACACACTACATTCCGGTTATTCATTTATGTACTACGAAATGACTCAACAACAAAACTTACAGGATATTTATAAAAATATGTTCAGCTCTTATAGCATGATTTACAGTAGCACTCAGTCATATTTGAAAAAGACGCTTTGTTTACAAAACCCCTATAGACACAAGACAATCGTACTTCAGCGTACCCCCTGACTCATGAATTATCTAACCTTCACTCATGAGATATAGTCCCATGAAATAAAAGAACTTTGACGTAAACGCAGTTGCATTCTACTACTGAGACTTTATATAATCAAATCGTGTGTTAAATATGTTCTGAAGCACACAAATGCAGACATAGCCCGGAAATGAAGGAATTCCCTGAATACCTGAAGATATATGTGTGCACTGTTCTAAATAAGGTTCATTCTGAAGCGAATGTGACAGGCGATTTTTAGGTGATTGTGCAAATTTTACGGTTTAACAATTGTTTAATGATTTAACAAGGGGGTATTGTTTTCAGTTACCGAAAATGTGGAAGACCCAAGAAAATATCCACAAGGACAGATAATATCATCAGAAGGAAGTCTGTTAAAATGCACACCGTACTGCTGTTGACATGCATGATGATCCAGAGGTAAAATATAATGAAGAGTTGCATGCCTCTACACTACAAAGATACCTTAACTGGTCGGTGTCAAAGTAAGAAGTTTCTCATATCTAAGAACATCAGATGACCAGACATCACTTTGCAAAACAGAGAAGGCACTAGACTTCTCTAAACTGGTCGAACGACATCTGGACTGATGAGAGCAAAGCCAATATTCTTTCTTGGGGTTAAATTAAATATGATCACGTCCACAAAATAAACGAAACAATGTGTACTATCAGTTGCCTACCGTGAAGAACGATCGAGGCTGTGTTCTGGCATGGGTTTTATTTTCCTCCTTTTGGGCGTGTCCTGTGGTAGTTGTCAATGAGACGGTGGATGGTTTTCGGTATTTGGATATACTGAAAATAATATGTTTCCACATTTCCGTAGAACGTTTCGTGCAATATGGAATTTACAACCCGACAGTTACCGCATACGTACTGTACGTCAAGGTGTGTAAAACATTACCTTAACAAAGCGGAGTTTCAAATTCTGGACTTGGCTAGTCAGAGTAAATATGGGTGCAAATGTCCGACGCCACAACTACACAGATCAATATGTTTTCCTTTAGGCTTTGTGTGAGGCTTCGAAAACCTTATCAACTGACGTCATGAAGAAATTGATGGACATATTGCCGAGACTGTGTATGACAGTTACAGTCGCTAATGTTTAGGCAACAAAATATTGCACAATGTAAAAGTACACTTGTTGAAAAGTAGCACAATAAACCAGACAGGGCAGATGTCGAAATATTTGTGAACTGCCAGATGTTGATTACTTTTTAGTCTTCGTTCTTAAGTCTAGAAATAAAGGAACGTTTATATGTTAAGTATCCTTTTCTACTCTCTATACGTTCTTCATTTAATGTTACTGTAGTATACGACAACAGTGTGTTTGAAATGATTTGTAAAAACATTTATGTACCCTGCTGTAGAACTAGGCACACCCTCCATAGGTTTATGATTCCTTGAGTTTGTATGAACCGAAAATGATTGCTGACGGCGTGTGGCCTCAGAAAACGCCTGGTGTAACTCTTTTGAGTTGACTCCGTATAGGTTACCTGCGATTCTGTGAGAATGGGGCCCTAACTGTGACGGATTCTGATGACGAAGACGGCACACAACACGCACCACCCGAGTCATTAGAATTAACCAATGAAGCATAAAATCACCGATCCGGTCGGGAATCGAACCCGGGAACTCCTGTACAAAACACCATCACGATAACCACTCAGCCATGGAGCCAGATACCGAAAATAAGAAAGAAGTGTAGTAACTGAATAAAAAGAAATGATTGATTGATTGATTGATTGATTGATTGATTGATTGATTGATTGATTGATTGATTGATTGATTGATTGATTGATTGATTGATTGATTGATTGATTGATTGATTGATTGATTGATTGATTGATTGATTGATTGACTGATTGATTGGTAAAACCTTTATTGTCCATGGTCAGGTTAAGGACCGTGGCCCTTTCGTATACTGAGCCACACGCATATGCTCACATATTACTACCGTAAAAATGATTAATACTTAAAAATTTTGAGAACTACAAAGTAACATTAATTATTATGAAAAAAACACATAAAGAAAACTGCCTACATTGTACTGATTTGAGCAACAATAATTATAACAAAATATTTCCAAGGAATGCAAAATGATTAAAAATACCAAGAGTATAATTCAAATTTATTCTCGTAGCGCCAGACAAAAATGACTACGGTAATTTGTACTAGCTGTGTTTATTTCTGATTGGCAACATCGTTCTTTTAAATATAATTATTGCCCTAAATGATTAAGTTATTTGTAACTGCACGTTAAAAGCACTTTATCATTTTCACGAACAAGGACTCGTTCCTTATTTTATGCACTTACGATTAATTGCTGCTAATAGGTTTTAAATCTACTTTTAGACGCTGTACCCGTGATGGCTTTGGGGAGAGCATTCTACATCATGAAGAGGTGACACAATGATCGATGGGATGTTATTTTTTGGTGGACAGGTATTTCAGGGAAGACACGGAACGGATATTATGGAGATGTAGTGAAACAAGGCGACAAAATTTGCTGGAAAGGTGAGCAGGAAAATATATAGGAAGCACCTGGTACACATGAGAGGTTTAATGCAGTTTACATCTGTCGTCTACTCGTAACCAAAGAGTTGCTTAGAGTAGGAAGAAGCTCGAGCGTTATATCGTAAATCCATAGCATGTCTAAAGCAAATTTTTGAGTGCGCTGCAGTTTCAAACTATATTCATCAGCAGAAACTACATCAAAATAATCGAAGACTGGAAAAACATAATGTCCAAACAAGCTGAATATTTAGAGACCAAGGGAATATATTTCTAAACCGTTTTAAATGGTGCAAACTACACAGACCTCTTACAGATACTTGTAACTTGCGCTGACTAATTTAGTTTACTTAATAATAATTCCAAGGGTAATCAATGATTCGCTGTAATACACAACACTATTGTTTATGATCATAGGAGGAATCCAATTTTCTTTTAAAATATACTGATTGTTTAATTTTCACATGATAACGCCTTGCATTTTACGGTTTTAATTTTGTTTCTTAAATTATAGCCGTTATTTTGCTGAAGGTCTGCATTTTCATTGGAAATTGCTTTCTGTGTACTGTTAGTTCGAGTTTTATACTAGACTTGGAAATCATCTGAATAAATAATTAATAGTAGCGTTTAATCGAACTGATGATATCATTCTTATATAAAGTGAAAAAGGAGAGAACACAGAATTGATCAATGAGGGACAAAAATATCTTCCTTTTACAACACGTTGATTTATTATAATTTACAAGAAGACACTGCCGGTTGTTTGCAAAGTAAGAATATAAACATTCTTGCTAAACATTTAAAGACTGCAATTTGGAAAGAAAGGATGAAAGGATAAGTATTGTCACTTGCCTTTTGTCAATTGTTTATCTAATGACATCTGCCATTTTCAGCAGAACTATTACGGTGTAATGTATATTTTCTTAAAAATTGACTGGCTAGGGTCAATTAAAGAGTAGTAATTCAAGTAGGTAAGATTTTGTTTTTATACTACACGTTCCAGGACTTTAGATGGGGGTTGATGATAGAAAATATTCGGTAATCTTGCGGAAATTTTGTTATATTCTCTTTTTGGAGTAGGGACAACGAGGGATAGGTATGATTTACTACGTCAAACAGTAGTCAAAATGTGTACACACACAGGCAGACTGGCACCAAGCATTTATTTGTAGAAAGACAAGGCGTATCGTCGTGTCCAGCAGCATTTCATCTGAGCCAATACACAATTTTTACGTCTTTTATACCAACACAAATTAAATTGATGAAGAAGAAATATGTCATTGTAGAATGATATTTATTAAAATTAATATTATTATTATTTTATTATTATTATTGTTATTATTATTATTTTTATTATTATTATTATTATTATTATTATTATTATTATTATTACTATTATTATTATTATTATAGTTATTATTATGTAGAGAGCAGGGTGATGTGAAGTGTAAATTTAAATCACCAAGCAATACATTCAGTGACAGTATTAATACATGTCGGTATGTTCCCACCATTAGTAATTGTTTCATTATTTCTGTCGAGTCCTTCCACTTCGCTTTAAATTTACTGTTTTGATCAACTATTTCTGAGGAAGAGTTAATTTCCAAAAGTCATTAGCATTTCCCGTTCGCTGGAACCACCTGTAAAATGAATCATACATACGTACAGGATTTATTGAACCTTAGAGGCCTTCGCCCAATGCAGTGTTCAAATCCATAACAGCCTAAGCAAGTACAGAATGTATAAACTCCCCTGATTAAGCACAATGACAAAAAATAATTCGATTAGTAATTGGAAACAAATGGCTCACGTTTAACTCACTTCCGGAGAGCCGCTAGCCCTGTGAATAAATCTAAACTACAGTTATTAGTAATGAACAAGGTATGACAAGTATAGTGGGCTCCCCACGCAGTGATCACTGCCCGGTGGAGCCTGTTATCGCGAAGCTACTCATGAAAAAAAAGTGGGCCAACCCCGCAATGTTCACCGCGCGTAGGACTCTGGTGATTACCAGATGTACTGTGATTGCCAGGAACCGCGAGGTTACTCACGAGACAGTAAGGATTTAAAACTAATAAGAGTAATAATAAAAACTCCTACCAGTAGCGCTAAGTGTGTGGTGCTGACCAGAAGACTAAGAAATGTTATGCATCCTGCTTATGTTACGTAACACGTAGAGGTAAAGCTAAACTAAGGCGAACTGCTATTGCAAGTGACACCTGGCTTTGACCCTCATGTTCCTTGCCTGAGTTGGCTAGTCTGATAATACGATATCACTCCCAGCGAACTCTGACAACATCACACTTTCCGCTGAGTGCAATGTATTTTCTGCTGTCTCAGGACCGTCCTCGTTACTATTTAAATTCCTTTCGAATTGTGTGTTTACATACTCACTCCTTACTTCACCACCACTTGCTGATTTCACTTTCCTTACATATAGCGTCTTCACGGCACTTAGGAATAAATTCAGATTCCCCTTTTACGCTCCATTAGTTGGAGATCCACGCAATTATTTTCAGTTTATCACCATTTCTACACATTTCTTGTTGTTTATCACTTAGGAACTTTTCCTTAGCGTATGTGCCTCTGCACAATCTCCTACTAAGTGTAAGTCATCAAACCTGTTCCCACATAGAATGCACCCCAAGAGCCACCAAGTTAAACCCCTTCTCCACCTCATATCTCCAAATCTTATGCTAATATTGGAGACCTGGACTACCTCATAAAATAAACTCAGAAACGCTCTTTTCCTACATTCTTCAAACCAGCTTTGCCTTTGTATATCCTTTATTCTAGCTATCAGCGCTCTCTTACTTTTGCTCCTGTACTACCGATACTGCCCGTTTTGTTCCCCCGTGCCCATCAAAGATATCATTTATAAATAACATAATAACAGCGGCGAGAGTTTACATCCTTGCTTCAAACCGATCATACACTCTATAGCCTGACTGATTACATTTTTTCTATCTTGATACAGCAATAAACCTTTTGATAAATCACTTCGACCTCCCGTATCATCTTCCTAGAGACCCCCAACCTGCGTAATATTTCAAAGAGTGCCTCCCTACTGACCGTATCAAATGCTTTTTCGAAGCTGGAGATCCCAGTAATGATATTCTCAGATGACGTCATTCTAATGGCCTTAACAGGAGGTGGTTTAAAAAAAGGTTGAAGGAGTTGCGAAGTTCGCTGGGAATTTGGCTTTAAAAATTAACAGTAATAAGTCGAAGGTGATAACAATTCAAAAGAAAAGGAGGAGAAATAAGGAGGGGTATTGGATACTGCAGGGGGAAAGAATAGATGAAGTAGATAAAATAGAGTATTTGCGAGTGCTGTTAAATAGAAGAGGATGGTGGGAAGACCATATTAAGAGGGCAAAATGGAGAGGTGTCGCAGCACTAGCTAGGTCAAAATTTTATTGGCAAAATTCCCGGGGATAGATTATAAGATTTTGAGATTAGTACTAAGGACATTAGTGTTAAGCAGAGCATTATATGGGGCCGAATTACGGGGACTCGATCGAAGAAGGGATACATTAAACAAAATTGTTTATAAATTTAGCAAGGTTATGTTGGGTCTACCTCAGTGTACAGTGAATATGGGGCGTTGTTATTATGCGGGTAATACATAGAAATAGAGTGCGTCAGGAGTGTGTTGAACTATTGGATGAGACTGAAACGGGGGGGGGGAAGGTGGCAGAGTGGTACAGGAGGTATTTAAACAGCACGAAATATATATGTATATAGAGAGTTTGCTGGCAGAAATCACAATCTATCTTGATAAGGTAGGAATGGGTTATACATGGTTTGAGTTATGGAAAGGGAAGGTTCGTATATAATAACCTCTAGGTTTCTCCCTGTACTCCTTGTCCCAACTTCCAACAGTCCTTTCCCCCTAATAAACCACTGAAGTGCAGTATATCACCCATTGGTCATAATCAATCTTAGCTTGGAGCACCCTATTCCTTACTTTATTAATTTTATTTATTCTTTCCCATACTCTCTCCCCTTGGTTTAATCTGCATTCTTACTAATTAACACCACTTATGTTCCATTGACCGTGCCTTTTTTTCTCTCGGCGATTTTCCTTTTATACTCCTTTCTTAATCTACAAAATGTTTCTCTTTCATCCTTTCCTTCACTTAATCTATATATTTTCAAGGCCTTCATTACTGCGCACCTCAATACCTCGAATTCTTTATTGTACCATCCACTCCCTCTAGTGTTACTTCTTTTTTCTTGCTCTAGCCTTGCCACTCTCCTTATAGGGTATTCAATTAGGTACAAGGCTCTGTCAATATCATTTTCCTTCAGGGCTACTTCCCATCGACATCTGATTAATTCTATCTCATTCTTCATAAGGCCCTCAAGTTCTCTCTGTGAATTCTCCGCCAATCTGTATTTGTAATAACATTTACCCCGCTCTTCTACCCTCATTTTAGCTCCCTCCCTTTCTTCCTCCCCACTTCCTTCAAGCCACACCCCTACCAGCGCGTGGTAAGATTCGATCCAATCTTCGATCTCCATCCTTCCTATTTTTTCTAGCATATCTTCCGTACACATCACTAAGTCAATCGCACTTCCCCCTCGTGCCGTAATTTATGTCAATTTCCCTTCTCTTTCCACCTCCCCAAAACCATTAAAATATAGAATTTCTTGCCTCAAAAAATTCCATTAGCCTTCCTCCATAGCTATTTAATTCCTTATCCCTACATTTCCTTTCTACCCTTCTGCCTATTTCCTCTTCCTTGCTTAGCATTGGGCTTTGTTCCCCTATTCTAGCATTCCAGGCACCAAGTAATATCACTCCGTCCTCTTCGTACTTCCCCATAATATTACTGGTTTCCAAAAGTAGCTCCTCGAAGAATTCATCGTTAGCACATGGAGATACGCATATGGTATACATACCCCTCTTTCTCTACCCTTTTCCCTCCCTAAGTTCAATCTCAGCCATATAACTTTTTTCCAGATCACCTTCCACTTCTTCTACTACATCCTCCATCTCTTCTTTGATCAGCACCAGTACTACCCCTGGCAATCGTCCTTTATTCCCTTTTTTATTGATTTGCATTTGGCAATACACCCACCCCAGGTTACCCATTTTCCTATTGGTAACCAAATCTCAAATAGAGCAATGATATCGAAACTTTCACTCACCCTTATCACCTAAGTATTACTCATTTTACTTAGTAAACCTTCGATGTTTGCAAATCCTACCTTCAAGTCTAATTATAACTTACCCTCTCTCCCTTCCCCATTACTTCTCGAATTTTACTCCTTGTCACCATCGCCCTCTCCTTTTCTATATCCCTCCCTTCATAACTTGACGGATTTCTGGTGAACTTTCCTATCTTTTTCTTCTCTACACTTGTTTTCCTCCCCCCGCATATCTTTAAAACTTCTAATTCTCCCTTTCATCAAATTGTCTTTTCCCTCCCTCTCAACCTTCGATCCTCCTGATCCCTTTGACTTAGCCCCATACTACCTCTCTCACTTGCCTCTTCGTTAGTTTCCATTCTTATCGCTACACTTTGCTCCTCTTGACCAGCAACCTGCCTTCCATCTTCCTTTGAACCCAGGTCCTCTTCATTCTTGAGCTCTTCTTCCACGGCTTTCAGATCTGCTACGGTCCAAAATCTCTTCCCTTTTCCGTAGGAAACAACCAGCCGCTGCCCACTTAGATGCGCCTCAGCGCCTGCGATCTGGTTCTCCCCTGATGTTTCATTGGTATCCTCAAATTCTCGCTACCTTCTATTCCCAAGTCTCTCCTAATCTAGATATTTTTCGTTGAAGGTTGCTCGAGTTTCTTAATATTACCTCCTACATTAGGGTAGATATCAGTTTTTCTTTTATTGGTCTGTTGCCCTTCGCTCTGCCTACTCTTTCCACCTCGTCAATGTCCGCCTCACTAAAATTTATCTTCATCTTGTTTTGTATGACGTCCACAACTTTATATATAGTCTCTATCTTCGTTTCTACCCTTTCTTCTTGCACCCCATATAAGAATAAACATCCCTTCATCCTCTCCTGGCCTCTCTCTTCATTACGACCACTTCATTTTCTAAACTTGTGATTATCTCTCTTAGAACTGCAATTTAATATTCTTCATTAACATATCATTGCCTTCGCCGCGTGAGGGAATCATCTGCTGTCGGTTACCTTTGCACAAGCGTGACCAAGCCAGCAGCCAGCTGTGATATCAGGTTCCCTTACTACGGTGTCTTGTTTATATAATGCTAATAAAACATTCCAGAATAGCACATGCTGTCACCCACTGCTGTCTTCAAACGCTCCACTTGATATCACGTGGCACAAGTCTCTCTCAACCCGGCTGAGTAGAGATAAATACAAAATACGTGAGAATTAAGTTTTAGAGGATAAGATAACTTCTAACGCCGGTCATTGCCACAGTCTATAATAATTTTGTGTTATGTATATTCTAAAACAATGGGTGCTGAGTCAGAATTTTCCCACCAGTTTCTTGACCCCTAGTTGAGAATTAAGGCTATGCAATTCTGACTCTAGGTCATTGACCCCTAGTTGATTACTAAGGCTATGTATGTTCTAGACCATTGAACGCGGGATAACGTCATAACCATGCGTACGAGAGCAAGTCTAACCTCACAGACTCCATCGGAGTGGGCCAATTGGTTAGAGAATGAGCTTGGGTGCTTTTGACCACCCTAGGTGAGGTTAGGACGTCATAAGCATACGTACGGGGGAAATGCTAACCTCACTGGCCAATCTGGAGTGTTTTTGACCGCAAGGCGAGGTTATTACTTTATAACCTTACGTACGAGGGCAAAGCTAACCTCATGGGCTAACCTGTCGTGATTTTGACCGCTAGGTGATGTTATAACGACATACCCTTACTTTGCTGGCAGGACCTAGTGTTTACAGTGCACTATATCTTCTGGTATGGGCTAGAGCAATTTTGTTACTTTCATTGATCTCTCTCTGTCTAATCCTTGGCTTTGACTATATGAAAGTGACTGTGGTATGAGCGATGTTAGTAATGCCATTCCTTCTGCAGCCAGTCCCTGCTATGAATGGTGTGAAAACGTTGCTTAGAGTGTCGGTTGGTGCATGCATTTCAGTGGGCTTGGCAGACTGATATGTACTAGCTACTTCTGGCTCGGTGAGGAAAGCAACTGGAAACTACCTCACTTCTCATTTCCCTAGTAAGCCTCTTCAGTGATGCCTAGGCCATCTATGACAGCTGATGGCAGAGCTGTTGAGGATCCAACCAGCCTTAGGGCTGAAGACTGAACATACATACACCCTTACGTACGAGCGCAATGCTAACTTCACGGATCACTTTGAAGGTGCCGAAGCGGACGGGCCCCCTTGTGGGACTCGAGTCGTAAAGGCCTCACTGGCCAACCAGGAGTGTATTTGACCGCTAGGTGAGGTTATGACGTCATATACATATGTAAGAGGGCACCGCTAACCTCACGGGCCACTTTGGAGGAGCCGAATCGAACGGGTCCCCATTTGAGGAGCCTAGTCGGAAAGGTCACTGAACCTCTTGGATGAGCCGAATCAACCGGGTGCCCATGGAGGAGCCGCCAATCGATTAGGTGACCTTTAGATGAGATTAAGCTGTCATTATGACGTCTTAACCTAACCTTACGCACGAAAGCTAACCTAACCTCACGCACACAGGCTCCCCATGGAGGAGTCCAATCGCTTAGGTGACTGGTAGTGGGTGGTTACGACGTGTTAACCTAACCTCGCAACTAGGAACCCTAACCTAACATCAGACGGATTCCCCTTGGAGGAGCCGAACTACGGAGGTGATTTGTAGGTGTGGTTATCACGTGTCTTAACCTCACGTTGGCCAGGACCGGTAACCTAACCCCACAGAGGCACTTGTCGTCTCCCCCTTGGAGCAGTGATGAATCTGTGACGTAATAATCGCGATTTAAAATGCATGCTTATCGTTACACAATCGAGCGTGCAGGTCTTTTCTTGACAGAGCTGTGTCGTCACAGCGTGACAAATGATTTTCAGATCCCGCATCAGATATATCAGTGAGCTCTCACGGCGAATTTGTAAGTTATTGGGCGATTTAAAAATGCATGGTTATCTTTAAACAACAGAACGCGCAGGCCTTCTCCTGACAGACGGGGACGTCACAGCGTGTGTGATTTGAAGTGCGGACTGCTGGCTATGGGTACATAACGTTATATAATAACGCGTGTCCGTTCCTTGTCCCGTTTCATACAGTGTTGGGTTTGTGGCGAGATGAATCTGTTAAGATGTGTTTTCTTATAACCGGATACGCTTCCTGATGTCAACCTCATCGGGGAAGATAATAAGATGAAATGAATGACATGATATATAATATATGATATCGGGAAGGAAGAGGGTAAAACCCCGGTAGCGGCACATAGGCTTGTCCTGTCCAATAGCATCGAGAGGTCTGCTCAAGGCTTTACGTCTGCACCCGACGGACAAATCATCATCAACAGCGGTATGAGCACTGCGGAGAGGATTGGAATTCAATCAAGGCCTTTTACGGCAGACAATCTAGCAATTATAATGAGTATAAGAAACCCTACCTCACCCTGCCGGCCTGAATGGCTCAGACGGTTGGCACACAATCTAATAATTAGAAATTGTATACCACCACCTTATTTATCCTGCCAGACTGAAGGGCTCAGACGGTTCAGACGCTGGCCTTGCGTCGCAAAATTTGCAGGTTCGATCCTGGCTCAGATGTTTGGGAGGAAGGGGCTAGACACATCGGCACACTCACGCGGTGTCTTTGTGAGTAACTGCAAACAAATATGCCGCTAGGGACATAACAGCGCACTCTTACGAAAACTTACTCAGGTAGTAGGGTAAAACCAACTGATCCTCCGTTAAAAATAGAACTGATTGTCACTTGAATACGTGTATTACCGCGCTTCCTTTGAAATCTATCTTTCTTATGCAAGATATAGCATGTTACAAGTTACTCTAAAACGGATTACTCACACACACTGTAAGCCGTGGGAGAAAGTGGGATTGCGGGGGGCACTTTATATCTACAGAAATTACATGCAGTTCTCCATCTTTTTCATAGGTATGCATGACGGATGAACTAGGCGCCAATTTTTAACTTTTGTTTGTATGTGTTTAGAAGCAAAGGATATTGACTTTGAAATGAACAAGAGATGACTAAGGGAGGTTGGGGAGGAGTGTGCTAACAGACGAACAATGGCTGTGATATAAAGTGTACTAGAAGTTCTTCACCCTACATTTTCATTGAAGTAAGATGGTAACGACTAGGAAAATATTTGATAGGTGTGAGGTGGTAAATGGATTGCAATAAGAAGTACATTTTAAGGTTAATGAAATATTTGTCGTGTAATTATGTACAACATTAAACATACTATTACAGGTTGTACTACAGTCTTTGTTATACTGCCTACAAGGTTACTGTCCTCCTTAACATCTTACTGTGAAAATGTAGCATGCTTCCAAGGTTGTTATGCCTCTGCAACATTAAAATTAAACAAAATATTTATTGTTCATGAAATTAAGATTGCAAAATATACTATGCATGTGGTGCTTCGCAAGTAAGGTGATGCAGTTCTTACCTTGATATCATACATGTGTTTAGTTCCTTTCTGAATCATTATTAGGTACTGTGAAGAAGGGAAAATTCATGCATACACTGTCTACAGATTACAAACTTCGGATTGGGTCCATACCAATCGCGTTCGATGTGATTTTCACTTCAATGCATGTAATGTCGTCGACAGCGTCTGCATGAAGCTACATCGATTGACATCTTACTGTGGAGAGGTAGGATTTGCCAAAAAAAAGCATCTACGAAGGGAGCAGCGTACGTAGATAAAAATCCTGGTGGTAAACCCTGAATCAGATGTTTCGGCATCTGATATAACTCTCTATGTACATAGAACATCTTAATGGCCTCACTTACTTCAGTGAGGTTAATAACATGTAGCGTATTCGTTTCGCTGGTAGGCGAACGGAATGCACATTGACAGTTTTGTTTGTTATCAAGACGATTGTCTGTAAACGTGTAGTCTTTTTCTTCTTTCCGTTTCATAGTGTACGGTGTTGATGCACACGCTAACGATGACGATAAAGAGCTATCCTTATTTATATTCTTGTAACAATATTCGTTAGTGGATGGTAAGTGACATCACTCACATAAAAAATAATATTGCAGGAATATTTTCAGATGTTTTAAATTCATAACGAATATCGAATGGAGATTATTTAATATATTCTTCATGATAACAGCAGTAACTATATTCAGTGCTTTTTTCTTCTTTCTTTCTTTCTTTCTTTCTTTCTTTCTTTCTTTCTTTCTTTCTCTCTCGATTTTCGCCATCTAAGGACCACGGAAAATAACCCTGTGTATTCAGCTTAATCCCCTTTTTTCTTGACCTGCAACAGTTCTTCATCCCTTCGTATTGCTGTTTCCTCCGCTCTTGTGTCCAGAAGTTATTATTACCTTTCCTCTTTTCCTTCTCCTGGAAACCTTTAAAATTTCCTATCAATCTTCTGAAAGTTCTTCTGACTTGCATTATATCGTCTGTAAACCAATATCTGTCATATCTTTTTTTACACCTTGGATCCACTCTTTGCCATTCTTGCTCTTGTAAACATGGTTAAAACTCATTTTGACAATCCACCGTTATCCATCCCCATTATGTGACCAAAAATTTAATTTTCCTCTTCATGATTGTGTCTAACAGCCTGTCATTTCCTTCTTCCTAGCATAGATTTTTATTCCACCTATGTCTAAACTCTCTTTCGTTTGTTTTCAATGGCCCCCAATTTCTCCTCTATATTTTCCTTCCTTTCTTCTCTATCTCTTCTGTTTCACCAGTTTTCATAGAGAAAAGTGCATTCCGTGGCATACAGACTTTCTGGTTTCATTACTGTGTTGTAGTGTTTTAGTTTCCCTTGAGAAATTCTTCTTATTGTAGATATCTTTATTGAGTTGGTATGCAAGTTCCAGTTTTCTTGCTCTTGATCTTTTTGCTTCCTTGTCGAGCCCATTAACCTGAATTACTTGACATAGGTATTTAATTGTTTAACCCTGTTAATTTTCACGAAAACTATTTTTAGCGCTGTGGGTGAATCCCTAATATTTGACATGAATTCATTTTTCTCAAAAGTTATCTGAAGTCCTACTTTTCTAGCTATTTTTTCAGAAGGTTGATTTGCTCTACGGCAGACTCCATACTTCCAGAGAGGATTGCTATGTCATCTGCAAAGACCAAACAGTTTACACCAACACCTTTTTGCATTGAACCTAATCTTACCGTATGATAGAGTCCCCTTTCTTTAAGTCTATCCTCCCATATTCTTATTACCTTTTAGAGAACGATATTGAGAAGAATCGGGGAAAGCGCATTTCCCAGCCTGACACTGGTTTTAATTTCAAATTAATCTGAGATCTCTCCCAAACTTTGGCTAATTTATTGATTGATTTTGTGTCTACTCCAAATTCCTCTCAAATGTTCAGTAGCGAAATTCTGTAATGATTTTTATTCTTTCTTGCTTTATTTTTAAATTCTTCAAGCGAAAATAGCCGACGATCTTCTTTCCTACACTACGATGATTGGAATTTACGAAACGAGTCATAGAGCAATCCTAATTTATTTTTCTCAAAATTAACGCCCATGATTTCGTAGCAATACGTAATTCCCATGAGACACAGTCCAATATTTATAAATTTACAGTGATCATACTGTGAGCTCTCCTTTTCATGGTTGCATTCACGATGGGTTTGAAATCCACAAATCATATACAAAGGCTTTTAAGTAAAACGTGACGTTTTAACAGTCCATCTCTGCCTGTTTTTAGGTGGTAACACAGAATACTCATCCAGCTCCCAACTTCGAAATAATATAGGTAATGGTATGTCATTTTCTACAAACTTGAGCAATCGATGATTTTCTCGATCAGATAATGTTACATGTGGAATCCTCCACAATATACGGTGAAGAGTAATTTTCGAGTCTACTGGTGATTCTGCTGCTTTAAGAGAACTGTTATCACTTCGATCACGGCTAAGAATTAATTCTTGTTTTGCGATGAATATGATACGTCCAAAAGCATCAACAAAGCCCAGAATATGTTTATTCAATATAACTATGGATCCCGCTTTGCTCATTGTATAGAAAAACACTTTACAGGACAAACTGACACAACCTACGGTATTAGCAATGAAGACGACCATTTCTGGATAGGTAGTGCAAATGTTAAAATTAATAGCAACAGTCACATCTTAGAAGGTGTTCCCATCAACCTTCAGAATGTCTCATAGAACTTCTTTTCTCGCGAATACCTGACAAGAATATAATTTCACAAGATGATGTAAAAAATTATAACGCAATCATTTTTGCTACTAGCGCACCACGACGTAATTACAAGAGGACAGTAGCCCTAAATGCAGATAAGAGTAGAAATAAACTAGAGTTTATTTCTAAGCTGTATCCGTCACATCAACCGTCTGCACGTGGTCTTAATGTTATCCCCAAGCTCTTATTGCCGTATGTGGACGTAAGATACTGGAATGACCCTAACTTACTTGTAGAACGCTTACAAATCTTAAGAGCTTCGCAGGATGCCAGTCATTCAGGTCATGAATCAGAAATTCTAGAAGTAGTGAGAGAATTACTTTATGCGGGTACTTTTCAGTAATGACTCGTCAAGATAAAACCTCACCCCGAAATATAAACATCGCACACGAGTTATATAACCCAGCTTGTAGCAACTACTACCGCAGACGCGTTATTGCACGTGGAAAAGATTATCTCTGACAATCAGACTTAGTAGAAATAATCCCATATGCCTCTAACAATAAGGGGTATAAGTATTTACTTACTGTCATCGATGTGTACTCTAAGTTTGCTTTTGCACAACCCATGCATTCTAAGACAGCAGCTCAAGACAAGGATGCATTTAATCACATTTTTGCACAATCAAAACGCTGCCAAAGGCTTCTTCAAACCGACCAAGGTAAAGCCTTTTAAAACAAGGATATTTTTCCTTACCTCAAGTTACTTGGCGTTCATCACTACTCTACGTCCAGCAATCTCAAGGCAAGTGTTGTAGAACGCTTTAATCGAGCACTCAAACCAATGTTTTAGCGAGAATTTACAGCATAATATTTTAACGTTGGCCTGAACTGCTACCTAGACTCGTCTCTTCCCACAACGATACACCTCATTGCACTATCGGCAAAATCCGTCGTCTTGTTACTAAGAATACATCATGCTTAGATGATATTTTTCTCGTAATCAAAACAGCTGATCCGCACCGCCATCGCTTTAAAAAAGTGAGTTCGTTCTCATCAGCAAACACAAGTCCATCTTAGCAAAAGTTGAAAGAGAGTAAATGCCATAACAAGGCAATGGAAGCAATTGCAGTACGAGCCAAAGGCGTACACATGAAGCTAGGGCCATACAAACAGGAGCTTGGCATCTACATATCACCAAAAAACTTGTACTGAATGCACTGCCACATCGAGCTGTAACCTTGCAGAAGTTTTTAGGTTTACTAGACAACTAGAAATGCATTATTTTCGTAGTGTGTATATGCGCGATCAACTACCAGAATGCCCACGTGAAAATGAGTGAGCTGTAATTAACTTAGACAACACTCGCGGACCTGGAACTTTTTACGTTGCCTGGGTAAAACGTAATTTAAAGTATGTATTTCGTTACCTATGGAGACTTACATCCTCCATTCGAGCTCATACGTTACTTCGAAAGCAGTGCAGACATTGATTATAATAGAAACCGTGTGAAAAATTCAATACACGCATGTGCGGACGAATATATCTTATGTTCTTGTACCAAACCCAGACAGTAGACAAAGAGCACCAGTAATCACGTGATGACAAATGGTGTAAGAACGTTCTATGTAGGCGGAGAAGGACCTGCAACAACCTTCTACGTTAATCCAACGATCGAACTCGGTCATCAGCCACATAATTATGGACTTGTGCCGTTTGAAAGCTCCAATAAAATCTACAATGTGCGTGATGGCGTAAACAAGTTCTATTACGATGAGTATGTGCTAACGCTATTCAGTAATTCAGTGGACGATATTCATGATTGCATTGAAAATACGTTAATTGAACTGTTTAGTGATGCGAGTTTTAGTAATAATAATTACAAATTCTGAATTACTGTGAGCAACATCACTCATAAAAATGTTATTGAGTCCTCATACAAAATTGACTTCAAAACACAACCTGATTTGTTTGGACAGTTTTTTGGAATTCCACCAAGAGAGCTCATACCGAACGTACCTGTGACGCTCTTCGATGATTATCATACAGACTTTTACAATAATCAACAAACTTCACACGTCCTGCACGACTTTTTATTACAGAGGTAAGTGGTTATACTGTTCGTGAGAAACCGACAGTAGCTCTTTATCATCCTATATCTGTTGAAGCAACATTAGTGACATCACTCATACGCTTGTGAATAAATATATTCCACTCATTAATTTAGATCGACACACGTACGTAGCTTAAAACTCCACCTCAAACCAGTATGGAAAACGTGTAAAACACGGTGTACATTCATGAGACGTACTGCATGTTTGCGAAGACTCAACGAGTTAACAAATGACAATAAGCAGATTTCGGTTATACAACAAAATGGAAGAAATGCTAGAAGAAATGCTCACGAAGGTGTAGTGTTTGGACTCAATAATAATGAGGAGATTCGTTTTATCATTATTCAACTAGTTGTATACAACCTACCGCACGAAATCTACCTCTATATTGAAGGACGCCTAGATAAAACAGGCAGAAGTGGACAAAGCACGTCTCATCTAAACAACCATGGTCCAGCGTTTCTCTCTTCTAAAGCGCGTTATAAAGGAAATAATAAGGGAATAGTTAGATCGACGAATGCTTGTATGACAAGTGCAATGAAACTCTACCCTTCTTACGGTGAGGAAGATAATAACATTTTACGGTTGGCAGGATGGTTTTCGAAAGCTAAAAACAACTGGATGTGTAATCAGGACGGAACGCGTTCTGGTATGCTACCAATAAACAATATTCTGGGCTTTGCTGATGATTTTTGGCGTATTATAATCAACGCATACCAAGAGCTATTTCTCATCCGTGATCGAAGTGATAACAATTCTCATAAAGCAACAGAATCACCACTAGACCCGAAAATTACTCTTCATCGTATATTGTGGTGGATTCCACATGTAACATTATCTGATTGAGAAAAACTTCGATTGTCCAAGATTGTAGAAAATGATACATCATTACTTATATATTTTCGAAGTTATAACACGCAAACAAGCATAGCTGGGCTGTTAAAACGTCACGCTTTACTGAAAAGCCTTTGTATATTATTTGTGGATTTCAAACTTATTATAAATTCAACCGTGAAAAAATAGCTCACAGTTTGATCACCGTAAATTAAGAAATATTAGATTATATCTGAAAGAAATTGCGCATCCCTACGAAAACAAGGACATTAGTTTTGTGAAAAATAAATTTGTGTTTCTCTATGACATGTTCAGAATCAACAAAAAGAATCCCCTGTCTATATTCGTTTAGAATTTAAAACATCTGAAAATATTCCTTCTAAAACAACGGACTACTGTCTGTATTATTGATGTGAGTGATGTCATCATCATGATGTTACCATCCACTGATGAATATCGTTACAAGGCTATAAATAAGGACAGCCCTTTATCGCGATCTTTAATGTGAGCTTCTGCACTGTACAGTACGGAACAGTAAGAAGACAAAATCTTTACGGATACAAACAATCGTCTTGATGACGAACAAAACTGTGAATGTGCATTCTGGTCACAAACCAGCGAAACGAATACGCTACATCTTATTTATCTCACTGCAGTAAGTGAGGCTATTAAGTTCTATGAATATAGAACCTTATATCAGATTCCAAAACACCTGATTCAGTGTTTACCACCAGGATCTTTATCTACGTACGCTGCTCCCTGCGTAGATACTTTTTGGGACATCCTATCTCTCCACAGTATGATGTCAATCGATGTAGCTTCATGCAAACGCTGTCGACGACATTACAAGCATCGAAGTGTAAATCATATCGAATAATATTTCGATGGACCTAATCCGAAGATTGTAAACAGTAGACAGTGTATCGATGATCATTTTTCCTTCTTTACGGAAGCGGATAATGATGCAGAAAGGAACTAAACACATGGATGACATCAAGGTAAGACCTGCATCCAGTTCTTTGAAAACTTAATTTCATAAACAATGAATTTTTGTTTAATTCGAATGTTGCAGGGGATATTACACTTTTAGAAGCATGCCACCTCTTCACAGTAAGATGGTAAGGAGTGCAGCATTCTTGTGTGCAGCATTACAAAGACTGTAATATAACCGGTAGTAGTTTGTTCAATTTTGTAAATACAGTAATTACACAATAAATACACTGACTGACAGAGCAAATGCAACACCAAGAAGGAGTGGTCAGAACTTTATGCCAATTGCAGGGTAGACTGACGTCACTGAGGTGTGCTCATGATGTGAAATGCGCCGCTGTGCTGCGCACGTAGCGAACGATAATTGGGACACGGCGTTGGCGAATGGCCCACTTCGTACCGTGATTTCTCAGCCGACAGTCATTGTAGAACGTGTTGTCGTGTGCCACAGGACACGTGTATAGCTAAGAATGCCAGGCCGCCGTCAACGGAGGCATTTCCAGCAGACAGACGACTTTACGAGGGGTATGGTGATCGGGCTGAGAAGGGCACGTTGGTCGCTTCGTCAAATCGCAGCCGATACCCATAGGGATGTGTCCACGGTGCAGCGCCTGTGGCGAAGATGGTTGGCGCAGGGATATGTGGCACGTGCGAGGGGTATAGGCGCAGCCCGAGTGACGTCAGCACGCGAGGATCGGCGCATCCGCCGCCAAGCGGTGGCAGCCCCGCACGCCACGTCAACCGCCATTCTTCAGCATGTGCAAGACACCCTGGCTGTTCCAATATCGACCAGAACAATTTCCCGTCGATTGGTTGAAGGAGGCCTGCACTCCCGGCGTCCGCTCAGAAGACTACCATTGACTCCACAGCATAGACGTGCACGCCTGGCATGGTGCCGGGCTAGAGCGACTTGGATGAGGGAATGGCGGAACGTCGTGTTCTCCGATGAGTCACGCTTCTGTTCTGTCAGTGATAGTGACCGCAGACGAGTGTGGCGTCGGCGTGGAGAAAGGTCAAATCCGGCAGTAACTGTGGAGCGCCCTACCGCTAGACAACGCGGCATCATGGTTTGGGGCGCTATTGCGTATGATTCCACGTCACCTCTAGTGCGTATTCAAGGCACGTTCAATGCCCACCGCTACGTGCAGCATGTGCTGTGGCCGGTGGCACTCCCGTACCTTCAGGGGCTGCCCAATGCTCTGTTTCAGCAGGATAATGCCCGCCCACACACTGCTCGCATCTCCCAACAGGCTCTACGAGGTGTACAGATGCTTCCGTGGCCAGCGTACTCTCCGGATCTCTCACCAATCGAACACGTGTGGGATCTCATTGGACGCCGTTTGCAAACTCTGCCCCAGCCTCGTACGGTCGACCAACTGTGGCAAATGGTTGACAGAGAATGGAGAACCATCCCTCAGGACACCATCCGCACTCTTATTGACTCTGTACCTCGACGTGTTTCTGCGTGCATCGCCGCTCGCGGTGGTCCTACATCCTACTGAGTCGATGCCGTGCGCATTGTGTAACCTGCATATCGGTTTGAAATAAACATCAATTATTCGTCCGTGCCGTCTCTGTTTTTTCCCCAACTTTCATCCCTTTCGAACCACTCCTTCTTGGTGTTGCATTTGCTCTGTCAGTCAGTGTATTTAATTAACAAAAAATTGTTCCTCTTATTGCATTCCCTTAGCTTCCTCACTCCTATCGAATATTTTCCTAGTCGTCACCATTTTATATTTATTAAAATAAAGGCTTAAGAACATTTAGTTCCCTTTTTATCACAACCGTTGTTAGTCTGTTACCACATTCCTATCCATCCTCCCTTAGTCATCTCTTGTTCTTTTCGATGTCGACTGCACAGTATCCACTTGCTTCTAAACATATATATACAGAAGTTTAAAATTATGCCTATGTCATTTGTCATGCATGAATGCATGCATGCGACACCTATCCGAAGGATGGAGAACTGTTTTTCATTCCTTTAGATAGATAACGCACCCCACAATCCTACTTTCTACCACGGCTAACAGAGTGTGCGAATAATCCGTTATACAATAACTTGCAAACTCGCTGTCAGAGTGTACACCAAGCTGATGTACATGCGCACAAATGGTTACTTGTAACATGCTCTATCTTTCATAAGAAAGATAGATTGTAAAGGAAAAGCTTGTGTCATGATAAGCATGCTTTTTAAATCGCCCGCGCTTATTACGTCACACCTGCTTCACTACTCTACGGGGGAGATGACAAAGAGCCCCTGTGAGATTAGTTTACCGCTCGCGGCCAAGGTTAGGTTCACACACGTGTTAACCACACATGCAATTCACCTCACTAGTTCGGTTCCTCCAAGAGGAACCCGACTGAGCTTAGTTTAGTGTTCCTTGTAGTGAGGTTAGTTTAACACGTCATAACCTCAACTACATGCAACCTAACCGATTTGTGATTCATCCATGGGAACCCGACCGATTCGGCTCCTCCTAAGGATCCCGTCCGATGCGGCTCCTCAAAATTGGCCCTTGAGGAGAGCATTGCCCTCATACGTAAGGGTATGACGTCATAAGCTAACCTAGCGGTCAACAACTCTCCAGGTTAGCCAGTGGGGATTGACGTTATAACCTCAGCTAGGTGGTTCAAAAGCTCTCCAGATCATTCCCTGACCAATTACTCCCCTCCAGTTGTGTCTGTGAGGTTAGGGTTGTTCTCGTACGCAAGGATATGACGTTGTTCCGTGTTCAATGGTTTAGAAGTTACATTGCCTTACTACTCAGGTAGGCGTGAGTGACCTCGCCTTACAACGTCCATTGCTTACTACTCAATTAGGGGTTAGTGACCTCCTGGAAAGATGCTGACTCAGCACTCATCGTTTTAGAACATGCATAGCTCATCTCCTAATAGAGTTTTAGAGAATGTTTTATCCTTTTGTACATAGATTATTGGGGACTGGAGAAGATACGAGAAAGCGTGTTGTGTCATGTTTTTCTAGAAGCCTGGCCAGTCAAGGTATATAAAATTCTGTCTTGAGAGTTGAGTTTGATTATTGGCGAAAGTTACTAGTCGAATTAATTCTTTGACCTTATATTGCGATTTTGTTGTGTTTGTAGTTGGTTGACAAGCTAATGTATCAGTCAAGTGTTTTTTCAAGATGGCGGTTCATAAATGTGTGTCTATAATGTGTTTATAATTTGTGAAAGAACAGTATGTATACTTGACAGAATCTCATGTGTGCGTCCTTGTAAATACAATAATTGTCAGGATGTAAAACTAATCCCTTACTTACTGCGGCACTCAGCAATTCAATTAGTACCATCAAGTCAAATGAATTGTGCGCCATGGATCTATTTGGACTAATTACGACATCTAAAAGGGGTACCGAACATATTGTCGTCATTATGGAGGTATTTACGGAATAATCTACTTTCTATCTAGTTTAAAAAACAAACTACGAACCTTATACCGGACATAGGTAGAAGTGTAAATTTTATTGACTGACAATGCCTGACAAATTACTTTATTTGAATTCGGGCAAGTCTTCCGACAATGCATATTATACAAGTTTTATATTCTTAAATTCCTCAAGATACCCAGGAGGCTATCCAGCTTACCATACGATGCAAAATTTGCGATATTCAGCAGAGTATACTGTAATGATCACAAAGCTGGAAATGGAGAGATGTTTTGCTGATGGTACGAGAGTGTACCAACTATGCTGTATATGAAGCCACAGGACAGTTTCTTTCTGCAATACATTTCAATTTACATACTGTGAGACCTTGGGATAACCCATTGTCATGCCAACATACGCCAAGACCAACACATCAGCTGTGCATGCAGCGAAAAGTTGACAACGAAGCAACCGAAGTGTCGTCGCACAATTGCGATTTCTATGTAGTGTATTGAATGGTTTATGTCGCAGTATATACACCACAGAAATTAGTATTGCTACGGTCAGTAAACATAGGAGTTGCCAGCCTCGATATGTACACACTATTTCAATGCAAGGGAACATAAATGACTATATCATTATGAGATAAATAGCAGAATGTTTAAAACAATGACTTTAATGCTGGTTGTGATTATGTATCATATTACCTCCCCACAGTTGTTTAATTTGAATAGAATACATGAAGATAAACAATTAAGACGTGGTCAACACAGAAACATCTTTCATAGTGAACACTGCGGATGAAAGAAAGCTGTGTACAGTTCTCTCTCGAACACTTTTCTTCATGTCAACTATCAAATAATACTCAGGAACTGTTTGAAATAGCACGAATATACCGTTAAATATCCACTTTGAAAAACGGCTAATTCGATCATGGGATTGAATCTACTGTTCGAAAACTGAAAACGTATCCATGATAGAAGGCGGAGGAAATTGTGTCTGTGCCACATTTTAAAGTCGGATCAGTCAATGCGTCTGTGATTAATTTTACCATGTTTTTGAATGGACGAAGAACGGAAAGGTCTGCTGGATGTTAGAGTCCTGCACATTTCTCCGGGATCATCTTCCTACGGAATACCACAACTTCAGTTATTGCATCACTGTAAACATTTTTAACCATTTTTGATGTACGGGATTCTATCAAATGTAGAATGCGTTCCTCTCCTTGCAAATCTAGCCATAACACCTGTTTCCTGTTCTGTTTTTGCATGTTCGCTGATTTCTTTCCATAGGATTTCACATTAGGTAATTCAACTCTCATGCTATGTGGAAACTGTTCACTGGGCTCCGAGACAAGTACATGCATATGTGAAAATAGTATGCCATTCATTCCTATAACTGGCGTTATCATTTATGAATGTGCGGTTGATCCAATGGTAACCACAGCACCACAAGCAATCTAGTATCCTTTAACAGCATTATTTGTCAAGGAATGCAGCTTTTTATCAATTCTGGATTGAACCGCATTAATTATATACTGTGGAGGAATGTTGTGCTCTACAATAAAATGACGTATGTCATTAACAATTTCTTCCGCTTTCTTATGTAGGACACAGTTTTCTACAGAAAATATTTTGCTGACTTGTGCATTATTTTACTGGCAAATATTTTATTTTTATCTGGGATTTTATCTTATTCACAAAGACGCAAACATGAGATGCGTTCAATTGTGTGCATTGTTTTATTTACAAATTATACAGACATGAATAGTTTCCCATCAAATAAACCACCATCTTGAACTCAATCGACTGCCAGATTAGAATGTCAACCAACTATAGAACACTTGACAAGATCACTTGACTCGATTAACGACTTTAACAACTCGACTAAACAACCCAAGACAGTCATTTGTATACCTTTCCTGGACAGGCTTCCAGAAAAGTATGACACAACATGCTATCTCTTATCTTCATGAGTCTCCAATAACCTGTATACAAATGAATCGAACATTCTGTAAAACTCTAGTGACAAAGGTGCGTTGTTCTAGACTCTTACCCTATGTTGCACAACATTACATCGGATTTATACAGCATATTTACAGGTAATAATAAATTATATAATATTAACATTAATCACGTGTTTTATATTAAATAAGGTCGTATTAACAAACATACAGTACAAATATTGTTAGATAAACTCACACGTTGTGTTACACATGACAGATCATACGACCAACGATCTGTACGAAATAAAGTCTGTACTTACAACCTGTCATACACAACTACGTAGATAATAATAATAATAATAATAATAATAATAATAATAATAATAATAATAATAATAATAATAATAATAATAATAATAATAAACGTACGGATATTCATAAATTGAAATACCAAAATATGTAGCCACAACCTCACAAGCAAAAGTGATAATAAGAATAAGACCACCTACTAGTAGAGCTCGATATTTTCAGTATTTACCCATGGGTTTAGAAAACTGATTCCAAGTTATACTAGTCCATTACACACTTGCATCAATTCCCCCCCTCTAACTTGAAACAATTTCAACAATCTATCGTTCTCGTCGTAGATTATATATTCTCTCTTCCTAGACGTCGCTGGATGTGCTCTCCTACCCTTGACCGGATCATGACGTATCGGGGGTCGGCGTCGCCTCGCCACCAGCCTCCTCCTCGGTGGAATTCGATGCGTTCTCCTCCTCATGACCAGATTGTGCCGTGTCATCGGTAGGTTCTCCTCCAATTGGACCCGTGGCAGTACCAGGCTTACTCTGTGTGCGCAGCGCTTAGTTGACGCGCCCCAATTCTGATGGGTGGGCCTTGACAATAGGCTTGGTCTTTAGTAAGTAGACACCATGGCCCAGCCGCTTATCGACCTCGACGGGACCAAACCACTTAAGTGCGAGGGACGAGTAAAACTGTCCAATATTATTACTGACAGTGCGGTTACGTCGCAGTACTCATTGGCCTGAAAGGAAGACCTGGGTCTCTTTGACATCTTGAGCCTTGGACTGAAAAGGGATCCATTCTCTGACAATGCTTGCTTTTCCTTGATGTCCTATTGCTGATTACGCTGGCACTCTGAAAGGGAAACAGCTGCATCTTCTTGACCAGAAGTGGGTGGTGGACGAATTTCCCAATCCACGATGCCGTACAGCTGTCGACCAAGGAACAGCTCCGCTGCGGAATAGCCAGTGACACGGTTGATGCGTCGTCGGAGGGCAAAGAGTGACTGTGGTATGCCGAGTTGAACGAAGATGTCCTCCAGCAGATTAGTCCTTCCTAGTAGACTGATCGATCCCTCGATGAAGCTAGTCGAGTTCTCTTCCATTCTCCCGTGGAATTACGCAAGGTTCTCTTTAATCACTTTCGGGTCTAGGTGTGCTGTATTGCCGGTTTGCTTGATGGATTATAGGTCCTCTTCGAAGTAATCTATATTCTACCGCGTGGAGGATTGTCTTTCTCATATCCTGATCATCCCCCCTGATGGCTGAAATCTGTTTTTCTAAGGTTCATTCAATGGTAGAAATACGGCCACCAAAATTTCCCCAAACGGCAGAGATACGACTCCCAAAATTTCCCTCGACGGTAGAAATTCTCCCCACAATCTGTTGTTTGATGTCGGAAACCTGGATTTCCACATCCTCCTTGAGGTTCAAGATTTCCCCTTCAAGCTGGCTCACCTTTCTATCGATCTGCTCAACATGACCCCCCTTGGCCTGATATCCGATATCTGTTTTGTTAATTGGTTGGTGGCATCGCTAATTTGGGAACTGATCTGCGAAATTTTATCATCTACTCTTGAAATTTTTGATTCTAGGCACTGTTCTACTGTTGTAAATCTGCGTGTACACTTGAGATATTTGTCCGGTTAAAACTTTATTAGTTTGAGATATCTTGCCATCTACCTTCGAAATATGTTCGGAAATCTGTTCTGTTAAGGCAGAATTAACTTGTGAAATTTCGTCTGAAATGTCATTTACCTTCCAAAAAGTTGTCGGAAATCTGTTCAGTTAAGGCGGAATTAACTAGTGAAATCTGTTCTGTAAGGTGGAATGACCTTCGGAGATTTTTCTGTTGAGTGTCTGAATCATGCTCATTATGTTGGAACACATTATGATGATATTTACCCCATCTTGCATGACGAATCCGGTTGTTCACCCACCTCGATGAAACATCTTTCGGGATCTTCATTTTTATGAGATATTCTCGCAGCCCTATCTTTAATGGTCTCTTACTGCCGTTCGTCGAAGATATCGTATTGCAATTTTGTCTTGAAGTTGTTTCACAGACATATTTATCAGTATCACATCCATTTTGTTCTGTTTTCCACTTACACTCTTACACTCTTATTGACTACCAAAAATTATTATCACGTCCTGTCACGGTTGCCATTTATCGTATTCAAAAAGACGCAAACACGAGATGCTGTCAATTATGTACACTGTCTTATTTATATATTATATACACATTAATAGATGCACATCAAATGAACCACCGTCGTGAACTCAATCGACTGCCACATTAACATCTCACCCAACTACGGAACACTTTACAAGATGACATGAGTTCTCATACTTAACTCGACTAACGACTCTCACTAAGAACTCGACTAAACAACTCAAGAATCTCCTTTATGTACCTTCCAGAAAAAGGCTTCCAGAAAAGTATGACACAAAAGGCTTTCTAGTATCTTCTCCAGACCCCAATAAACTATATACAAATGAGTAGATCATTCTGTAAAACTCGAGTGACATCAAGACAAATGTGCGTTGTTCTAGACCGGTGGTTGTTTGCCAACGTGGGTGCAATCGCCCCCAAGTGGGCGATTCGGGTTATCAGGGGGGCAATAAATAAGTGGGGGGCGATATGGGGCGATGAGTATTCAAGTGGGGAAATATTAAATAGTACTCTAAAGTAGAAGTTGCCGGGTAGCACAAGTCACTGGCTATTCTCAGCCGGCTAGTTCATTACACTCACACCTCTCCACAGTCCCCATCTGTTGTTGCTCAGCGCAGCCAACTGGTGACTCAAACCCCGCTCCCTCCTGCCGCCACAACACACTTGCCATTGACCTACATTTGTCTTCAGTCTTAACTAGCCTTTGTGTGCCCCACAATCAGTTCTTGTGCGTGTCTTTTCTGTTGCTTTTTGCGTTTGTTTCGGAGTGTAGAAGTTCATGGACAGTGGAATCAAAAAAGAAAATGTGACGTCAATACTCAGCTGAGTATTTAAAATTCGGTATCATCGCTCCACCGCAAATTGTGCAGTTTGCACGTTGTTTTTGTGCAATAAAACATTTACTAGTAATGAAGTCATGAGGCCTTCGCGAATGAAAGGTCATTTATCAAGAGTACTCAGTGATAAAGTGAGTAAAGAACTAAGATATTTTCAACACCTCAAAGCAGATAAACGGCCTAATGTGAGTTAAATATTTAAGAAACGAGCAACCGATCGTGGCAAAACGTCTTCTTGCTTCTTACGAGGTGTCTCTATTGATCGTTAAATGTGGTAACCTCACACAATTGGCCAAATTCTTGTGTTACAGGCTACCAAAAATTGTTGAAGTCATGCTAGGCGAGGGCCCTAGTAATAAGATAAGCCAATCGGTTCCTTTAAGCAACAGTACTGTTTCCAGGCGAATTGACGAAATGGCCACGGACATTGAATCCAAACTCACAAATTTATTGAAAAAACGGAAATTTGCATTGCAGATTTATGAGTCAACTGTGATTGATAGCAACGCCATTTTGTTAGCTTATGTGAGGTTTATCAATGAACAAAAGGAAATTACCGAGGACGTATTGTTTTCTAGAAATTTGAGCACTGATACGAAGGTATCGTCGATTTTTAAAGCGATGCAAGATTACTTTGAGGAAAAAGAGATTCCCCTAAGAAACGTGAGCGCTTGCGCAACAGACGACGCTCCTCCCATCTCAGGTCGTCATGCTGGGTTTCTAGGCCACCTTTAGAAGGAATTACCAAAGGTCATCATTATTCGCTGTGTCATTCATCCTCAACACTTAGCTCTAAAACAATGGAGTGGTGTCCTGCATGAAACCCTATAACTGGTTATTACTGGTGTCAACTATATCAAAGCTAATGACCGTCTGTTCCGACAACTTTGCCACGAAAACGATGAGGAATTTGAACGCTTGCTTCTACATACGGCCGTGAGGTGGCTTTCCAAAGGAAACTGTTTGCGCCGTTTCTTCGAATTATATGACACGGTTACTGAGTTTTTCGACACGTCTGATCCTGTTTTGAGTGAGAATTTGAATCAACGCAAGTTTGAACTTGCGTACCTTACACATATTTTTGAAAAAAATGAACGGAGTCAATATAAGGCTTCAAGGAAACAAGACGAACCTTATCAAGGTCAAAGGAATGATTTCATCGTTCATCACCAAGTTTGATATTCACAAGGTAAATATTGCCCCTAAAGAGCTGACTCAGTTCTCCGCCTTTAAAATGTGTTCAGTGTCAGATACCAATACTCCTGAAATCCCAGAAGACAAAATCCTAATTTTTACTGATCACCTTGAGCAGTTATAATCTAATATGGAATCAGGATTTGAGGATTTGACCAAGTTACAAATTCCGGATTGGATTCTAGATCCATTCTCATTTGAAGCTGTGGATAAGCTTGATAACTCTTTGCAGACGGAGTTTCTAGATCTGAAGTATGACTGTGAGGCGAAAATCATTTTCATGCAGGGCGCTTACGAGTTAACAAGGGTGAAGCTTACAGACACTTATCCGCAACTGTGGGGAAAACCACTTCTCATCTCGTTCTCGTCAGGATATTTAGTTGAAAAATGATTTAGTTCTGTTGTAAAGCTCCTCACATAGCAAAGAAATAAGTTGGGTATTTGCTTCAAACGAGACTTGTGCCTGAAATTGACGAACATACAGCCGAATATTCAATCTATAACTGAAATCCACCAAGCACAACGCAGCCAATGGAAAGGTAAAATTAAACAATAACAAAGTTTCCAAACTTTCATTTAAATTTTCAAAATTTAACTGTCAACTAGCTCAATTTCTCCAGATTCCAGTTTAAGAATGAAAACATGTACTCCTTTTTCTAAATGTACGTCAATGACCTAGTTAATTTTTTCACTTCCTTGTTCTTAAAAACTCTGTAAAAATGTTCCTTTTAACTTTTTCTATTTTATTTAAGAGGAACCGGATAAAACTGTTTTGGTTGTTTTTATATACGGTAGTAAAATTGTTTAAAAAAATAAAACTGCTTTATTATTTACAGTTTACTTCAAATTAAAATTAGGCATACAATGAAAATGAAAAGGGGGCGATAGGTGTTAGTCAACCTCCAGAAAGGGTAGATGGGCCACAAAAGGTTGGGAACCACTGTCCTAGACTCTTACCCTGTGTTGCACAAAATTACATCGGATGAATACATCATATTTACAGGTAATACTAAATTATATACTATTAATTACGTGTTCTTACATTAAATAAACTCGTATTAATAGACATACAGCAGAAGTATCGTGACGTAACCTCACATGTCCTGCTACACAACGCAGATCATACAACACACCAATAATAAATGTGACGACTACGATTTATACAAAAAAGGTCCATATTGCCAACCTGTCGTATATAATTACGCAGATAATAATAATAATAATAATAATAATAATAATAATAATAATAATAATAATAATAATAATAATAATAATAATAATAATAATAATAATAATAATAATAATAATAATAATAATAATAATAATAATAATAATACCTACTAATCGAGCTCGATATTTTAACTATTTGCCCATGGGTTTAGAGAATTGTTTCTGAGTTATACTTGTCACTTACACTTGCATCATTTCTTTTACTCAAATTTTGGGTGCTTTAAATAATGAAGTGTTGTTTGGGTCAACATGTTTCTTATTATTCTTCGTCCAAATAAGTAACCTTCCATGATGGACAATTAAATGTACTTGTCGTTTTGCTAAGATATGATCACGTATCTCATATTGCATTCTTTCTTATAATAGAGTTGTGCTGTGCCTGTGAGGGGTTTCATGCGACTTCCCATATTTCTTTAAAACTCTTTTATTCTTTTATTCTCGCCTAGATGGATGGCTCAGGTGGTCGAGGCGCTGTCCTTCTGACCCAAACTTGGCATGTTAGATCATAGCTCCGTCCGGAGGTATTTGAAAGTGCTCAAAATGCATCATCCTCATATCGGTAGATTAAATGAGACGTTAATGAAATTCTGCTGGCCAAAATTCCGGCACCTCGATGTCTCCGAAAATCTTCATATGTAGTTAGTGTGATGTAAAATCAATGTTTTTATTACTAATCATCCTCCTTTTCTGTGATAACACAGACGTAAATTTCACACGAGATTACATGTCAATTGTCAATCCAGGAAGACACGGTAGGTGTGGGTCGTTTCGTCTCCGCAGCATTGTCCAAATTTTGTAAGTCAAGTAAATTTGAGGGAATTTTGTTATATCTTTTGTTGGTGGTAATAGGGCGAATGAAGAACCACTGCTGCATTGATTTTCACTAGACGATGGATTTCGGTCTGGAAATTGCTGTTTTTAATATGTAATGAAGAATTGTCGTCAAAAATACTATCGCTTTCGTAATAATCACTACCTTCTTTGTCTATCTTAAGTGTTTTAAGCTGGTAAAAATAACATCATTCTCGAGCAGCAGCTGTTTAATTTGTTCGAAAGTTATAAATTAGTGCCTCATAGAAATTTCCTTCCAAATACCAAAGATTCGGCCAAGAACTTGACAGAACGGGTTGTTTCATTCTCTACATTCCAAAACACGGGTCGAGGTCACATCTATCCCATACATCGAGACCTAGGTCTGGACCGAGAGAGCCTTCCCTTTACCCATACGCCTGTGCTCTGTACATAAATTTCCCTTCCCCTCCTTCCGCCAATAACTCTCCATAGGATGTACAATTTTGCTACAGGTCTATTAGTACGTTACATAACGTGATCGGATAGTTCTTACTCAAATACCAGCGACAGCCACAGGTTCCCTCCCTTGCGAGTACTTAAGAAACCGAGCGAATTCATGGTTGAGATGGGTACGCAGTAAGCGACTCCATAGCCAATTGCAAGTGCAGGAGGTTATGTTAATCCGTAAAGCAAATACATAAGGTCAAACAGGCATGATTCAACTCCTATTACAATATCTGGTAGGTATTTATTTATTAAATTTCTTAATTCTACTCGTTTCCTTACAATACTTCTACAGTTCAACACTAACATTTTTATGTCATCCGTAATGACTTCCTGATCTCTGGGAGAGCTACTCAATAAACTTCGCATGTTATACGCTAAGGCACAAAATGAGAATGCATACATGCGACAGGAACATTATCAGTTATTAAAGGAGAGAAATGAGATATTTCTACGTCGGAATGAACTGTCTGAACTAGTTAATGCGAGTAAACATTCTATACGAACTCAAAATCAAGTAAATATCGACTCTCTTGAATGTGTTAGCCTACATTTTTAACCAGTCAAGGGAGTTGTCCCCCTCACATTAACTGTACGAAATATAATTGGAATTGGGAGGCCACGAAAACATTATTTTCATCGCCGTGTGAGTGAATCATCTGCTTTCGATTATTTTTGTGTAACCTTGACCAGGCCAGCAGCCTGCTATCATATCTAGGTCACTTATTACGGTGTCTTGCTTCTTTTTCTACTCATTCCGGTGAGTGGAGACTTTGGAACGTGATATCAAGCGGAGGGTTTGAACCGCAGAGCGGGTGACATCATATGCTATTCTGGAAAATTCTAACCGCAACATACGAACGAATGAGCTCAAAGGAAAGACACGTGATAACCAAGAGGAAATTTATGTCGTATCACGCTTCCAGGCATGCAAAATCCATATAAGCAGTTGAGGAGTGAACTCGGTCCCATTTCTTGACTGATCGCAGAGCAGAGTTAAGTATCCTTCACGCAGCTTCGCATGGTAAATTTTTAAGTGGTCGTGAACGAAATACTTAAACTTTTGTATCAGTTTCAGCTTCTTGGAATATAAGCTGATCTCTTGACACTGTGAAGTGAACTTTGCAGTACCAGCGGTATATTCCACGCTATATCTCATGAGGATTCAGCAAAAATGAAGACAATTTCTACCTGTATAATCATCCCAGCATGTGCGGCTCTGATGTAGGCGGAGCCCTGAATGGAGCACCTGGAAAAATGAAGTCACCACGAAATCGAATCCCATCACCAAAATTGAGTACCGTTGTATGATATAAACTTTCCTCATTTACTAGTAATTCTTAGATCGACGCTGTTAAATAATCATGAATCAGTGTAATAATAATAATAATAGTCCCAAGATGGTAAACCAACGTACTTAAAGGCCATTTTCAGTGTTAATATTGTTCTAATGAGTGTTAAGCGGTGCTAGTTGAATTTTTCTCATATTATTATTCTGTATCGAGGATATTTGAATCGGCTTATGCAAAAAAGTGGCATGTGAATTTTCGAAAGTGATATTTTTACAGTAATAATGTTTTATAGGGCACATACATAGCCTGTGTAAGAAGCAGACATGTAACGATGCTGTTCATGTGTTCAATGGAGGGTATTGTTTATATGAAGATGCAAAAATGATACATGAGCAGCATGAATCTCGTTTATGCACAGTATAAGTGTGCTACCGTGTGTTTCAAATGGTCAGGATGCCGGGACGGCTGTTCCTCATGAGTGATAAGTGGCCCTGCAAGTGAATTTGTTCCCTGTTTTCATTGATTTAGTGTATTTACGTGGATTAGTTATCAATATCATTGCATTTTGGTGGCCCAAATATTATAATAGAAATAGTATGTCAGATGATTCATATGGAAGAAATATCTCAAGTGGTAAATAAACGCCATGCCAAATCAGTGAATTCAACAATCTGTTTTATGATACCAATATGGAGGGAAAGTTTATTGCACCATTTTTCGTTGATGGCTTGATATCGCATACATTTACGTTGAAATCTCGTGCTATATCCATCAGTCTATCAACATAAGAAACATACACTCAGAGAATCCCAATTTAAGAAAAGAAATTGACAGTCATTACAAAGGTAATGTAATACTTTCCAGAGGTGGACTTCTATAAGGAAGTGCTTCAGTGACCTACAACGTCAAAAGAGGACCGTGATCAAGAGGTGTATGAGATGTATGAGTAATGCATAAGATAAAGGTGTTTTCAAAACAAACAATGTTGTGTGCAAATATTAAGTTAAGCACGCAATTCAATAGTGTTTTAATGTGACGTAATAGTAATAATGTCACTACAGTATTGCTGTTTATTTTAGTACTTTTGGTGTATTGCATAAATTTGATTTTTCAAATATAATGCCATTATTTTAAAATAATTCAGTTCTCTTCAGAAAAATTAAACTTTGCATAAAGGTGATATGTGAGACAATATAAATATATTTTTGAGCCAGAATTGCTGATGAAATGAAATCCAAGTCATATACATTATAAGGAATGCGTATGGGAATTAAATAAAGATGTTTATATGGCTGGATTACAGTATTATAACTGTATAATTGTAAACACAAATGATGTACCACAGGGATATTTTATCAGTTAAATTACGTTGAGTTTAGTGTTTGAATTAGGTGCAAATTGCTGATATTTAAATCGATGTGTGAAGTTGTGTGCTCAATTTATGTGTGAATTTGGGGTGGAATAAATGGTCGGGTTTTTGTATTACGGAAAACATGTCTTGGTTTGGATTGAATACGACATATGTCAGACATTGAGCAATTAATGAATTAAATACCTTTAGTGTACGCTCGACGTAGTCATGGCGATGGCAATCGAATAAAAGCCTATCATAGACGCGATATGAATTATTTATATGTAGCAGAGTCATTCCTTACTTCTTAGGCATTGTTTAATTCTATCTACACGATATTGCTTTGGACTTATGTAACGCTGTATCTCTTCACTGATAAAATAGCTGAATAAATGAACCTATTTCTCAGTAGCCGTTGAATGTAGAAAGATGATTTTTAATATAATGTTAACTCTTGTCTTTGCATACACTGATCTGGAACAGCCTTCAAGTATGTGCTGCAGAAAAGGTTATGATTTTTTGTTAAATATACCACAATTTTCATTTTTTCCGCACATATTTTACTATAAAATATAAACTATTCAAGAAATTCCAACCAACAAAGTAGATCCTTGCTACAACAACAGTATCACAAATATTTCGTAAATAACTTCATAGAAATGCACCAAGCAGTTTTTGAGAAAAGGGGGCATTTGTTTCGGAAAAAAGTGATTTTGGGAAAATTGCATTTCAATGTAAAAGCTTCGGTAAAGCCAAATTATTGCTGAAGAGAAGCTTTAAAATAAACCAAGTGACTTATTAAGGTATTAATCCCTTTAATTACTCATAGACTGTGTCTTTTAGAGCAGTTAGAAGTTAAGTTATAAGATCCTCTAAAATTTAATTCTTACCTATTTTGTAGTTATAAAAGGGATTGATTAGAATGTGTGTGAAACAGATCTGTAAATAAAGTGTCTTCTGTGTTGTTGTGAATGTGATTTATGGTGTATTTGTCTAGTTATTTGATGGTATCGATCATTTTTGTATTTATCGTTGGATGTTTATTTCCCTGCAATTTGTCGCAGAGGAGGATCCTTTCTGCGTTGTTTAGGATATTTCCTCTTGAAATGGAAAGAATGCAAATATTTCTGTTATTAATCATTAGAATTATTAAATATTATCGCAAAATCATATTATATTTCTAGAGTTTAATTAAATCCAACGGTATTTCTACAAACACATTTTTCATGTAAACTCAACAACTCTCAAACAATTAATTTATTTGTAAATTTAAATATTAAGATATTGCGTTTATGATCGAGCAAACATTTTTTCAGTTAAGTGTAAATGAGGCTATGAGAAATGAATGAGGAACTAAAAGGACAAGCAGGAAAGGCAGGAATGCAGATTTCTTTCGAAGTAACTAAATACATATATAACAGATATCAAAATAGTCCCTCGGTACCTGAAAACAGAACACGGTAAAATAGAAAGAGTTGATAGCTTTAAGTACTTGGGTGAAATAGTGCAACTGAAAACTAATGAAGGAGAAGCAAACAACATCAGACGGGAGAACGTGGATTGAATTGCTACTTTTTCATGCATTAATTTTATAAGCTTAGAAGACTGTCTTACCTTTCACCATGTTCAATTTAAAATATTTCAGTCAAATAACTTAATTACTTAACTTAATTAACTTAATTAATTAATTAATTTCAAGTGAGTTAAATTATCTTCTAATAAGAAATGTGATTAAAATAATATTACAGTTAGTCGAGATCAATAAGATTGCATTGCCGATAAAAACAACACGAACAGTGAAAGGGAATGCAAAATAATAGTCTGTGATAATAAGCGAGTCTAGAAATTGTTTCAAGTTGACGGTTAAATAATTTCATGCTCACTGACAGTGTGAACTCACTAATCCTTAAGTGATTTTCATTTTATGCTGATTAACTGGATGAGATTGAACCGTAATTAAATTAAATTTTCTCGCCTTTGATTTGTTAATCAATGTCATTTACACAACTGTTGAGTGTTATTTGAGCTCTAGATAACATCCGACACTTATGCCTTTAGGCCTAATTACGTAATGGCCACGCGTACGTTCCACCTCATTGGATCTTTGCGTCTGAGGCTGAGCTGGGAAAATGGGGGCAATATATGTATATTACATCATGTGTCGATATATCTGACAATACAAACTCTCCGAGATTTAAGATTATCTGAATATTACTTGTTATTGTTAATTCAATGAGAGTGTGAGCTGTTCACTTTACTACTTGTACTTGGTTAGTCGCGTTTAGAGGCAGTATGTGGAAGTCCATGCTAACGAACAGGTCTTGGAAATGTAAAGCGTCGTATATCGTAGTTAGGAGATTTGTATTAAAATCTCCAAGTATAATATTATTTTCGTATAGTAGATTTAAACTGGCTAAGCAAAGTTCAAGTTCAGATATATTTCTTACGTCTGGGACTCTTTAAACAACTCCGATCAGTACTTTTTTACGAACATTAATTCTGGTCGGTAGGAAACTGTTGGGTATAAATTAACAACCATTTTACTTTTAAGATCGTTAGGATAGTAAATGACACCCCGCCTCCGATTTGTTTTCCGCGGTCAAGCCGATGTAAGGTCACACAATTATTGATTTGTCAAGTCACCTGAAATAGAGCATGTGGTTCAGTGCATGACAATAATATAAAGGCTACTGAGGTGGGTAAAATACTTTAATTCACTTCAATATTGTAAGTTTGTAACTTCAAATCAGTTCAACAATAATTCTGATTACATGAATAAACAGAAGAATTACATCATACAAGTACGTAGTAACATTAGTATATCATCTATACTGTATGTTATCAGCATATTACTTGAGCAATGAATGGTTGTGAATATTTATTCTGATATTTATTCTTTGGAAATATCTGTATGTGACTGTTGAATTACTCTTCAAAGGATTCGTACTGATACGCTGTAAAGTTAAGCAAGTATGCAAACAAATAAGTATATGTAAGAAAAACTAAAAAAAAATATTTCAGAATATATTGTCTACAACCTTACTCTACATTAGAGTTATTTAACCTTGTTTCCCACATTTGTAGTGAAGAGGTGTTTTTATATTTTCTGGCAGTTCATTACACTAAGTAATATAATACTGCCCATATTATTTCCGTATTTATTTCAATGGATGACTGTGCAAGGGTATTACCAGCTTTTTTCGTATTATAAGTGTGAATTACTGAAGTTTTTCCGTGCCCGGTCAGCTTGCGCGGGAGTCAGCATTAAACTGACTAGGTGTTTGTCATAACCTCACGGAAGATGTTGAGGAGATGGGCCTCAACCCCGATACGGCGCGTCCCATATGGCAAATACGGGGATGTTCCTGTAGATATGCAGGACGGGTGTGAATAAGGCTTACCCAAATAAACACCTGCGGATCAACTGAGGAAAAAATGTGACTGTTGAATTACTCTTTAAAGGATTCGTACTGATATATTGTAAAGTTAAGCAAGTATGCAAACATATAAATATATGCAAGAATGAAACGATAACAGGTAATTTCAGAATATATGAAGTCTACAACCTTACTCTACATTAGAGTTATTTAACCTCGTTTCTCACGTTTGTAGTGAAGAGGTGCTCTTCATATTTTCTGGTAGTTCATTATACAAAGTAATATAATAGTGCCCATATTACTTTCATATTTATTTGAACGGATGACTGTGAAGTGGATATTACCAGCATTTTTGTATTATAATAGTAAATTACTGAATTTGTTCCGTGCCCATTTAGCTTCCGTGGGGGTCAAGCACTGAACTGAGTAGGTGTTTGGCACAACTTCACGAAAGACGCTGAGGAGGGGAGCATCAACCGCTTACACGGCCCGTTCCATAAGGCTGATAGTGGATGTTCCTGTAGATATGCAGGACAGGTGTGATTAAGACTTAGCCAAATAAACACCCGCAGAGCGACTGAGGCAAGAAGGACTGCAGTCAACAGTCTCGATGGCGGAAGACGATATTTCCCAACGCCTGAGAGGGCGGAAGAAGTAGCTGTACGACTAACAACCGTAATTATAATCACGGACTGAGTAAACTGTCCCACCAAGCATTACCATGATGTGACACTTTGCATGATGGCAAAACTTTCAAGGAAAACTACCCCAGGTGGTACCCAGCAATGGAAATCCACCGTCAGATCAGGCGGCGAAAACAAGCCATCGGATTCCGAGGAGCTTATGCCAACATCTAAGATGGAGTCGGAGCCATATTGTAGCCAGACTGATGACGTACTAATGACAAACACTACTAACCTAAAACGAAATGTACGAACAAAGGAGCATCACTATTTTGGAACTATCAACACACAAACTCTACTTAGGGCGGTGGAATTAAAATGGACTTTAGATTAAATGGAAAGTCAGAATATCCTAATACTAGCAGTTCAAGAGAGACGTTTTACTAATATTAATACGTTTGATTCAGAAAGTTACAGAATCTTAAAGGTAAACCTGGACGGAAAATTGGAAGAAATCTGCAGCAAGTTGGTACAATATTTTGTGTAAACAAACGAGTTACTGACTCCGTAACGGACTTCTCTCCCCTTTCTGATAGACTCTCCACTCTAACACTGAAATGTCCAAACAAGAAATACACATTATTCAATGCACACACCCCCATAAACGAAGACAACAGAAAAAACTGATAAGGTGAAAATATTCTGGGATCAATTGGAGAATGCATTGTTAAGATGCCAAGCAATCATGTCAAAATTGTGATGGGTGATTTCAACGCGCAGTTCGGGAAAGAACGTCAGTTCCGAAAAATAGTAGGTGGTTATCCAGCTCACACCAGAAAAAATACGAATGGGAAGAGAATTATTGACTTATGTGAGACTTTTGATCTTACATTAATGTCCACGTATTTCAAAAGAATGCCAAGGATAAAGAAAATGTGGTGCGCTCCACGGAAAGACCTAGGTGAATATTAACTGGACCATTTTGCAATTTCAAGGAGAAACACTAAAAGAAATTATGAATGTGGTAGTACGGAAAGGATTCAATCTTGACTCTGATCACTTCTTGACCCGCAAAAAACTCAAGTCGTTACCGTTAAACCAGAAGTGAATCTCTCCGAATGTGTCAATAAAAGTAAACGACGAAAAATTTCAAGAAAACAGAAACGACTTTCAAAGTTGTATGCGGGAGAAGAAAATGGAGACTTGCAAGGCTATTCGAGGGAATATAACATATATACCTGAGGAAGTTGCACTTTTGGGACGATCTCGCAGACACCGATGGTGGGCCACAGATTGTGATGTAGACATTGATAGGAGAGCTGCAGCCTATAAAGAATGGTACGCAGATAAAACAGAAGATAAATTTGAGACCTACAAAGAGGTACGCAAACAGAAGCAAAGACCCTCCGGCTAGCCAAACTGCATCAAATATCTGAAGAACTCCTAAGTATTGACACTCAATTTAAGGAGAACAATACTAGAACCTTTTACAGGACCTTAAAGGAGCACATTAATGGATATCAACCATCTACCATGGGATTTCGAAGGGAAGATGGAAAATAGACTGTGAATAAGAATGAAAACTGTGAGATATTAGGTACATATTTTGAGGAATTGATGAACTATGAAAAACCTAAAATTTAACGTTCAAAGGAGGATCCAAAGCAGCGGAATGAGAACTCAATACACCTGACGAATCAGAACTCCGTGAAATAATTACTGTCTTAACGAACAACAAAGCTGCAGGGGAAGACTATGTCCCTGCAGGGATTCTGAAGAGTAGTGCAGAAATCGCAATCACAATCTTATAAGGCAAGAAATGGAAAATATCTCGGAAATGGAGGTTATCCCTGAAGACTGGGAAAATGCTGTCATTCATCCCCTACACAAAAAGGATGATAGAGCATATCCTAATAACTACCGCGGCATTTACTTCACACCTGTAACTTATAAGACACTGTCTAAAACATTACAGAAGAGACTTGTGGAACAAGTGGATCACCAGCTAGGCGAGTATCAAGCGGGATTTAGGAAGGGAAGATCATGCGTTGATATACTTCAAGAAGGCGTATGATTCAGTTGACAGGGAGGTGCTAATCAATATATTGGTAGAATTTGGAAATGACGCCAAAACAACAGCAATTATTAATCAGACGTTAACTAGGACACATGCGAAATTTAAGTTCATGGGAGAGATCTCCAAGCAGTTCGAAATTAAAACATGAGTCAGACAGGGTGATGGACTGTCACCGATTCTTTTCAGCTGTGTGTTGGGGAAGATTATCTGGGAATGGGAAAAAGAACTGGACAGAAAAGGACTAATAAACCAAATATACATTGGAGGGTCAAAACGTGGTGCCATGACATGCTCTATTGGTGGAAATATATCTATTTTCCTCCATGGGAACTTAGAATTTCCATCCAGCAATAGAGCAACTGAATATACTAAAAGTACAAGCAGGAAAAGCAGGATTGCAGATTTCTTTCGAAGAAACTAAATATATAACAAACATCAAAATAACCTCTCGGTACCTGAAGACAGAACACGGTAAAATAGAAAGAGTTGATAGCTTTAAGTACTTGGGTGAAGTAGTGCAACCGAAAACTAATGAAAGCGAAGCAAACAACATCAGACGGGAGAACGTGGCTGTGGCTTTTCGTAGGACATATCCTGTATACAAGAAGAAGACCATCCCCAGGTGAGCTAAACTAAGGCACTACAATACAGTGATTTAAACGGAATGTCTGTACGCTGGTAAACGCATCCAACTTACAGGGAAAGCGGGACTGAGAGAAGCTGAGAAATTCGAAATAAATATCCTTCGCAAAATAATGGATCCAAAGATTGTGGACGGACAGTATAAGTTGCGAGTAAGGGAAGAACTTTACGGTGACAATGAAAGACTGAGTCCATGATAAAACGGAGAAATAAATTCTATGGGCATTTATTTGGAATGGTTGAGAAGAGACTAACGAAAATAATTTTCACAATACTAGAAAGCATATCTAAAGTGTCGGACAAGTGTTCAGAGAGGTGAGAAAGAATCTCAAACAGGTGGGACTAAATTCAGAAGACTTCTCAAAGCGAACAAAGTTTAGGTCAGTGATCCACAAATTCCAGGGATTTCATGAAGAACCAACACTTAACCGTGGGTGGACGGAAAAAGAAGACAGGCTGCCAGAGAAAGGATGCTCAAGTTTTGGGCTGTGATGAAGGCTTCCAGAAACATGTAACTGTTACATAACGAGGTCTCTAACGGCCATAAACCAATATATATACAGAATTTTTTTTCATAACGTGCTGCAATGTGCCAAATAATGGATAATGTTATACATTGTGACAAATTAAACATTTTATAGTAGGATATCAAGTGAAAGAAAATTGAATATCTAGTACAATTGTTCAGTAGGGGCAGGGCGGGTAAATTATCAATGATACTTCCGCAAGGCTCCGTTGACCAGAGAATGTAGTTCTATTTTTCGACACCACGGGCCACATACATCGTTTGGCCTGAACGAGTAGCTGTTGAGCGCACTGTTGCGTAGGCGCGACGCGCTGTATTAGAAGGTAAAATACAGTTTTCGTGTGAATTGGGTGGTGTTATTAAGCGTAATTATCATCATGAACATACCAGGCTGTCGTTTGCGAGGTAGTAAGTCTGGGTATTGTGAAGGGGATGGTAGGCACTGGTTTAGACCTAATCAAAATTGTCTGAGTGAATGGAACAGAAAAAAATCCAAGGAGTGATAGACTGTTAACTTTGAACGATCGTGTGTGTGTGACACAGACTTTAGTGACGACACACTGATCAAAGTGGATACCTTCAACATCGATGAAAAAGCAGAGGAATAGCTTCGTAACAAGTGGAAATGAACAGAGAACGCTGTGCCACATAATTTTCCGGGAGTACCAAGCTACTTCAATCTGTATACGTTTCAGTGAATGCAATTCTTTTTTCTACAGAGAAATGTGTGGATGTGATTGACCACAAGCTGTCATCCTTTGCGCAACGGATAAGATAAATAGTAGGAAATGAAAAACGTAGAAGTAGGAAGGTAAAGGAAAATATTCATGAAGAGATAAGAGACATTATTACACTGGCATATATTGAACCGGACCTCGGTCCCATAGATCTGTCAGTTAATAATAACAGTTTAGCTAGAGTAGGCAATTATCTCGTATATTATTTATATGGCTGATTGATTCACACAGTAGCAAAGCAATTTGTACCTCGCAGTGAATGTGTGAAATCATTAGAATGTGATTCTGAAAATCAGGATGTTCTTAGTGATGTGGGCGTTATTTCCAAATTACGGGACTTTGGCGGCAGTGACTCTAAATGCCTCAAATATCCCTCGTTAGCTTTCTACGACGTGATGAAACGGTTAGACGCAACAATGAAAGAAAAGCTGAAAGGAGAAGGCGCGTTGTGGGGTGATATAATTTCAGACTTTGTGGAGATGATAGACGAAATTCCAGTGTTGCGAAATTTGTGATTCTTAGAGAATCATCTGCTAATACATTTGCCAAAAATTGTATTCCATTACATTGATTGCAGATTTATTTTTCCGGTAAAGGAAATATCAAGACTGGCAAAGTCTAGGTCACATTCTAAAGCAGCCAGAAAAGTGTTGAAAATTTCTTCCAATCAGAGGTAAGCGTTTCAAATTGTGTATAGCCTGAAATACATGTTTTAGTATTTTTTTCTTAAACGGTACTTTAGTGCGTTATATAGCGCTCCCAATTATAATTCAATTATGGAACAAGGCGACTGTTGCAGAAAGTGTTCCATGATGATCAGATCATCAGTAAATGCCTATGTCCCCCTCGTTTGCCTGATTTAAGCACATGTGGCTTTTATCAATTTTGATATCAAAAAGAAAAATTTGCAGGAAAAATTCTCCAAATGCAGAAGACTTAAAATTCGAAATTAGGAACTCTGTACGTTACATTAGTGTACATGAACGGCAAAGTGTTTTACGAAATCTCATTTCAAGATGTGAAGCTCGCATCGCAGCTCAAGGAAATCACTTTGAATATTTTCTGTAAATTATGGTGAGTTCATTTTCATGTACTAGATTATTTATTTATTTGTCCAGAGCATGTATATAGCTGTTGATCTCAAGTTCGTTTATCTTCTATAGGCGTAATCAAGTCGCTTCTTTGAAATGGCTACGTCCGCTTGCCAATCGGGCACTGCGCTGACTGTCACCGCTTCCCTGCACTCCTATGTGACGGAACTCGGCCAGGCACTCTTAAAATATACTCCCTGTATATACAGGGTGACCGACGGGAATCTGACGTTTGTGGCATGGCTAGTTCTCTATCGGTAGGAGGATTGGCGTGCGGAATTGTCAAGCAGGACACTCGCCATGCGTTGCCGTTTCAGTAGCTATGGAGCAGTGGTCGGTTGAACATCGTATGTTTGCGTACGACGCATTTGTGCAGAATGGCGTGACCGCGGCTCTCACACGCTCGATGTTTTCTGGTGTTCTTGCTGTCTTAGTCGGACCTGGTGGCGTCTTCTTAATAATAGATCCTGTTGTCCGTACATTATTAACCCAACTGAGAATCGTGTTGCGGCTGGGAACGGCACCACGACGCCCACGGTTGAAAATCACACGAAGAACTCGCTGCACTGTTATAACAGACCCACCATTCTGCAAACATACGATGTTAAACCGACCACTGCTCCATAGCTACCGAGACGGCAACGCATGGCGAGTGTCCTGCTTGACAATTCCGCTCCCCACTCCTCCAACCGAGAGAGTTATAGCCATGCCAAAAACGTCAGATTCCCGTCGGTCAAGCAGTACACATATTTTCATTAATTATATTTATTTATTAACAATACTTCTGCTGTTTAACACTAACAATTTTATGTGGCATAATTGATCTTCCAGTTCCCTACACTGTCATCACCGCCCCGTAGTCCAGCCCGTTTCCATGAATCTACTTCCCTATCACACTTCTAAACAAGCCTTCTAATTTATACATACCATCGCGATTCAAGTGAAGGCCATTTGAGCATAGATCCCTATCTTACCAATCTTTTAGCATCTACAGATCGCACTTCATATTTCCCACATTCCTACTACGAAGTCTCGGTTAAATCCCAAATTACCTTCCAGTCATTATCTCTTCTACATATTGTGCCAGTGATAACAATCTCCGTTCCGTAAAAGTTCTCCCACGCTGTGATAATCAGATCCCTTACACCCACCACGGTGTTAGCACTTATTACGCTTACGTTACATTGTTGGCACCAACGTGGGAAATCACCGTTTTCGCATTAACCTGATCCTTCCCTTTTAATTTCCTCTGAGGGTGAGTCTCCCGCGCCCGACCTTTCTGCTTTTAGGCATCCCCACCAATCGAACGCAAAGACGTTTTGGAGGGTGGAGCGACGTTTGCGTTTAACGTCGTCACTTTCCCATAGAGGTCCTGTTAGAGAGGCACCAGATACATCTGGTGAAACTGCTGAGATGGGTATTGACACTTTCCGGGATAATCCTCACACGAGTACCCGGGCAGTAGCACAACAGGCCAACATCAGCCAGTTGTCTGTTGTAAGGATAATGCATTCCAGTTTTTTCTCGTCTGTATCACCTGCAACTAAATCAGGAACTCTACGGACGAGATTTCGAAACTCTTGTTGATTTTTGTGCGTGGATACTGACGCAGGTGGCAAATGATCCAGCGTTTGTATCTCACATTTTATTTTAGGACGAGGCACGATTTCATAGTAATGGCTGTGTAAATCGTCATAATAGGCACTACTGGCGTGTTAAAAGTCCCCACTGGTAAGGCATGCAGCATTTCAGGCACGATGGGGAGTAAATGTGTGGTGTAGTAGAGAGGGTGGCGTCTCTCCCAGGGGGTATAAAAGAAACCTCCCTCCGCCTACTTTACACATTCTGTCCGATGGTCTGAACGGCCGAGCCCACGTCGCTCGTCTGCAAGAAAAAGCGGGGTTTTGTTCTCAAAGTAATTTGTTATATATTCTTGTCAATGGTTCCAATAGAATATTAAGTGGAAGGTGATAGAAATTTTCCTGAACTGCCGCCGATGAAAACTTCGAAGGTTTAGAGATTTGGTTAAAATACGTAGCTGAGTTTAACTCTGTATTACAATTGTGCGCGTTTGACATTTGTAAAAGGGAAGTCTGGATGTTACCAGTGAGGTCTGACTTTTCTTATCTATTTGGAACACCTGGCTAGCAGTAGCTTGAACGGAAGCAGGGTCCTGGGAATACTGTGGCAGCCGCCATTTGAGAAGCGTGCTCGTCTCATGTTAAACGCCAAGGAAGTGCCAATTGACACCGAGTGTACAAATCTATAGCTTAAGTTATATATATAAAAGAAGATGATGTCAAATGTAGCAATGCCCGAGCTCGATAGCTGCAGTCGCATAAGTGCGGCCAGTATCCAGTATTCGGGAGATAGTGGGTTCGAACCCCATTGTCGGCAGCCCTGAAGATGGTTTTCCGTGGTTTCCCATTTTCACACCAGGCAAATGATGGAGCTGTACCTTAATTAAGGCCACGGCCACTTCCTTCCCACTTCCAGCCTTCTCCCGTCCCATCGTCGCCATAAGACCTATCTGTGTCGGTGCGACGTAAAACAAATATTAAAACATTGTAGCCATGGAAGGCTAAGCACAAAGCCAGCTGGCTGAATGCAGTCAGAAATCCTGGATGATGACTATGATTACAGGTCTGTAAATATATTTGTGTTAGTGTTGTAGTTAGAATTTGTTTGTCCCAATAAATGTACAGTGCGTGCGTCGAATTTATATTTAATAATGATCAGGCGAATATATTACATTTCTGGTCGTCGTGTGAAACTCTTCAGGGCTGTAAAATTCACGTCGAGAAAGTATAGAATGCGAAGTTTAAGTAATGTGTTAATATTCTTTGAGATATTGTTCAAATTGAGTAAAATTAGGAAGGTCATAACGATCATGTAGTCACGGTGAATGTCTTAATTTCGAATATCGTATGATTTCAGAAATTTTTTCTCGAAATAATAATAATAATAATAATAATAATAATAATAATAATAATAATAATAATAATAATAATTACCGCGGGATAACATTTTTCTATGTCAAAAGTGTGTTTAAGAGTTATGTTCAATAAGGTTTGCGTGTGTCTCGAAATCCAGTGAAGTCTGATAAAGTTATATTTATTCATGGGAAGTTAAATTTTGTGACATCGTTTATGTCGGTGATATAGGAAATCACGGTATGTTGTTGACTCAAAAATTCAAAACAGAAAAGTAACTGTAGATCTGTGTAATCGGTGTGTAGAGTCCTATATCTTTCAAACAGGTTTAATCTATAATTATTTAATATTTAGGCACAGGGCAGTGTGCGCCACACACAAACTGTGAAACGCCACTGTTTCAGACATTGTTCACTGCACTGCTATATGGCTCGAAGGAGTCACTTCAGTAATTCGTCATGTTTTCCATGGATGTATACGAGAACATGCTCCTTATCTATGCGGATAGAAGGAAGAATACTTGCCAGGCACTACGTCTGTGCCAGTAATGGTATCCAGACAGGCTACATCTGGCTGTGAAGACTTTTAGCAATGTTGAAATACGTGTACGAACAAAAGGCGTGACTCAAAGGGTACAACCTGTCCGAGAGGAAACTGAAACATCTGGTGAGAATTAAGAGGCAGTCCTGGATACAGTTCGCAATAATCAACACGCCAGTACATTGGCAATTGCACAACCGTTGAACATCAGCCAACCGTCCGAATGGGGAACACTGCATGCAAATATATATAACCCTTACCGTCTACAGTTACACCAACTACTCTACGGGTGAGACTTTAAAGCTCGAATTAATTTCTGTGGATGGATATTAGGAAATGTGGAAAACGATGGATGATTCTTGTCGAAAATATTGTTCCCGTACGAATCACGATTCCACAATAATGGAACCGTTAACTGCCACAGCATGCATTATTGGAGGGCTGAAAATCCTCACTAGGTCCGACAGGCAGTACAATAAGGAGTTCATGTATACTATGAAATCTTGGGTTGTTGCCTTACCGACCCGTGTTTCTTCGAGGGTCATTTAACAGGCACACGCTACCTGCTTTTTCTCTGCCACGAACTCCCGCTTCTGCTGGAGGATGTACTACTTGGAGACCGTTTAACGATGCGGTTTAAACGGGATGGAGCTCCCCCACATTCAACGTTATCCGTTGACCAGTTCCTTGGCCTAAAAGGTCACTGGACTTAATGCCAGTGGACTTTGCTCGTTGGGGCAATTGAAACAAGTACTTTCTACTCAGGCGCCAGAAACTCCCGAGCTACTTCTGCAGTACAACACTGAAATATGTTTGTCACATCTACATGAATTCCAGATCCCTGTACCCTTATCACCGCTCCCTAGTCCACCCCCTTTCACTGAACGTAGCTCCCTATAACGCTTTTAAATAAACTTTCTAACTAAAACGTTCCACTGCAGTTCAAGTGAAAGCCATCTGAGCGCAAATCCATACCTCCTACCCTCCCGTTAAGATCTAGAAATCTCACTCCTAGTTTCTTACATACCCACTCCATAGTCTCATTTAAATCCCCGATCACCTTCAAGTCAGTGACCCTCCTACAGAGTATTCCACTGATAACAATCTCCGCTTCCTTAAACACTACCCGCACTGCATTTAACAGATCTTCCACGTCTCCTACTGTCTTGGTACTTACACCAGCTTGCCCTACCTTGTTGGTACCAAAGTGACAAACTCCCACCTTCTCCTTTCCCTCCTATTTTGTTCTACTTTCCTCAACATTGCCTTAACTTAATTCCTGAATAGCACTCTACTTTGCTCCCCTTTTCTCCAAACTCACCCCCCCAATGGCACTGAATGCCCTTGAAAGGGCTCTGGCCCAGCGACCGCTGCTCAGCCCGAAGGCCTGCAGATTACGAGGGGGCATGTGGTCAGGACGACGCATTCTCTCGGCCGTTATTCTGGGCTTTCGAGATCGGGGCCGCCATACCACCGTCAGTTAGCCCCTCAATTCTAATCACGTAGACTGAGTGGACCTCGAAGCAGCCCTCAGGTCGAGAGAAAAATCTCTGACCTGGCCGGGAATCCCTACATGAAATCCTGATCCCTGGCAGGCACGCTACCCCTACACCACGGGGCCGGCCTTTTCTCCACACACTTCCCCCATATGTCTACAATCGAATTCCCATAACCAGAGCTTCAACATAAGCCACCTCATTTGATTCCCTCACCTCCTGTTCTCTCCTATCTCTCCTGATTACGACTGAAGCTACTTCCCCCTCCCTTTTCTCCATTCTATGACACTGTTCCACCTTTAGTTTCTTATTCTCTACTCTGAATTTCCCTTTCTTACGTCTTCCTTACATCCCACTTCCGCATTCCTCAGCCACGGTTCCTTGTTCCTCATTTTCCTTATTTTCTCCACCTGCTGTGACTAATACCGATTTCTCACTGACACTTCTCCTGATTTCTGTTCCTGAAAACAGCCCTTAACCCGCAACTTCCTTCGTCTTAAAACATTACCCCCTTGCCGGGCTCAGTGGTTCAGATGGTTCAGGCGTTGGCCTTCTGACCCCAACTTGGCAGATTCGATCCTGGCTCAGGCCGGTGGTAATTGAAGGTGCTCAAATACGTCAGCCTCGCGTCGGTAGATTTACTAGCACTTTAAAGAATTCCTGCGGGACTAAATTCCGGCACCTCGGCGTCTCCGAAAACCGTAAAAGTAGTTATTGGGACGTAAAGCAAATATCATAAAAAACAAAACATTACCCCATCTAACTTCTACAACCACCCCATCTTTACTCCCCATCCCATAGATACAACTACCGTATCCCGTAGATCGCTTGAAGGAGGCCTACCTTCCTTCCTGTCCTCCGAAATAATCTCCCTCAAACTCTTGAACTCCCCCTCATATTCATTAATGTCTGCATTCCTTAGCCATTCTTTACGTTTGAATGGAAAAGGAAAGTTTAAAAACTTACAGTATTCTGTGCAATAAAGTTGAATGGGAAGAAATATTTTCTTGTGTAGTACACAACGATCACACTACAATAGGCTAATAAATATATTAAATACCCTAAAATACTACTTAGTCGTATTATAATATTTTTTTTATCTTTCAATGCCTTAACAGAATGATAACTGCCATTAATTAGTGAATATTGAAAGGAATACACAAGAATTACGCATTTCTAAACTGCAGTTGTGCCTATCCTAATTACAACAATAGAATTCTAGTTAGAGATGAGTTTCTAGAGATGCATTTCTCCTATTACACAAATAATTCGCAGTAATAAAATAAACCTGCTAATTTGTAATAAAATAACTACACTACGACAATTTTAAACTGCGTTCAGACTTATCGTAATTACAATAGGTTATTACAACGTGCAAATAGAAATGAAATTTGCAATTAAAGTATGAAATTCCCAAGAACTACTCAAGGATTATACAACAAAAATGCGTAGAATGATTATTATTATTATTATTATTATTATTATTATTATTATTATTATTATTATTATTATTATTATTATTATTATTATTATTATTATTATTATTATTATTATTATTATTATTATTAGCGTATTCTCCCAATAATGGAAGACGTTAAGCAAACAACTCAATCAAGCTTTCTTTGGGTTCTTCTTGTTCTTCCAATAGGCTTTCATTCTCTCTGAGAAGGCTTGTTTACGTTCTTCCGACCATTTCGGTCTGCACTGTTTTTGCTTTGGTTGCTCTGATGTAACTTCCCACTTGTTGACTTTGTGTCTGAAGGTGTCTCTTTCTAACATGTCTGTTGCACATATGTTTGCGTTTTTGAGGTCCTTTCGAAGTTCGTCCAGCCAAGGTGTTGAATTCTTAAGTGAGCTAATATAATTTAATATTCTTTTTGACAGTCGATTTTCTGGTAATCTTGTGAGGTGTCCAAAGAATTTCATTCGTCTTTTCTTAATGTCAATTTCAATGTTTGAAACTTTTTCTGTTGTTTTGATTGATTGTAGCCTGTAACCATCTTGGGTATATCTTGCTCCTAGGATTTTCCTGATGATCTTCCTCTCTTGGTTTTTATTTCTTCTAATTCTTGTTTACTGTTAAGTGACAATGTTTCACTTGCGTAAAGGACTGTTGGTTTTATGACTGTGTTGTAATGCCGAATTTTTGTCTGTCTTGACATGCATTTTTTGTTGTAGATGTCTTGAACTAACCCTAATGCCTTCTTGACTTTTTGGAGACGGTTTTGCTGTGAGATCTTCTCAAGGCCTGTCGGTTCGATGAATTTCTCCGAGGTATTTAAAGTACGAGACCCGGTCGATTTTACCTATTTTGTTCTCAGGCTCGTGATATCTGTCTTTGAACAGAAGAATTTAGCTTTCTCAAATGAAATCTGTAGTCCCACTTTTTCTGCAGATTCCTTAAGTATCTCAAGCTGCTTGATGGCAGTCTCCTCATCCTCTGTTAAAATCGCCAGATCGTCCGCAAATGCAAGGTATGGTACGTAGAGGTGGTTTTTGGGAAAGCCCAATCGTATCGGTTTCCAAGATTCACGTTTCTTGAGTTCCTTCTCCCATTCTTCCATAACCTTGTCTAGGACGACGTTGAACAGAATAAGAGAGAGTCCATCACCTTGTCTCACACCTGTTTGAATGTCGAAGGGTTCTGAAATTTCTCCCATAAATTTCACTTTAGATTTTGTGCCCGTTAGTGTTTGTCTTATGAGTTCTAGGGTTTTGGGATCTAGTCCTCTCTCTTCTAGAATTTGGAATAGTGAGGGTCTGTCTATCGAATCATATGCCTTTTTGAAATCTACAAATGTGTATACTGTAGGCTTTTGTCTGAGGGCTCGTAGTTTAAGTATGGTTTTGAGGTTGAAAATTTGTTCTGGGCATGACCTGTTTGGTCTGAATCCTGCTTGAAATTATTATTATTATTATTATTATTATTATTATTATTATTATTATTATTATTATTATTATTATTATTATTATTATTATTATTATTATTATTATTATTATTATTTACTATTTTATTACGATTATTACTCAATTGACTATTTTATCTTGTACCAAATCAATCTCAAATCACTACTCCTGGTGGAGGGGCTCAATTTGTACGATGCCTTGCATAATAAGGAAGCGTTTCTCTAATCAAAATGCTGTAAACGGAAACAGATATCACATATTTATGTCCGAGGGAGTCAGTCGCAGAGAATGTCCGTTCAAAAACAACTGAAAGTGCTTTAACAAGGTAGATAATTTACCCTTGAAACGAATTGTGTATTCAGTATAATACTCTTTAATCTCACGATCTCTACGTAATGGACGTCATCATTCATCAACTGGTTAAAGGAACGCCAGTACAAAGGTTTAGAAGTTACTAAAATTGGCTGTATGTGAGGCATTATCCTGTAAAGGGAAGTGTTGTATCAGGTTGTTGAACATAAAATGTCAGATTTCACGATAACATGATTCTCCCGTTAAACCTCACCATTAGATGGTGCCATGAATAGAACCTTTTCAATATACTTCCATCAAATAATTTGATTTCCACTTTGTGGTGCGTTCTAAAAATTTGCAATTTTCTGTTCTTCCGGAACGGAAAAGTTCCATTGTGGAACAAAGTAAGAACATGTGGCGAACATTATTTGAAAATCGCTGCCGATACATACAAGGTCTAAATGCATCAATAATTCTAAATTAATGACCTGGAATTATCAACAAAATCGGAAATCTACTGCTTAATAACATAACCACTCTTCTTTTAATTCGCAAGGGAAATTGCAACGTCATGAAGGGATGTTCCCATTACGCCTCAACGGTGTGAATGGTGGACAGATGTGCGACAGTGATTCGATCAAAACTCTTTGATGTGCCTCTGTACGCACATGTAGACACGGTCATTTCTGGGTCTGCCAACTCCAAGCAGCAATATATTGCTGAAACCTGGACGGTATCAAGTCAGTGAGGCCCTGGATTCCATCGTGCGGAATTGCCGCCCATGATTACTGCATCACGAAGGTCAATTAGCTCAAGATAGTAGTACAGGTGTCTATGTGTCATGTCCTGTTATTTAAAGGGGCCAAAAATGTAGGTCATAGGCACCTTAGACGTGAAGAAGAGGCTTGAAAGCGTGTTTAGGCCTTTGGGAGACCGGACCCTAATCTGATCGAGCTTCTCAGGAAGAAAGTCTTGACTAACGTTCATGCACTGCTGAGTGATTTGAAGACGGGATTGAGGGGTATTACTGAATACACTTTGACATACATAATGAAAAGGATGCCTCGAGTGAGCAAAATACTGATAAAAGCAAGGGGAGTTTACTGTAAAAGAAATAAAATCAAGAAAATATTTAACGTTCCATTAAATAACTCTTAATGAATAAATACTAAAATATGATAGCAAAGTTTTTCAATGATTACTTGGCGTATGATGTATTCATGACAACCTCGTATAAACGAATTATACTGCTAATGCGAAACAAAACAACAACAACAACAACAACATTGAAATACAAATAGAAATTAAACAATTTAAGCAACTCATATTGAATTATATTTTTCCAGTGAGCATGTGCACTGCTTGCTGAACTGTAAGTGAATATCCAGTCCACATATCCATTCTGCTGCCTCGGATGTTGTTGAATTGAGGATTTCTATGTTGCCTGAGGAAGCTCGAAGTGAGCATTCTTGTACTATGTATGCCTCACTGTCTGCTAAAGTCCACCAGGTTTACAATGTGGAGAATATGACCGTCTCCAAATGTGTAGCGTAGTAGTTTTTGTTCTACCCACACCACGTTTTATGATGTTTAATCTACTCCAGGATTGGCGTGGAAGGTAGAAGCAAATAATTTTTAGGATGGATTTCTAATATTCGCTACTCCTCGTTGAGGAGATACGTCCCAAATTTTTACCATTTGAATATAGGTTTGAAGCAGGTGGATGTTTACTTCATGGCAATCTTACAACCAGGTTGTCAAGAATTAAGACGTGTGCCTTGCTCTTTGATATCCTTGTGAGTTGGTATTGCCTTATTCTTCAGCAGCCTAGACGAAAGACTGAACAGTACCTTCTGTATTCTGATGTGTGGAGGCAGTACATTTCTGAGCACAGGTATCCATTGGATTGGTGTGGCACGACGTGTACCGGTTATGATGCGCATGGTTTGGCGGAGTTGGACATCGACCAGCTGTACTTAAGCACAGATAAGCGAAACGCCGAAGTATATTCTGTTGTAGAATTGACCGAATTCAGAGCTGTTTTCCGTAAAGTATTTCCGTCCAAAAACGCTGGAGAAGGTCATAACGGGTTTTTAAATTGTTGGCAGTTTTCTGCAAATGATTTTCTACTTAAGAAACTTATCAAGCGTGACTCCAAGGTATTTTGAAATTACATGATAATGTAATTAATAGTTGCTAAAGAATACTCGACAACAAGTATTGAACGATTAGAAATAAGAAGACAACTGAAGATGGCCCCTCATCTCCCCGACTTCTTATCTTGTTGCGCTTTTCTGGGATCGTTTAGATAAATCCTGGAGATGAGAGATATCCGGAAACTTTTCAGATATTGTGTAAGTATGCTTTATCAACAGCGATAAGAGCAAATATAAGTTATAAATGCAATAGAATAGCCTAAAATGTTCTCAAAAAGTAATTAGACTACAATTAGTGCGTCTAATGTGGTGATTACTATTACAGTAATGTCTGTGGTACTTTCATGGGAACAAAAATGGCCTACATCACTGAAGTGGAGCAACTGTGTCTGAAAAATACCAGAGTAGCAGTCTTGGATTACTCAAGGAGTCCAAACGATTCAGTAAAGTTGTTTTCTCTTCAACAGGGTGTGTAAATAAGAAGGAATCAGCTGAAAGCTTCACCAGTAATGTGAACTAATGTGAGGAGAATATTTATAAATCCATATTTTACAGGAAGTAAAACGGATATATTCTTTAAAGGGTGAAGTTTAGCATTCACTAAGGGAAGGTCTTGTCAGTTGGGGACTTTAATTTCCACTTATCAGCACCAAGCTTTGTCAGATGAGACGAATATATTTCGTAAGAAATTCTGTATTATACATCAAGAGAACCAACAATAACATGAATGTAAATCGTTCTATTGCACCAAGGACAAATCCATCTGTATCAATAAAGTAACTAACTCTTATGGCAAGCTATGAAGGCAAAGCAGCTGATCATTCTTAAAACCACGAGTACAGAACGGGTATCAATTGCAATTTTTCCCTTAGACAACAAACCGAAAACCGTCAAAATGTCTGCGACAATGGAATGTATGCTTATCTGAAAATCAACTATAACCACAAAGTGATAGTCAGATTCTTTCAAATGAAAGCCAGATTATGAACGTGAAGTTACAAAGTGTCCGTTTCAGAGAGGATTTCTCGCATCAAGTAATCCTGGTGTAGACCGCACACGCTTGACCCATACACTAATTGTGGTCGTACCAGAGTCTTATATTCCCTGTTATCCTTACTAAAAGCCCAAAATACCCTCATAACCATAGAAAGAGATCGATATCCTTTATTTGCAACCTCGTTCATGTGATTTTCCCTATGAAAATATTTTATTATACGAGTACAATGATGGTTGTTTGAACATACTGCTTATATAGTGGTAAAGAACTTAGTGTTCCCTTATGTAGGGAGAAAATACAAATATTCATCCTTCAATTACATTGTCCATCTCCTGTCTACCCGTATAAGTACCAGGGCGTGGAACAAAGTATCACTAAACAGGGGTTTCTGCTACTACTTCTCTAAATATGAAGAAAAATTGTGAAATTTTTTATTGTTCCTTAGTATGACACATTCAACTTTCAACTCTTTATTATATGTGTGTGCTTATCTGTCCTCCATATTGCCTTTTTACACGATTTCTGAGCTTTGATTACAAAATATCACCTCTTGGTAATGAACTGAACCACGCACGAAAATTATTTATGCATTATCCCTCATTACTAACTGACAATTAATTCGCTCAATATTGAAGGTTTTTCACCTAACAACGAAGTGTTATTATGCCAGATGTGTCAGGACTAGGACTGTGACCTAATATAAATTCAGAAAACTCACCGAGATTTGAATTTCCACCGTCCAAAAATCAAGGACATGAGTTTAGTGGTTGAACATCCTCATTGACAATATGGCGCTGTTATCTTTGTCAAACCTAACATCCAGGTCCTCTCCACAGAAATTTCAATACGGTACTGTAGTAGATGACATTGAAACTCTCATAGTAGTGCTCTTTAATTTTTCAGTAACATCAGCGTATAAGACACCACCTACTTTATTCATATTAATTTGGGGAACGCAGTAACATCCAACATCCATGTGTCAAGTTTGTGGTTGGTAATTTCAACAGTCATACTACAATATGGGGCTACCCAGATAACGATAAAAGTGGAGAGGCCACGGCACAATAGGTAGATTCGTATGATCTAATTATACTGCATATTAACAAACTTCCGGCACCATTCAACAGTTCAAGATAGAAACATGGGTATAATCCTGATATTATCTTCGTGAAAAATCATATATGTCAGTTGTCAGTCAAATCAGTGGGACAAGCTATCATTCATACTCAATATCGTCCTATTATATGCCAGATATATGCGGAAATGCAACCGTAGAATGTTCGTTTTCAGGGAAAGTATCATTTCAAGAAGAATGACTGGGAGAAATTTGCCATTTCACTGGACGACAACATCCTGAATATAGAGCCTATTCCTCAACACTATGATGATGTTTTCAGATATCGTTAAGCATTATTCCCGTATCTCAAATCCTTGAGGCTCCAGATTACGCTATATAAATTGTGTGACTTTAGAAACTAGGGAACTATTGAGAAACTATCTTGATCCCTTTGACAACGGTCATTTCAGTTCCGAGACCGTCCACTATCAGCGTAGGTCAGACTTCAAAATTGCACGGTCAGAAGAATTATAGTCTTCACGACTTATGCAGCCTTTCAGCACGGCGGAACTGAAGGCCGCCATTGACAGTTGTAAGAGCGGTAAGGCAACAGGCGTAGATGACATCGTATTAGAGTACATTGTACACTTCGGTCCTCAAGTAATTTTTCATAAGTCTGGACAAAATCACGGGTCATACCTATTTTAAAACCTGAAAAATGGCCAATTGAACCTAAAAATGACAGGCTAATATGCTTGATGTGTCACTTGCTATAAATCATCGAGCGAATGTTGCTGAACAGTCGATGTCTCGCCGTGTTGCTGTCATTTTGAGGGCTCGGGGAGCAGCAACTCGTTATTAATATCACATTCGGTGTATTCCCATGCATTCTTGCCATATAATGCACTTCGACGTTCATCTATTCTCTTACTTATATCCTCAAGTTTCCTACTTATTTCCTTTCAGTAGTTTTCATTTCCTTAATTTCCCCTTTTTTCCTGAAAGATTATTTAACACATGCATTTCACCCCCAGTTGCACTTGAGTTAACCGATACTGTGTTTTCGCTAGGTATGCTACGTTCTATTATAGCTCCCCGATAGTCACTCTGCGTGTCATGCTCTGAATTATTGTTATAATCCAATGCTAAATTTCCTCTAATATTCTCGTTATCAAATCTTGCATATGCCCATTCATTTCACTTTCCATACTACTAGAAAATCCTGTTAAATAGCTTTAAACTTTCAGACTTGCTACCCATTTTATGCATAGTACATACAGGAATAGAGGCCTAATTCCCTTTTAACGTTATTTGACCCCAAAGCATCGAAATGTACCCATCATTTTGAACGTTGTGCCAACACATGCATCTTTAATTTGTTTCAGCAGGCTCATTCAAATCAATCATATCTTATATCGTATGAGGATCTGCGCAGGAACAGGATCATCAACAGTATACCACCTTTATTCTAATGCACATTGGTGCACCAAATATAATAAATCAAAAACGCTTCCCGCTCTGTTTGAGCCAATCATAGCTGTACAGTAACTTTCCCAACCGTTGAGTAACAATCGCAGACATAATTGTCATACTGTTAAATATAATAGCACCCCACTGTCGGCAGCCCTGAAAATGGTTTTCCGTGGTTTCCCATTTTCACACCAGGCAAATGCTGGGGCTGTACCTTAATTTAGGCCACGGCCGCTTCCTTCCCACTCCTAGCCCTTCCCTGTCCCATCGTCGCCATAAGACCTATCTGTGTCGGTGCGACGTAAAGCAACTAGCAAAAAAAAATAATAGCCCAAATAATAATAATAATAATAATAATAATAATAATAATCATCATCATAATAATCATAATAATAATAATAATTTTATTAACACTGGTACCAGAACTGATGAAATTATAACTAGAGCCCTGCGTCTGTGCAGATGCAAATGCAATGGCAGTGCGTATAATTTTGCTGGTAATTTCTAAACAATGATATTTATTAATTTTTACACAGGTATACTCAGGTGTATCTCGCCAGGCCAGTCTTTAATACATTTCATGAAGTTATTTTCACTTGTGGTGAGGCGATCGTTGAAATTGGTGTGGGAAATTGTTAGTATATAAAGAGTCTTGAGACCATAAAGCCTAACTGGCTCCTGCCCACAAATATCGAAAGGAAGGAACAAAGTCTCCGTAAGAGAACCGATCAGTATGTTGATAGTTGTCGAAAGAGTAAATCCCTCATATACGTGTCACTGTAGGGGGCTGTTTCCAGGTATCAGACCTTTTGAATTATGTTAACAGATCTATCCGTTTAAATACCTTGGGTGTATCAGAGTCAAATAGTAGAAAAATCTGCGGGTAACCGTTCGCGGATGCGGATGTGGGTGGGGTTGAAGGAAGTGCGGATGCAGAGCGGATGTGGGTAATATTTCTTATAACCACCCAGGACTCTAATTATAATCCGGAAACTTCAAATGAAGTAAAGTAAGTACAAATAAATAATTAAATAAATAACTAAATAAATAAATAAATAAATAAATAAATAAATAAATAAATAAATGGAATTGGTAATAGTCATTTATAATTTTCCAATATTGCACGTAAATGGGCGCCAAAGATCACAACGTGTTCCCGGAATTTAGGATATTGTTTGTAACTTACAGTGGAGCATAGAATAGATAGTGTACATAATGGCTGGAAAACTGGTATTCTGTTGACTTGGCCTTACCTAATACACCTGCAAACAGCAGATAAAGGTAGGAGCACACAATCAAGTTCGCTCTCCCGTTGAAAACATTTCCCAAATTCGTACCGTGTTTTGCATGCGCGCATACCACTATCCTCTTCTACTTGGTTGCGGGTGCAACCTTCCCGTGCCTGATACGCATAGTAATTGCTGAAGTGAAGTGCCATTCTACCTGGTACATTTGATAGCACATGTACTGCAATTACCACATAGCTCAATAAAGCACAGTCCCAAAGAACAGGCAATAGTTCTTGTAGGCTAATTTTAGTTATGCGACCAAATTATAACGAACCATATAGCTATATCTCAAATATCATGAATAAATAACACTAGCAACATGACTCTCTTACAATATTTCGTAACTATTGGCACATTCAATTCTATAACACTTCTTCATAAACTTCACAAATATGATCGTCAGCACGAAACATTGATAACAGTAATGACAAAAAAAAAAATGAATAACTAAAGTATAATGAGTCGTCTTTATGACACTTCCAAGGTTCATATATCCTAGCACACTTTCCGTTCCTCACCTTAACTTCAAGATCAATTATACCCATTCCATTCGAAACAAACTTCTGCTAGCAACCTATTAGGACCAAGACCATGATCATTACGTCACCGCACGATTTCCGTTCCGTATTCTTCACTTTTCCCTAACACACTTCGTATGACTGCATGCATAAATAATATGTTGAACTATGAATCTCCTACGGCACAGTGACATACAGTCCCGCTGTTCACAACGAGCAGCGAGAATTAAATATGTGCGAACAATGATAGGAGACCATACATTTTTTGCTACTCAAATTAAAAAGACGCAAAATTTCGTTGTATATAGAAGTCAAAAGGTGCAGATTATGTGCCGGCTCCCGAACTTAATGACTTAAAATTATTTTGATATGATTCTTTTCCGTTCTTCTGTGATGTATTAATCTAAATAAAAATAATATATTACTATAGGATTAAGGAACAACACGTTGTATTATAAACACTTGCTTTGAAGCACAACTAAAGTAATAATTTTCCTTACCGGGTTTCACTCTTGGAGGTGGAATTCCTGCTTGGTTGAAACCAGATTTCCTTGGTAGATCTGCAAAGAAATATGAATTAATTAATGCAAAAGGATTCTTAGAATATAACAGCAGTTACAACAACTTCAACTAGATATAGGGCTATGTAGTTCGAATACCGCTAATACAAGATAACACTAGAAGGAAGCTACAGAATGTATTAATGTCATTTAATTTCAGTGTTCCCTGTGTCAGCTTCAAAATGGAACTGATTGCGGTCTCATTCAATATATTCAGTGTATAACCTGGACATTCAGGACATAATTTTTTTCTAGTGGCTTTACGTCACACCGACGCAGATAGGTCTTATGGTGACGATAGGATAAGAAAGGTCTAGGAGTTGGCGTTTTTCTTTTTCTTTTTTCTTTGCTAGTTGCTTTACGTCGCACCGACACAGCTAGGTCTTATGGCGACGATGGGACAGGGAAGGGCTGGGAGTGGGAATGAAGCGGCCGTGGCCTTAATTAAGGTACAGCCCCAGCATTTGCCTGGTGGGAAAATGGGAAAGCACAGAAAACCATCTTCAGGGCTGCCGATAGTGGGGTTCGAATCTACTATCTCCCGAATACTGGATACTGGGCGCGCTTAAGCCACTGCAGCTATCGAGCTCGGTTCTAGGAGTTGGAAGGAAGCAGCCGTGGACTTTATTAAGATACAGCCCCAGCATGTTCCTGGTGTGAAAATGGGAGACCACGGAAAACCATCATCAGGGCTGCCAACAGTGGGATTCGAGCTCACTATCTCCCGAATGCAATCTCATAGCCGCGCGCCTCTAACCGCACGGCCAACTCGCCCGGTACTCAGGACATTATTGTGTTACAATGCAAACATTAAAATTTAGCTAAATTTTTAAATGAATAATTTGAGCACATACTGTACCAAATGAAAATAAACATAAATTACATTTCTCAGAAAATCCGAATAACACATCTCGAAAATAATATTGTATCCGTAGTGGTTCGGACAGTATGTTCAATTTCTTTAAACAAATCCTACGTATGTCCTTTATTAAATCTACAACTAGTTCAATGTCATCAGAGAATTCCTTTGAAAATATCAATCCTCTTTAAAGATGTTGAACAAGTATGATCAAAGAGGAGGGGCTGCCTGGCCGAGGCGGTAAAGGCGGAGATATTTGTGTCTCTTCCATACTCGACTCCACCGCTGTTTCACCAGCAGTATACATATTACAGACAGCCGTTCTTTCACGAAATTTGCTTATAATCACATTAATTACCCCGACGAGCTAGTACGAAGATCAGCATAAAATGCCCTATGAGCGTTAATTGTTATTCATTATTCGGTCTTCTGCAATTGGATGTACAGTCAATGCTTTAATGCTCCATGTTCTCCTATACCTCTTCCGACACCAACATGAATTTCACACAATTTTGATTCAAGACAACATCCATAATTTCATTTCTTAGCATCTGTTCATTGTCCGACTCCCTGGCTAATTGGTTAGCGTGCTGGCCTTTGGTCACAGGGGATTCGGGTTCGATTCCTAGCAGGGTTGGGAATTTTAACCCTAATTGGTTGATTCCCCTGGTACGGGGACTGGGTGTACGTGTCGTCTTCATCATCATTTCATCCTCATCACAACGCGCAGGTTGCCTACGAGAGTCAAATCAAAAGATCTGCACCTGGCGAGGCGAAGTACTTGGACACATACCGGCATTAAAAGCCATACGCAATTTCATTTCATCTGTTCCTTTCCCGTATTACAACTGCTTACTGGTTTAATGTAATCTGTCTGAATTGTCTTCTTCCTCCGTACAGGTTTGCCATCTCATGTACTCAATCGACACATCGTGCATTGTATTAGTCTTGGTTCAATCTGAACTATAGATGGAGGATGACTGAGGCGTGAAATTACTGCTTCTAGAATGCTTGAGAGAAAGAATTTATAATGCAGTCTAAGAGTAAAGTCCATGTTGATGGCTTAACGGTTAGGAAGGAAGTAACAAATGAAAGAAGTGAACAGGAGCGTGGTAAAAGTAGAATACACGACATGACCCATGCCAGGAGACTCTTTGAATGCGAGGACGTTTTTGGGGATGTTTAAATTAGCATATGTGAATCGGGTCTGAGGAATAACGTGTAATATATTAAGTTACGAGCAGTTGTAAAAAAGAACTAATGATAATTTAGTTCGAACTATGATAGAGTAATTAATCTTGCGTTCGAAGTGAAGCTATGTTACATCATGTTATGCTGGTAGTCGAGAATAATGTTAGATCCGAATTAAAATCATCGGAGACGATTGATTTTTAACTGTGAGAACCTCAGACTTGGAGATCTGTATATACTTGTTGATTTATCAGTCCATTTGCTGGTATGACGCAAATCCTATGAAACTTTTTTCTTACTTATTACTGTATTTTAATGTACGCCTATAGAAGACTGTAGTTTTGATGACTTGTACCAGATTCGTGTCACATTTTCACCTTTCGAAATTGAGTGAATGAGCTCTAGATGTCCGCAGGTGTATCTAATACAATTAAACGTTTTTTCCTGTAACATTTAACTGAACTGGTATATTTCTCGTGTTTGATTCATGGGATTCCTATTTCTGACCCGGTCCGAACTCCACCATTGTCCGGTCCCAAGTCTCTAATTAGAATGGAGGAAGGTTAATTCAGTTTTCAACTCACTGCGAAAGTGCTAACGCCGAGTGTCTGGTGGCAGGAAATAACCTCACTCCCTTCAGGGCCCACCGTTTTTCGGCGGATCAGCTCTTGCAGAACGGAACATGCCTTAAAGGCACTGTCCGGTTTCCATGTTAGGAGTAGCTGCAAACACCAACGGTTCCTCATGGTAGAGGTGGCTGATACCATCATTCAGAGGATGACGGGAAGTCACTCCATGAACTCTTACCAAGGAGATAGAAAGATGGAAACGTGAATAATTGTAATGTGCTTTGGAACCCAAGCTCAGACAGGAGAGGATATACTAAGAGAATCAAGACTTCTCAGATCATCGTCAAGTGAAATTGTGGTTGCAAAGGACTGAAGGGTAATATTAAAGTAGGAACTTGAAATGTTACGACCTTTTTGAGGACGATTAAATTAGTGTAGGTGAAACGGGTTATGAGGAACAACAATATTCGTTATTTGGGAGTGTCTGAAACCGGGTGGGATGCATATAGGGAGTTCTATTCAGATTAATTCAGAGTGAACCACAGGGCAGGAGAGAAATTTGGAAGAAATGGAGTTGCAGTAGTTGCAACTGCCAAAACAGCCAATAATGCAATACACACGTGGTGATTTCTTCTTGATGGTGAAGATTAGAAACAAACCAAACTTGGGTCTTATCTAAGTGTGGATTTCGTCCTCAAGCCATGAGGATAAAGAGGTGGAACTCTTGTACGACTAAATTGAGCAACTCTTGAAGTTAAACTATTCTAATGATAACGTAATAATCATGGGTGGTTTCAAAAATTAGTCGGGCCCCTTTGGAACAGAGAAACTGCACATAATGAACGCACGAGGTGAAAGACTGCTAAAATTCTGTAACCAATATGAGATGGTGGTTGATAGCACAATCTATGATTTTCTAACTTAAGACGCTAAATATGGAAGGCGCCTGACTTGAAGCATAAATAAAATATGGATTGTTCATTCAAACTCAGTGAATTTTCACAAAAGGAACTTATGCCAAGACAAATAAGTGCAGTGAGGATCACTGAGAGTTGTGTAAAATAACAGATTTGATTGTTAAGACAACAGGTGAGGTTTTATGCAAGTAAAAACTGTAACCGAGGACTGCTGATAGAAGAGATATTGGATATCATAGAGGACTGGAATTAACATAGACGAACGAATAATATGGAAGTCCGCAGGAGAACAAAGAATCGGAACATAATTAATTGCTTGAACTAAAGTCGGCATGAGAGATTGGAGATGAGATTGAAGAATACGCAAGAAAGGAAAACAAGTGCGCGCACTTTCAAAAGTTAAATCTCTGCAACTGAAGGCAAAAGTAAAATTCAAGTAGTGAAAAACGACGATGGTAACATATTAGTTGACACCGAGGAGATATCTGAAAGACGGAAGAGTGCATCAAGAATCTGTGCAATGATAATGGCATTGTCTTTTAAACAGATGTAGTACAAATGATCAGAGAAAAGTATGGCTCTCTAATCTCAAAGGAAAATCTTTACCAATCTTTGAAGATTCTACGGGATAGTAAAACAACTGGGATAGATGGCTTACAAGCTGAGTTGCTGAAAAATATTATTGTAGATAAAAGAAATCATTTGCTTAAGGTTTTGAAAGGTTTGAAAGTATGCAATGAAGAGGGAAAGTTCTCTGATAGTCCATCAAAAATAAATCAATTGCCTTGCCCAAGAAAGGAAGTGCTCAGGACAGAAGTAGCTACGGAACTATTTATCTTGTATCTCACGCTTCAAACGTATTATTGTACTTAATAGAGAGTAGGACGAAAATCAGGATTGATCAGTATGTAATATAAGATCAGTTCGAATTCAGACAAGGCAGATGGAGCAAAGAGGCAATCCCGACATTAAATATGGTCCTGAAAATATGGAAACCTAGATAGATATATACAGTAATTGACAGTATTGTCGAAATAAATGCCGTTATGCCATCTATTTATTGTGCAATACTCTTGAATCATAATTAATATAACCCTCCCCCCATAACCCAACAGCCTCGAAGGGCCATGGCCTACCAAGCGACCGCTGCATGGCCCGAAGTGCTTGCAGATTTCGAGGTGTCGTGTGGTAATCACGACTGATCCTCTCGGTCGTTTTTCTTGGCTTTCTAGAGCGGGGTACCATGTTACCGTCAGATAGCTCCTCAGTTGCAGTAACGTACGCTGGGTGGACCTCGAACAAGCCTTCCGATGCAGGTAAAAATCCCAGACCTTACCGGAAATCGAACCCGGGGCCTCCGGGTAAGCGGCAGGCATAGTACCCCTACACCGCTGGGCGGCTGTAATTAATATTACCTCAATTGAAAATAAAGCTCACTCACTCTAACACAATCAAAATATTTGGTAACTGAAATAAAACTCTACCCCTTTTAGACGTAGGTAGTTACAAGGATGTGCTGCTGCTACTACTACTACTACTACTACTACTACTACCACCCCCACTAATAATGATGCGAATAAGAAGAATAAGATGATGAGGGAGAAGAAGGAAAATAGCAAAAGAACGGGACCTTTGTCGTGGTATTTACTGACGTAGGAAAGGCCTGTGGTGTGGTGAATGTGAAGTTAATGCTTGAAGGTATGAGAGAAGTAGGAGTTGACTGGAATGGCAGGCGACTGACCTGGAAGATATATAAGAACCAATGTACCGAAATAACAGAATAGAAATCAAATGATAAGGAAAGTCAGATGGATATGAGTCAGCGGCGTCCTCTTTGATCATTATTATTATTATTATTAAGTCACCTCCGTACGGGCCATGAAGGCCCTTGGAGGAGTGGAGGGTAAAGGCTTCCACCATTGTTAACCTCGGCACGTGATGGGGCAGAGTGGTTAGCTCTACGCCCGGCCGCCTTTGCACCCAGGAATTAACCTGGTACTCATTTTTGGTGTAGACCGAGTGAACCTCAGGGCCATAGGCACCTCCGGAAGTGGAAATCTCGTTTCTTAAATTTTACTATTTCCTGACGGGGAATCGAACCCACGTCCTTCCGGGCGGCCCTTTACCCCCTCGGCCAGGCAATCCCTCCTGTTTGACCATACTTGTTCAAAATCTTTAAAGAGAAGTAGATTGATATTTTCAAAGGAATTCTCTGATGATATTGAACTAGTTGTAGATTCAATAAAGGACATAAGTAGGATGTTGGAAGGGCTGCCAGCTGCACTCAAGCAGTACAAACTAAGGGTCAGTGTTCAGATGACAAACAATACCACAGTGAAGAGGAATACCGGAGAACCACTGCGAAAATGTACGACTAGTTGGCTGAACGGTCACCGTACTGGCCTTCGGTTCAGAGGGTCCCGGGTTCGATTCCCGGCCGGGTCGGAAATTTTAACCTTAATTGGTTAATTCCAATGGCACGGGGGCTGGGTGTATGTGTTGTCCTCATCATCATTTCATCCTCATCACGACGCGCAGGTCGCCTACGGCCGACAAATACAAAGACCTGCACCTGGTGAGCGGAACCCTTCCTGGGATATCCCGGCACTAAAAGCCCTACGGCATTTCATTTTACGGCGAAAATAATGCTAGAAACATCTTAAATAGTACTAGCAAAACAATTCTATTACTTGGGAAGTATTATCACTGAAAACAGCACACGTGTTTCTAAATAAATAAAAGGATAGCATTATTTAAACATGTTTTCCAGACCTAGGAAATGATTTTTAACCAAGACGCACATGAGTATTGCGACAAGTGAAGTTTTTGAAAAGTCCTTGTCTTGGACTGTATTATTGTATGGGACATTTACACAAAAGGGAAGAGCTTTCACATCCTATGCGGACTCAACTGAGATACAAATAACATATTTGGTGAACCGTAGACGTTGAAATTAGCTCCCAGAAGTAAAATAGTGCCGGGAGTGTCCGAGGACATGTTCGGCTGGCCAGATGCATATCTTTTGATTTGACGCATGTAGGCCACCTGCGCGTCATGATGATGATGAAATGATGATGAAGACGACATATTCACCCAGCCCCCATGCCAGAGAAATTAACCAATGATGGTTAAAAGTCCCGACCCTGCCAGGAATCGAACCCGGGACCCCTGTGACCGAAGGCGAGCACGCTAACTACTTAGCCAAGGAGCCAGGCACTTCAAATGGCGATTTGATGAGATACGACTTGTACTGTAGTTTCTTTTGTGTTGTACTAACTCAGTAGGATTTCCTGCGATGATGGGGATAAGCTGGGTTTAGGGCTGAAGAAGAATTGTGTGTGGCCTAAAGTCAAACACAGCCTAAGCATTTGCCTGGTACGAAACTGGGAATCTACAGAAAACTATTTTCAGTGCTGCCGATGGTGAGCATAGAACCCACCGTCTCCCGAATTCAAGTTTACAGCTACATGGCCGACACTGTACAGCCAACTCGTTCGATAGATACGATTTCCTCAACTTCATGACAGGAAGTGAGTACCTACTGTAATCACCTGCACCGGGCAGAATGCAGAATTTAATAGAAATATAATCATGTCATAGTTCGTTGTCTACTTAGCTATTTCGTTAATTAATTAGCTACATAGATTAAGAGAAGATAAGGAAAATAAAAGTATGGAACATTTTCAGTTGCCTCAATACGTGACCCCACAAACAACGAAAGGACGCTGCGGAGAAGCTCCCAAGGTTTCACTCGTGTTTCCACTGCATTTCTATCATCATCCAATCCCTGTTAACTCTGAATTAACTTACTGTATGCCTACCTTGACGACATTAAGTCCTGTGCTATGTGCAATAATAACTTATCAGCAGGGAATGCTGCATGTCATGAGGGATTATTCAATATAATAGCGGCAAGTTGGCAAGCTTTACTGCTATTACTGTGTAATCTGCTTGGCCCAGCCATTGCCTGCGCTTCTCTCCAGATTGCCACCACAACCGCTCATATTACTCTGTAATTAGGGTCATCGATAAAGCTGTGCATCCTTTTACACTGCGAGTGAACGGGGAGGAAACATACCCATAATCAAAGGAATGATATTCTAGTTAGCTAGGGAGGCGAGTCAGAAAATAAGATGTAATGATGTGACTCGAAAATTGTACCAAATACTGTATCTCACTGAACTCGTCCGACTTCAGTCAAATGGTCCCATAAACAGATCATGTTAAGCCATGTTGTCCCATCCAACAAGATATACTGCAGCTGCAGAGTCTGCAGTAAAGCAACCAAGAATAATTGAGCAAATATTCGATTTACAGTATGTGGACAGGAAACAAGTGTCTGTAGACATACAAATGGATCGTTACGCACAGCATCCGTTAAAGAAATGCAGATATTCACTGAATTTAAAAATTGCCGGGTGACTGTGTGAGACATAGTTCAGTATCACTATCTGTGAATATAAGAGATGCCTCTGACCAGAGGAATGTATACAATTGGTTACATTAACCACCAAAAGATCGGGTTTTATATCGATATAAAAACTTTATTAATTAATTCCCTACCCTTATTTCGCACTTTCGCAATTTATTTATGCTTGTGTTACAATATTTATAAACACGTTGAATTGAAAAGACTAATGCGTAAGATTCAGTTATTTCAGTTAATGAAGTATCTGATAAAAAGTACCACACCAAAACAACAACAACAACAATATAAGAATGACCCAAGAATGAACCTTCTTTTCTTTTACCGTCAGTTTAACAGCCTATTCTTAACTGAATCCTACTCCTATATCCTTCAACGTAGAGCACTAAATTTTTAACAACACGTTTGTGGCGAAGGAGATTAATATCAAAATTCAAGCACAGTGTATGAGATATGATTGATTGATTGATTGATTGATTGATTGATTGATTGATTGATTGATTGATTGATTGATTGATTGATTGATTGATTGATTGATTGATTGATTGATTGATTGATTGATTGATTGATTGATTGATTGATTGATTGATTGATTGATTGATCGGCGTTCCATTTTAGAGCTCCTTACCTGTGCTAGCAATTTCGTGCATTCCTTCATGAGAGGAGGAGACGGGGAAATAACAAGTGGACATGGATCTCTTGCTATATGAAGTACACATAGAACTATCTGGAAATTTGATTCAAGTAATCTGCTCTAAACTTGGTCTGCAAAACTCTGCGTTATCGCGTAGCGTGTTCATGAGGTAATGAAATCGAGATATTCGAAAGGCAAGAAATTCACGGAACTTATTTTCATGCATTATTCCCTCCCAAATCTATCAGTTTTATCTCCTAGATATACGTTTTACATTCCTGTTGGTGCATGTTTACCTTGCCTTGATACATTATTCATGAACATCAAGATGAAGATGCTATATTACATTGGCATTATCAGATGCTGCTCATCGATACACCACTATTGCGAGAAAGGATAATTTGTGTAAGGGACACGTCTACGTTACACATACTTCTCGAGGTAACCAGTAGCAAATAAACGTGTGCAACAAATCGGCCACGTGCTATAAATTCTGACTCAAATTTGGGTCATAGTAGATTAGTACTCTCTTTCGATAACTGGGTAAAAGTCCGATCGCAGGAAGGAAACCGCTGTGTATCTGGAAGTGGTTCAAAAACCGAATGTACTTAAAAACACCATGCTGATTTTCAGACTACTTAAATTACTATTGTAAAACACTAGTCATCATATTTTATATTGATGGGATGCCTTTGTGACACTCAGGAACTTGAGTTTCATTGTGCAAGAACATTATGATGCTTTTGAAGATATAATTACATCAAAAATTATTTTCATTTCGACTTCATTGCACGTACCTTTTCACTGAGTTCTTCCCTATAGCATTCATAAATAATAATGATAACAATAATAATAGTACCAGGAGTAACGCATCTCCGTTTACTTAAATTTGCCTCTCAGTGTCTATCCTGGTGCCTATCTATCCTATTCTATTTTGAACTATCAGATACTCTAGTAGTATGACTGTCTGGGACTAGATGGCAACGTATTAATGGCAGAAATAATACGGTTAATACGAAATTTTACATAAAACATTGCACGAGGTCCTATGGGTGGAGAACGAAATTTTAGGTTATTTGATACTACTTTCATGGCACAAATATCGACAGCTATAAATAGCAACAAAGTACAACTAATCAAAAGAAGTGAGGTTAACATAGAATAAAATCAATTTCCAATTTAAGGCTTATATTGTCCAAAACCTCCCCCGGGAACCACATAACCTTGGCGCGGTGGGGATACTTGTGTGTGTCCCAATGAAGCTGATAGCCGAGCCGTACGTGCAACCATATCGGATGCGTATCAGTTGAGAGACCTGACTAACGAATGGTTCATCGAAAGGGGGGTAGCAGCCTTTCGGAATTTGCAAGGGCGACAGTCTGGATGGTTGACAGATATGGTCTTGTAATATTACTTAACATGGCTTTGCCATGTTGACACTGCTACACGGCTGAAAATAACGGGAAACTACAGCCGTAACTAACTCCCGAGGACATCAGCTCTCTCTGTATAAATGATGTGCTAATTATTGCCACCTCCCCGGTAAAATATTCCAGAGGTAAAATAGTCCCCTATTCGGATCTCCAGGTGGGGACATCACGAAAAGGGGCAATCATGAGGATGATGGATGCTGACATTCTGCGAGTAGGAGCGTGGACGGTTCGAAGTTTGAATCGTTGTGGTAAGTTAGAGAATCTGAAAAGAGAGATGGATAGACTAAATTTAGATGTAGTTGTTATAAGTGAAGTACGTTGGCAGGAACAGCATGATTTTTGGTCAGGCGACTACAGAATTATCAACACTAAATCAAGCAGTGGAAATGCAGGAGTTGGTTTAATAATGAATAAGACAATAGGGCAGTGGGTAAGTATAGTGACCAGCAAAATAAAATGATTATTGTTGTCAAGATGGACACCAAGCCCATGCCCACCACAATAGTGCAGGTCTATATGCCTACTAGTCCAGTGGATGATGAAGAAATTGAAAGAATGTAGGAAGAGATGGAATATATAATACAATATGTAAAATGTGATGAAAATCTAATTGTGATGGGAGAGTGGAATGCAGTGGTAGGCCAAGGAAAGGAGGGTAGCATAGTAGGAGAATTCGGGTTGGGACAAAGGAATGAAAGAGGAAGCCGTCTGGTTGAATTTTGCACCGATTATAATTTAGTCCTTGCTAACACTTGGTTCAAACACCACAAACTACGGCTGTATACATGGATGAGACGTGGAGACAGTGGAAGGTATCAAATAGACTTTATTCTGATTAGATAGAGATTCAGACATCAGGTGTTGGATTGTAGGACTTTCCCGGGAGCAGATGTTGACTCTGACCATTACCTGTTGGTCATTAAATGGCACCTGAAATTTAAGAAATTGAAGAAAGGAAGGAATGCAAGGAGATGGGATATAGACAAGTTGAAAGAAAAGAGTGTGAGGGATTGTTTCAAGGAACATGCAACACAAGGGCTAAATGGGAAGCCTGAAGGAAACACAGTAAAGGAAGAATGGATAGCTATGAAGAATTAGATCACTAAGGCTGCTGAAGAAAAGTTATGAAGTGAGGAGAGATCAAATAAGAAACAGTGGAAAACTCAGGAGATTCTAGACCTGACTGACGAACGACGAAAGTACAAGAATGCAAAAAATTAGCGGGGCAGAAAAGAATACAGCAGAATAAAGAATGAAGTAGATAAAAAGTGCAGGACAGCAAACGAAGAACAGCTGAAAGAGACGTGCAAGGATGTTGAAGGTTGTATGGTCCTGGTAAGGTAGATGCTGCATACAGGAAAATCAACTAAACCTTTGAAGAAAGGAAAAGTAGGTGTACGAATAGTAAATGCTCAGATGGAAAACGACTTCTAGGGAAAGAAGACAAGTCATAAGAATGGCAGGAACATATCCAACAATTGTATCAAGGTAAAGAAGTATATGATGGGGTTCTGGAACAAGAAGAGGTTGTTGATGCTGATGACATGCGAGACCCAATTTTGAGGTCAGAATATGACAGAGCTTTGAGAGACCTAAGTAAGAACTAGGCGCCAGGAACTGATGACATACCGTCAGAATTAATAACTGCCTTACGAGAAACCAGCATGGGAGGTTATTTCGTTTAGTGTGTAAGATGTATGGTACAGAAGAAATGCGATACGATTTTCGGCAGAATGTTGCTACACCTATTCCCAAGAAAGCCGGTGCTGACTAGTGTGGTAACTACCGCACCATTAATTTAGTATCTCACACCTGCAAAAAATTTAACACGTATTATTTACAGAAGAATGGAAAGACAAGTTGAAACTGAGTTGGGAGAAGATCAATTTGGCTTCAGGAGATATGTGGGAATACCTGAAGTAATCCTGAATTTACGTTTGATCTTAGAGGACCGAATTAAGAAAGAGAAGGCCACGCACATGTGTTTCGTAGACCTAGAAAAGGCATTCGATAATGTTGATTGGACCAAGCTGCTTGAGATTCTGAAGGTGATCGGGATTAGGTACCGAGAAAGAAGAATTGTCTACAATCTATACAATAATCAGTGTGCAGTGATAAGAATCGAGGGCTTTGTAAAAGAGGCAACAATCCAGCAAGGAGTGAGGCAAGGCTGCAGTTTGCCCCCTCTCCTTTTCAATGTTTACATAGAACAGGCAATAAAAGAAATCAAAGTGGAATTTGGAGAGGGAATCAAAGTCCAAGGAGAGGAAATCAATACCCTGAGATTTGTCTATGATATCGTTATTTTACCTGACTCTGCAAAAGATCTGCAGAAATTTGCTGATTTTTATGGACAGAGTCTTGGAGGAGGACTACAAGATGAAAATAAATAAGTCCAAAACAACAGTAATGGTGTGCGGTCGAACAAAGTCAGTTGACGCAGGAAATGTTAGATTAGGAAATTAAGTCTAAAGCAACTAGATGAATATTGTAACTTGGGTAGTAAAATAATTAATGTTGATAGAAGTAACCGGGACATAAAAAGCAGACTAGCACAAGCATGGAAGGCATTTCTTATGAAAGGAAATTTGTTTACCTCGTGCATTGATATAGGAATCAGAAATATGTTTTTGTCTGACTTTTGTATGACTTTTGTCTGGAGCGTGGCATTGTAGAGTATGAAAGTGAAACATGGACGATAACTAGCTCAGAATGAAAGAGAATAGAAACTTTTGAAATGTGGTGTTACAGAAGAATGCTGAATGTGAGATGGGTAGATAGAATCACGAATGAAAGGATACTGAATCGAATTGGTGAGAGGAGATCGATTTGTCTAAATTTGACAAGAAGAAATGATAGAATGATTGGAGACATTTTAAGACACCCAGGGCTTGTACAGTTGGTTTTTGAGGGAAGTGTAGGTGGTAAGAGCGGTATGGTTAGACCAAGATACCAATATGACAAGCAGATTAGAGCAGATGCAGGATGTAGTTGTTATGTAGAAATGAAAAGGTTAGCACAGTATAGGGTGGGATGGAGAGCTGTTACAAACGAGTCTATGGACTGAAGACTCAAACAACAACATTGGCAAAAAATTGCACTTGGACCTCATACCTAATATAAATATTTACCTCAAATTTACACCAACAAAAAGGCGAAAAGGACAAATCAGCATGATAAAAGTCATGGCAGAAGGAAAGAGAAAGGCAAATAGGGGAAAAAAGCGACTACAGTGAACAAACCAAAGAAGATGGAATAAATTCCGGTCGAAAGTTCACGAGCCATATTATCCTCGATACAACCTGCATCAGCCTTGAAATATCCACATAGTGTTCTTACTAACCATAGAACGAATAATGTAGAAACCAATGCACACGGAATAACAGCTGGCCCAACCAAGTCCCTTTTTAAGATTAACGCAATTCAGCACGGACTGAAGGGCCGAGCAACGAATGTTCTCTGAATTAAATGTGTTATCCCCTCTCTAACTCACCTCATGCTATTATATCCTGATGCCAAAGGAGAACTAGCTCACTCAGTTGACCGAAGGAGTGCCCAAACCAGCAGGTCTGCCAGGACAAGGCGGGCGCGCAAGCTTATTTAAGCTGATAGTGTGTTCGAGAAATATCAAGATGGCGGGCCAACCAGGTGATAGGTAGAATATTCTTATGACGTCAGAATGAGACAGAAATGGTGAGCAGAGAGAACTAATTGTTGCATCCGGGAGATAGAAGGTTCGAATCCCACTATCGGCAGCCCTGCAAATGGTTTTCCGTGGTTTCCCATTTTCACACCAGGCAAATGCTGGGGCTGTACCTTAATTAAGGCCACGGCCACTTCCTTCCAACTCCTAAGCCTTTCCTGTCCCATCGTCGCCATAAGACCTATCTGTGTCGGTGCGACGTAAAGCCCCTAGCAAAAAAAAAGAACTAATTGACTACGAGCGATGCACATGAGTTCGGTCGTAAACACTCACACATTTTCGCAGTAATATCCCAATGGAGATGGAAAAAATTCACAGTAGGATACAATTCGCGTATAGACGGTGTGCGAGCAATACCTCGCATCCCGTAACGCCCTTCCTATGCAAGAAGACTGGTCATGTCTCCCGCCCACACATGGATATGCAGTCCATCAGAACAATATTAATTGCGTTCATTTTCCTATGTCAATATGCAATGAAAAATGAGCCTTGTTATGCGGTACTGTAGAAATGAATATTTTTTGTAAGTTGCTTTACGTCGCACCGACACAGATAGGCCTAATGACGACGATGGGACAGGGAGGGGATAGGAGTTGGAAGGAAGCGGCCGTGGCCTTAATTAAGGTATAGCCCCAGCATTTTCCTGGTGTGAAAATGGGAAACCGCGAAATGAATACTTTAGTGAAATATTTACACACTCCTACAGTATAATGCATTTATGGTTCATATTCGTTTACACGTCAGTACAGGAAATTTAACACAACGAACGTTGTTCTAATGGACTATATAACCATGTGTTCACACATATACAATGGTATATGGTTATGTAACGTATGTAAACCCTAGGCCATACAAAATAATGAAGCCAGGTGTACAATCATAAACGAGCTAACACAGGAAGTATAATATTTACTAAACATTCTCGAGAAGACCTTAGGAGAGGATATAAATTAGTAAGTGAATAACGGGATGTAAAATTATCTGAGTAGTTTAAAAGAATTTTCAGTCAAACAGTCTAACATAATCGAGACTATAAGTCATCATACGACAGGTACTAAGCAGGTACTAATTAAAAAACAAGAGCATAAACCAATACCTGCCCTAAAATATAGTACGACACGACAGAAAGCGATAACATATCTGACCCCGTAGAGAAAACTGAAAATGAAAACGCGCAAAACTAGCAACACGAAGTGGGAGAGCCATGTAGCACAATTCAAAGAAAACCTAGAAAGAGAATAACAACAAGATCCAGGATTCAGGATATCATGCTGAAATCAGGCCCTCTTAAAGTCTGGCGTTGCACAAGAAAATTAGGGAGACAACAGCCAGCGACGTTCGTAACTTTCAGGTGAACAATTGCATGAAACCCCGAGAATTTGATCAAATATTTTCAAAAGGTCACTTTGAACCATCCCGACTAGGAGTTTCATTTGAGATGCTAGACACAATGAATGAGTCATAGTTCTCGCTGAAGGGGTCCAGATACGAAGATACATTTTTCGGAGGCAGCATGCGTCAGGAATCACACTTCAATTACAATACTTACAAATACAGAAGCATCAACAGCAGAACACAAAAAGACCGAAGGGGAAATAGAGTTAATCGTATTGAACTTACAAAAGCTTAAAATCCACAGAATATTTGTGATTAAATAACGACACAATAATATCAATAAACTTTCTTAACGGAGCCGCGCGGTGTCCCAGATTACACTGTACATTCATACGCTAAAGCTAATAACAATAATGTTATTTGCTTTACCTCCCACTAACTACATTTTTAAGGTCTTAAGACGCCGAGGTGCCGGAATTTAGTCCCGCAGGAGTTCTTTTACGTGACAGTAAATCTACCGACACTAGGCTGACGTAATTGAGCGCCTTCAAATACCACCGGACTGAGCAAGGATCGAACCTACCAACTTGGGGTCAGAATGCCAGCGCCTCAACCATCTGAGCCACTCAACCCGGCAGTATCATATCTAACAAACAACAGTCAAGCCTTAAAAACAAATATCTCTTATCAGACAATGACACCAACCTTGCAATAACCACCATTCTAGATGCTCTGAACGCAGCAACGTCAACAGTTATGATGGCTGAAATCTGATTCGATGCAAAGCATTACCGTTTGCGAAGAGAGAAATGGAGACACTGCATGTAGCCATACTCAACCCCGGTGACTACTTCTAGAAGAATACGCGTGAACAAGAAGGGAGTTTAATATATTCCTGAAGAACGAGATATTTCAGTCTATAGAAATGAATGCCTTACTAGAGGCAGAGGAAGAATCTAATTATACCTTCTTCGCTCTTTATATGGAGGCCCAATACAACACCTTCCGGGCTGAGTGCCTCAGATGGTTGAGGCGCTGCCCTTCTGGCCTCAACTTGGCAGGTTCGATCCTGGCTCAGTCCGGTGGTATTTGAAGGTGCTCAAATACGTCATCCTCGTGCCGGTAGGTTTACTGGCACGTAATAGAACTCATGTGGGGCAAAACTCCGGCATCTCGGCGTCTCTGAAAACCGAAAGGTAGTTAGTGGGGCCTAAAGCCAATAACATTATTATTAATACAACACCTGGTGAAGTCCCGATGGAAATATGGTAGGTTCATTCCGAGATAAAATGCAGTCAATCGTGTTACAGACTATTGCACCATTCACAAAAGATGAAGTAGAAATGGCAAGAATGAATATAAAAGACAAGTAAGCAGCAGGCCCCGACTTGATTCATAATGACATGTTAAATGTTTTGGCAGATGTTCTAATCGATGTTTGGACAGAAATCTTTAACACATACTTAAACAGAAGTTCTAATCACGAAGAAGAAGAATGGATAACAATCAATAACAATTGTGCTTTATAAATGAAAAGGTGATGTGAAAGGTACCAACACATATCGCGGATGGCCTTAGAAAACAATACCTTAAATACCTCCTCTGAATTCACGTAACGAGTCTGTGAGCGATAATACAACCACAGTTTAGTTTCAGAGAAGAAGGATCAACACTCGAAGCCACAGGAAATCAACTAAGTGACTTCGAACAGGCTTTAAGACTCTCAACAGGAAAATTTCACACACTTTTCATCAACTATACCAAAGCTTTCAGTTTAATCAACAGGACGAAACACTTAGAGAAACTGGCACCCATCACGAGGGGAGAAAACGAAATCACATTAGCTGTAAAGACGTTTTGGCTTTCAACAAATTACTAGTAAAAGACGGAGTAAATAGATCAGGAGAGATTACAAGCAGATGAAAACAGCCATTTATTGTACAATATCGTAACTGCCGTTATCAGAAAGTTGCTAGAGCCAACGAAATCGTCTCTTTATATATATAAACTGACGGCCCTGAGCTCAACAAACAGATACGAATCGCACGAGGCCGTAAATGCCCTATACTCATAGGCGGACGAAAATGATGTCCAGCATAAAATTTAACAAAATACGGCACGTGATCTTCCTGGAAGCAAGTGAACTTGCAAGGGATAACAAAGTGACTCCCCGGGAAAGAGAGGTTCAGACTTAAATAACTCTTATAAGTATTTGGGTATTAACTTACAGATTTCAAGTAATTCATTCAGAATCCAAATGCAGGTGAGAGCAACAGCTGCCATGAGAGGACTTTATACCATTAACAACATTACCAGTCTGTCTCTGCAAACAGCCATAATGCTATGCCACGCAATAATTATCGCAATTCTGATATACGCCGTAGAACGTATCAAGGAGAAGCTACCTCTAACAGATCTAACCACAATAGAGAAATAGAAAGGCGTACGTACTGTACTTGAAGAGAGCGCTTAGGGTCGTGAGAACAGCTACACCCCCAACTAGTCTACGAATTGGCCAGAGAACAATTGTACCTAGAAGGTCTAAGGCTGAAGATTTCACTGCAAGTTGCTAAACGAACAAGAAAACTAACCCCAATAGCAATACAAAAACGTGAAAAATCTCTCAAGACTTATGCTACTGATACAATGATAGACAGGAGATGAATGAACGGAAATCAAACCCTAAGATTCGTTCTGACGATACTCGCAATTCATAGCTTCCATCCTAAAACGTGTATCAACAGGAAATTTCACAAGCCATATATTGAGCGTTTATGCACATTATGTGACAAATACTGTGATAAGTATCATATAACTGAGGTAGCAATCAGGAAAGAACGATAGTTCACTACAGGATAGGATATCTATGCATAATATGTATAAGCATATTCATGCACACTTCAAACATATATATTACTAGCAGTTACCCGTGGCTTCTCTCGCGTGGATTTCGTCATCTGAAAAAGTAATCGTCCCTCGGTACCGTACTAAGACATTCTCTGAAAATCCCTAAAGATTAAAAACTCACCGAAATGGAGTTTCATTTACCCCAGAAATTCTTTGTAAACCACGTTTGTTCTATTGCCTTTTGGGGCTAAGATGCGACTTAGAACTGTAGGTGTGAGAAATAGTCTTCTCTCAAGACGAAAAAGTGTTTCTTTTTAAAGGAGATTCCGAATACCTATTTCCATCTCAGTAACATCTTCAGTTTTTGAGATATAAGTACCCCCATAAAAATAATTCAACCCCTTTATCAGTACTACTCCCACCCCCAATCCACCTAAGTAGATTTTACGAAAAAATACATCTTTCTTTATGTTTAAAGGAGAATCCAAATACTAATTTTCACGTCTGCAAAACATTTAATTTTTGAAATATAAGTATTCTCATAAAAACAATTCAAATAATTTTTAAATTCTTTCACCCCCTTAAGTGGATTTTCAGAAAACAAAAAATACACATTTCTTTAGTTTTAAAGGAGGTTCCAAATACCAATTTTCACGTCTGTAAAATCTTCAATTTTTAAGATATCAGCATCCTAATAAAACTAATTCCTCTCCCTTTTCAGTCCTTTTTACCCCCCAATCTTAAGTGTTTTTCCGGAAACAAAAAATATGTGGTTCTTTATTTTTAAAAGAGATTAAAATACCAATTTTCACGTCTGTAACATGTTAAGTTTTTGCGATGTGCTGTCGATAAGCTCATTTTAAAAATTCATCCCCCTTTCAGTTCCCCTTAAGCGGATTTTTCGAGAACAAATTACCTGTGTTTCTTTACTTTCACAGGGCATTCCAAATACCAATTTTCAGGTGTGCAAAATGTTACCTTTCTGAGAAATACTGTAGATATATACAGTCTTTTATAAAACTCACCCCCTTTGTCAACGGTGTTCACCCTATTAAACTGGATTTTCCAAAAATAAAAAATGTGTTTATTTTTAAAGAAGATTCCAAATACCAATTTTCACGTCTGTTACATCTTCAGTTTTTAAGATATAAGTATCCTCCTAAAAGGTATTACACATCTTTTTAAACTATTTTCACCGACCCCCTTAAAAGACATTTCCGGAAACAAAAATATACGTGCTTTCTTATTTTTAAAGGAGATTCCCAATACTAAAGTTCACGTCTTTAAATTGTTACGTTTTTGAGATATAGATACTCATTCTAAAAATTATCTCCCCTGTTCACCCCCTTAGCGGCGAAATATCCAAAAATCCTCCCTTAGCATGCACCTACATCGTAATATAAATTTAACATCCAAAATTTCATTTCTTTATGTCCAGTAGTTTTGGCTCGGTGATGATGAATCAGTCAGTCAGTCAGTCATGACAGTCATTTTATATACTGTAGATCCCGCCCGTATGTATGTCTTACCCTACAGTTTTCTTTCCCAAACAATAAATCATAATATGTTTACTATACCGATTGGGAACGAACATTGACTTAAACGGCATTTAGAGTGTCACACTTCATCTCAGCTAACCCAAAGACTATGAATTCGTCACTAATATCGTCATTTTCGGATTTTTAAGTTTCACCCCTTTCCTTTAGGGGTGATGAGGGTTTCTTGCCCTTACGGTAATTTTTCCACGTGGTAAGTTATATGAGTATTAAATTTGGTTGAGAGCTATGCCGGAAAATACAAACATTCACCCTAATATTTGTAATTAGCGACATTTTCTCACCTTCTCCCCCCCTGTACCATGGGGACAGAACTTGGACTTTTCATTTTTATATAATTATATAGAAGATAAAAGCATAAATAAGTTTTAAGAAATACATAATAATCTTCACATACGGGTTGGGTAGGCAACTCGCTGATCAGACTTGTCTTGCTGTTTGCTTATCTTCCCCTATTTCCTTTAACACCCCTTAGTGCTGAACTAAGTATCAGATTTCGTTCAAACCACTTCAAAATCCCTCTCAGATCTAGTAAGGACAAACTGTGAAAATTTCAGCGAAGTCGATCCAGTAGTTTTTGAGTCTATTAATTTCAAATATACCAACAGCCAATTGTATATATATAGACTCGTTTTCCCTCATTGGGGGCTCCGACCCCAAACCCCCGGGTACTCTACATTACCAATGGACATTTCGAAATAGACTGTGGCGAAACGGTATGTCACATCGACCAACGGACTGTGACAACGGACGGACCTTTTACTGGCCGGCATGTTTGGTGCTAATATACTTTCTCGTATATTGGCGATTTATTGTATGGATAGGAGTAACCTTTGCAATCTGGGGCAAATTTCACAAGTTGAAAAATTGTTTTATTCACTTAATAGCTATCGTTTTGAAACTTTCGTAAGACCAAATTTATAGATCGCTTCATTCCAGAGTCAGAAAGTGCTATCGAATTTTGTTTGGAACTACTGCTTAGGCAGAAATTACTTCGAAACGAAGATCTGCAACGCCATGAAATTTGCCTGAATATTTCTTAATTTTTCAGAGGTATAATATTAAAAGTTACAGTGTAACAAATATAATTTCGCCAGACTTCAATTTTCTGGTGCACCCGGAAATTGCGGCCGCCGTTTCGTTTGGCGGGGAGGGGTAAAAATATTTTTTTTTAACTTATTGGAATTTTTCACTGGGTTACAGCCTAATAGTTATCAGATTGCCGATAGGACCAGGGAATGTGCACGCTAAATAGTGCAGACTTTCATTTGGAAATTTATTGCTGCCAAACGGTAGGTCGTATCGAGAAACGGATTGTGTCATCAGACGACCCTCTTAGTCGCCTATATCATTGTCTTACACATGTTGTTGTACATCCGATATTTATACCATAGAAAGAAGTGAAAATTTTGATCCTTGTCAAATTTCTTCCGCTTTTCACAAGTTCAAAAATTATTTGGTTCGAAACGAAAATCTGCACCGTCATTAAATTTGGCTTCATATTTCGAATTTTTAGTGGGTCAAAACATCAAAAATTTGAGCTTGTTTCAATTTCTACGTCGGTTACAGGCTTGGAGCTAGAGAACTGCCAAATTTGAATTTTGTAGGGCACTGCACCATGGCGTCCGCCATTTTGTTTGTGGAGAGGGGGCAGAAATTAAAATTTTCAATTTTTTGGAATTTTTCCGTAGGTTGCAGGTTAATAGATGTAATATTGCCAAATTTCAAGTTCCTAGCTAATCTGGAATGGTCTAACCCGAAATTAGAGTCCGGTATTTTGATTGGGTGTTGGTAGTGGGGGGAGGGGTGTAAATATGAAAAATTGGAACGTTTTGGAATTTCTCCTTAGCTTACAGCCCAATATCTATCAGACTGCCTAATTTCAACTTTCTACTTCATCTGGAAGGGTCTAACACAAATTTACATACCGATATTTTAATTGGGCGGTGGGGGGCTAAATATGAAAAATTTGAACATTTGGAATTCTTCCATGAGTTGCAGCCTAATAGCTATCGGATTGCTGAATTTCAAGTTCCTAGTTCATCTGGAAGTGTCTAACACGAAATTTGAGTTCGATATTTTGATTGGGCGGGGTAGTCTAAACATGAAAAATTTCAACTTTTTGGAATATTTCCTTGGGTTGCAGCCTAATAGCTATCATATTGCAGAATTTAAAGTTCCTAGCTCACCTGGAAGTAGGCAAACATTAATGTCACTGAGTCAGTTAGTCAGTCAGTCAGTTAGCCTTCTGACTTTATACACTAGGGATATGAATGTCTGCACTTTGAAGAAAAAATAGTTGATAAGGAAACGTACCAAAGTAATTAGGTGAGAGGTGGACTAATAAAACGAAACAAATGGTATATTTTACCTCTTTACTTCATGTCTTATCGGAGAAGGGTGGTACGGAACAACGATCTACTGAATATGTAGGAAAACAGCAACCTCATGCCCCTCCGATAATGAATCTCTCTTTCTAAATGTAAGCGATTTCAATGGGCAATTCCACCCACGTCCTTGTGTGTGTATAAAATAAGTGCACCGTTATTGTTTTGGCTAGATAACCCTCAAAATGTAAGAAACTGGGGGATCAAATTTTAGTTGTTATAATCCATGAATATTAGGTCTGAAATCCATCACAGCTTAACTTAGCCCATTACACATAATCAAAGTATAAGAATTTGAAGTAAACCCGAAGCATTGTGGAAACAGTACTTGTTCGAGAGTGAAGTGACAGACAAATGGCAATTGATCAATACAGTAGTGTACTTGCAAAATATGAGTATTTGTCAGAGCCAGTTTTGGTGAGATGTCAGCAAAGTGTGTGTGTGTGAAACAATGAAAATGACTGTGAATCAACTACTCAACATTGGCTTTTAGGTCACATGGAGAAAGTTTTAGTGCACTTGGTCCTGTGAGTGGAGCTTTGGGTTAAGTGTCAGAAAAATGAACATCACATATTATTAATAAGCGTAAGTCTGAATCGAAGAAAATACTGATATTTGCTAAAATTATACCTCAGGAACTGGAGAAGGTATTCTACAATGGTAAGTTTGTTAATTGGACATGGCGCCTAAATTGTGTTAATAACTGTGTTAAAAGTGCTTTCAACTCACTCTCACCCGTGCTCCCTCTTCATTATGTCGCGGTAAGGAAACTTGGCAATGAAACTATCAAGCCATCAGAGTTGCCAACTTGAACTATCTGCATTAAACAATCTACAAAGGACCCTTTTCAAACGTCTCTCCTCTCTCAAGTTTATAATACAGCTACTAATATAAGGTCTGCACTTAGAGCAGGCCACTAATTTAGTCGGTGAGGAAGGCAGTGTTGAGGAAGTACCTTTACGTAATTTGAAATGAAGTTATGTAGGAGCGGGAATTCTTTGACAATCGTATAATAATAATAATAATAATAATAATAATAATAATAATAATAATAATAATAATAATAATAATAATAATAATAATAATAATAATGATCATCATCATTACCATCATGATGATCATCATCGTCGACAATCCATTACACGAGCAAATTTGCTATAGGAAATAGAGGCGAAGGGAAGAAAAATCCTGAGAAAGTTGCTAGGCACGAGGATTATGAAACGAATATCAATAATTTAAACAAGAATATTTCAAAGACATGATCTTCAAAAGATGCCCCAGTGTCATGAAAACTGAGAAACGACGGAAGAATGAAGGCTAACCGGCATAATCCGCAGAGAATTCTCACGTAAGGAAACAACACCGCTTTTGTATAAACAGGTCTAAAAGGATCATGAAACATTCAACATCCATGAAACATTAACATATTAGGAAGAGCTTTAGGAAAAGTGACAAACGAAAATCCAAACATAAAGTTTAACTATGTATTCTGACGAAGGAAAATACAAGAAGCTAAACAACAACAAAGCCAGAAAAGTATGAGCAAAGAAAGAAGCTCTCAAGTTCGAACAAGAGGGCGTGTAAACCATTTTCATTAACTTTTGTAGCCCATAGTCACCCGAAATAATAATAATAACAATTTTCTTTCTTCTCTCCTTCTTTCATAATCCGTTTACTTTCCTGTGTCAGTTTCTCCCTCTGATTCAGCAAAGGATCCCACTTCTACCGTCCCAAGGGCAGTGACCTGGAGCGTGTGACTTTGGGTCGGGGATACAACTGGGGAGGAGGACCAATACCTCAGCCAGGCGATCTCATGTGCTATGCTGAACAGGGGCCTTGTGGAGTGATGGGAAGAGTGGAAGGGAGAGGCAAGGAAGAGGGAAGGAAGCGGCCGTGGCCTTAATTTACGTACCATCCCGGCATTTGCCTAGGTGAGAGGTGGGAAACCACGGTAAACCACGTCGAGGATGACTGAGGTGGGAATCGAACCCACCTCCACTCAGTTAACCTCCCGACGCTGAGCACACCAGGTTCCAACCCCCGTACCACTTTTCAAATTTCGTGGCAGACCCGGGAATCGAATCCGGATCTCCGAGGTGGCAGCTAATCACGCTAACCACTACACCACAGAGGCGGACATAATAATAATAATAATAATAATAATAATAATAATAATAATAATAATAATAATAATAATAATAATAATAATAATAATAATAATTTATCTCATGCACATGTACTTGATTCATTGCATAGGTGTAATAAATTCTTGGTTACATTTCTAAGAATGCATTGGTTATTAACAGATGCTAGTGGCTTATGACCGCGATCATTACTACGTTATATGCAATGAATGAGAAGGACCCGTTCATGACTCTAGTGATGCGATAGGTTTCAAACTACAGCCAGTGTTCAGACATAAATTTTTCGATGGTTACATCAATGCCGGTAAATTCCATGATCCTTTTCATCATCTTTGAGGTGAGCAGCGGGCCACATAAGTTGGAATAATACCGTGCCTTTCTTTCATCCTGAACATTTTTCACTAACGTAGTGGTTATCTACCATGAGATTAACTATTAAACTGGACAGCAGGAGGTTTATATCGCAAAATCCTCGGGATTATAGAAGGGTTTAAGTAGAAAAGAATTGTAATCCCAAAACTCTGTCCCATGGAACACAACTTCTCGTGCTTCGCCAAAACCAAGGAGCGTTGTAATGAAGTTACCTGCGTTTTGTACAAGGAATATTGTATTGTCAGAGCCGGTCTGAGTGGCTCAGACTCTAAGTTGGCTGAATTGATCCCGACTCAGTCCAATAGTGTTTGAAGGTGCTTGAGTACAACAACCCCGCGTCAGTAGTATTTTGTGTATATAAATATTTTATCACCGGGGAAGAGAAGAGTGCCTGGTGGCCATATTCGTTAAAGTGTTCAGGTCTTTAGGGTCATAAACTATAGTTACCTGTTGTTTGATGATAATGTTTGTTGTTTAAAGGGGCCTAACACCTAGTTCATCGGACCCAGGTTAACTGTTTCGAATCCCAGTGATGGAGAAAACGTTCACCATCAGAAAGCTGATAGGCAGCGTGCCAAAACGCTAGGTTTAATGTCAGGCATCTCAGCAGTGTTCATATGGAGTGGGAGCATAGGACGCTGTTGGTGGTCATTCGTCGGATGAAGACATTAAGCCTTGACCATATTTATTAGTGTTATTCGACAGGTGTAAACAACGCGCCAGCACCAGATTTAACCCTTTCTCTAACTCACATTCCGGCGTACATATCGACCATGAGCGTCAAATAGAAAGGCTTGATACTGGTCTCTCCGTAGGTCACACGTTATCAAACAATGAAAAACCTGAGGAATACATTACGGACTTCAACACATACCGTGTGTAATTTAAATTACTCGCTTCCACAAACTTATCATACTTTCAAGAATGCTTCATTGCCAACTAATATTATTTGGAATGATTTCCCCAGGCGCACAATAAAATAGGAATACATCAATTACACTGAGTGAATAAAGATGAACCGAAGAATTGTTCATAGAGTAAAGACAGAGAAAATCAATTCCAGGACTGATCCGCTGAACTTTAAATGTTTTGTCTCACGTAGCTTTGAAGATGGGTGAAAAATTTACTTACAAATAATATTTCCAGATTTGCATGAACACAACAATTCTTCATAAACGGATAACCATTATTATATACGTATTAATATCATGCTCCATGTACTATGCAAAGCACGGTTCGTAACATGACTAGGCTCGCCCTAAGAGCCGATCACACATTTCTGATTCTATTATAAAATAACGCTGTTGGTTTTCTTTACTATCCACTTTACGTCACACAGACAGAGATAGGTCTTATGACGACGATGGGATAGCAAAGGGCTAAGAGTGGGAAGGAATATACCTTTGCCTTAATTAAGGTCTATTGTGAAGGTGGGATACCACAGAAAACCATATTCAGGGCTGCCGACTGTGGGGTTCGAACCCACTATCTCCAGAATTCAAGGTCACCCAAACAACACATCAACTTACTCGGTGTAAAGTAACGCTTAATACTTACGCGTTTCATCTTCACACTGACAATACATTACACTCAATGTGGATTGACTTTGTTAGCATACATTAGGACATACAGTATATTTCGATGAAAAATTCGGAGCGATGCGCAGGGTTTCGAAATTTGGTGCTAATGTATCTTTCGGCTGAAGTAAGCATCGTGAAACTCCATGGTAATACCAGATTCGGGTGTATGAACGGCGTAGTATCCCTGTCTATTACGCTGTGGTACTAAATTTGATATTTACGAATGAGTATATGGGCTTACACGGTGTTTAAGTCATGAATTACGTATATATACTTATAATGTGATTTAAGTACCCAAAATAGATTTATTCGCTGAAAAAAATATGTATAAGCCTACTCTTGATAACTGCTAGAGAAGTAAATAATCAAGTGCATAACAATGTGTCGTGAGACTTTAACTTCAGTGTCTACATACCGTATAATAGCAAATGGAAATGCTTCAGAAAGGAACGTAGTGAATGACGGAGCCACGTGATAGCTGTGCGGGTAGAGACATAGGATTGAACTGACAGCGAAGTAACTGGGAACAGGCCTAAGTTCGAAACATCCTAGTGAGAAATGTTTTCGGTTTCACTAAGTTATACTATTTCATCGTTGACGGTAGATCTTTGGACGTTACCTTAAACGGATAGTATCATATTTATTATGAGTATTTTTAATAATTTCATGGAAATTTTTCCTTCTGTTCTTGGACTAAAAGAGAAAAAATATTAAGATTTTCCATGAGATTTGACATTAGTCTCTACAAATAAAACAAACCAGAAACAAACAAATACAAATTAGAATCCGTTTTGCAACCCTAGTGCTCTATGATCGCTTGAAGTCGATTGATCACAGAAGCAGTGAAGGTCTGCAAGAACCCCTCTTGAATGGTCAGTAATTCCCTGAGTTTGGGCACTATTACCCATGGTTTTTATTTTGATCTGGAGCGAAGATGGTGTTTTCATGGAGTCCTCTTCATTAGACCCCAGACGCAATGTATTTAGGGCAGGTCAAGATTGCCTGGAGGCCAAGGAATTGCCTCGGCCCGTGCATGCTAAGCAAACCGTCGCTGAACTGCCTATGAAATATGAACTGAGTGATTGTCCTCCTGGAAACTAACACTCTGCCCTTCGGGATACACTAGGTCCAATTATGGAATCAACCAAAGACTGAAAAGCTATTCGTCAATATTTGCGTTGATAGATTCTGAAATTCCTAACCAAGTCCCTGCACCATATAAGGTAAACCAAACACGGCAATGAACATTAAAACGAAGCCTCCTGTGAGGGGTTGCAAATATTTAGCGCCATACATGGCGTTGGGTGAGCGCAGTTTTGGTGAGCTAATGATGTGCTCTGGAATAGTGCCCTCCTGATTTCCGGACATCCACCATTTGCAAAACAATTGAATTAATTTATTGACGTTCCTTATATAAAATATAAAAACTAGTAGCTGTATATGATAATTTCTCTTTCATAGTTGCTCTTTGTCCATTTTCGTCGTGACAAAAAGAATTTTGGTTACAAATCCTACAATTTTGTCCATTGGTGATCATTGTCTCCGTTGGTTTCGCTTACCTCTCTCGTATTAGCTCTATGTAGTTCTACTTAGATGACAGCTGCATCACTGCAACCAGCCTGTAGGGCTCCCAGCACACATCCCGCAAATGAGCTCCTAGGTTTGTTGTCTGAGAGGATCGAGGGGTTAGATGAATTTTTTTGGACTGCAGAGGATTGTGTGGGGGAAATTATATTAGGACTGAGCCCGTGGACGTCGTGTCAGCAGTACAATAATTTAGTATTTTTGTTCGTGGATTAATTTTTCACAGGTAATAAAATTCATTACAGACGGCCAAATGCGTATCCTTACACAATAAGCATGGGTAATTAAGTATTAAATGATACATTTAAATTTGCTGTACAATGTGATGAAGAAAATTTAAGATTCACACATATTAAACTTAATCATGAAAATTTAACACTATTCGTAATACTGATGTATTCTTCGTTTCAAAGGGGCATGGTGATCAACAGCTTCGTGTGGCCATTCTGATAAATACTTCAGTGTCGTGCATATATATATATATATATATTCAAAATCATTTTGGGCTAGAATTTGGAAGGAAGAGGCACCAGTTGTTATTTAATATTGTATAAGTAGTTAAAACCGTGATAAAAACTATTAAATCTTCGAGGGTGGTTTTGTGTTCATTGACCTCAGTTGTGTTGCAGATATGTTTTCTTCTGTTGGACATGCCGAATTGAAACTCTTGTTACGATTATAAGAGAAAATTTCCTATTCATAGTACATCTTACCTTACCGGAGTGAGGCTGAAAATTTATTAAAATCATAGTTGAATAATAAACTTATTTTACAAAATTGCGAAAAGATTTTAAAGAGTTCTTTCAACGCCTTTCTCGGCTCAAAAATGACTACCACAACTAATTTAGTCCTATTTTATTTTATCCCTTATTTTAACTACATAATACAACCAAAACACAGTTTAGTTATTTTCCAGTCATCCAAAAAAAAATTATAATCATACTTCAGGAAGAAAATTTCGTTCTGCACCGAATCTCGGCATACATTTACACTTCAAGCAGATGTTCAAATGGTTAGCTAACTAACGTAATTATTTGAATATGCTCCCAACTAAAGTCTACGTAAAACGTCGCAGAGACTACTCGTGTGGAGCAAAATGCCGCTTCCGGCTGTGGAAAGCTAGCCGAACACTCGACATGCCCCTGTGACAGAATGGAAGAGACTTTCCCCAGTTAGCAAAGTTTGAGATAGGGCTCATTGTTGGAATGCACGAGACAGGATGGATGGTGGTATGGACGTTTCGCCATAACACATATGCCGTTCTAATCAGGCTGACAATGAGTGTCGGGACCAGTGAGTGCGTGAGAGTACGCTCACATCACAAAAGAGTTCAGGACACCTTCGACTGACCACCAGGAATGAGGATCGTGTAATCCTCCGATAAGCATTAGCAGACCAATCTGTTATGCTGTCTTTCATCCAGGTACATGTACCATGCCTAACATTTTCAGGCATTTGACTGAAGGAAATTTAGTCTGCCACACACATTGCTTTTTCAGCCATTGACACTCCCACATCGTCGTCTCCATTTACGTGAATGGCAAAACTGGATTGCTACGGAATGAAAACAGGTTGTCGTTGGTGAGGAATTCACGTTCTATTTGAACTTCGCTTTCATGTCTGGATGCTTCGTGGTGAATGCCTCATTCCTGGCTTTACCGTGGCGCAACACACCACCCCTACTGCTAGCGTGCCGGTGTAGTGAATGGCATCGCATTCGACAGTCGGTCACCCATAATAGTAGGGCAAGGAACACTGATAGCATTGCGATATGTTAAGGATATGTCTGTCTGTCTGTCTGTCTGTCTGTCTGTCTGTCTGTCTGTCTGTCTGTCTGTCTGTCTGTCTGTCTGTCTGTCTGTCTGTCTGTCTGTCTGTCTGTCTGTCTGTCTGTCTGTCTGTCTGTCTGTCTGTCTGTCGAGAAGTTTTCATTCCCCACTCCGAAGGGTGGGGCGGGCCACCTAGAGGGTTACGCCCTTTGTCTGGTCAGGAGGGGTAACGAGGTTAGATAGGAGTGGAGGAAGAAGAAGAAGGGTAATTGGCGGTGTGAAAAGTGAGAAGATTTGGGCGGGCCTCTTGGCTAGGGAGATGTGACGTATTTATATGCAGAACAGACAGGTAATGGGGGAAGGTTTACACGAAATTACAGGGAGAGGATTTAGTGCTAGGGTGTTGTATAAAGAGGAGAAGTTTACTAGGGAAGTAAGAAGAAGGCGAAGGAGATCGATAGATGGAGGCGGTGGTGGAAAATAGTTGGGTGGGGGAGGATAATATCGAAGATGTGGACTGGGTGATTGAGGAGTAGGAGCCGGCCGGGGACGGCTGCAGGGTATGGTAGAACGATGTATGGGTGCTGGAGGAGAACAAGATGGTTCAACACGATGGTGGAGGCAGTAGAGTTGTAGTCTTTGGGCGATGAGGCGCTGGATGTCTTCGGAAGTCGGAAGGTGTAGTTTAACTAAGAATGTAGGTCCGTCTGCGTTGTAGATACGAGAATCTCTTCTTAAAGGAAGGCCTGCCTGACGAAGTTCGTATGCGATGGCTTCAGCTGCTATGCTCGGATCCACTCCACGAACGACACAGCTCTAGATGTTGCTGTGATCAGACGGTGGTGGTATCAAAGGTGGACGTGCCATGGATGCAGGTGGATCGTTGGGAGTTCCTTCGATAGGAAGTGGAAGGGATGGGCTCTGGAGAATAGTTTGATCAGAGAAGGGAGGGAGGGAGTGAGGATACGTCGTTAGAGGAAAAAGATGGGACGTTACTTTGGTAGTAATAGGAATATGGGGGGAGGTGTGAGCAGAGGTGGTCGTGGTGGTGGTAGAGGTGGACGTGGCGGTGGTGGTGGTGGTGACAGCGGTGGTGAAGCAGGAATACGAATATAGTGGAGGTGATGTATACGACGATGGTGTTCTTGTAGTCGGCGGAGAGGCTGTTGTAGTCGTAACGGGTTCGTCGTCATCTATGAGCTGGGCTAATATGTGTGGCGGAGTAGATTCCAGTCGGTGGAGGCGGCGTTGGATGAAAGCAAAATTAGCTTGAATTTTGAGAAGGTCTTCTTTAGAGGAGAAATACAGCAGTACGTCTGGTGCTGCTACTGGGCCGTTGTAGAGTCTGGTGACGCTATAGACGCCGGTCGTACGAAGGTCAACGTAGATCGTCCTCGGAGGTAGCAGGGTCAACACGTACGATGCAAGAGTTCATGTTTGGGAAGGCTGACCTCCAACTTGGTGCTAGCCTATATGTTTCTTACTGTCGGCGAGGTGCGGAATTATAGTTGAGGCGTCACCCGGACGATCAAAAATAGGGGATGTAGCGAAATATCGATGAGTCCACATATATAGGGAGACGTCGATGGTAAGCCAAGAAGCCCTTCAGGAAATCATCCTCTGGCCGAATATCTTGCCATTTATTGCAGAGCTTCCAGGGGTGATTTCATAGCACACAGGATGTCACAGGCACATTTCCGCAATATTGTCACTTGTCCGTGGTCCACCGGATCGCCAGATTTATCGTCCTTCGAACATGCCTGGGACCATATTCAGCAGCGGTCTGGATGACCAATCGCAGCACATGGACTGATATGCCGCTATATACGATACGAACATATTTGCTTCCTGTATCCAATGTCGAGGTGGACCTACAGTTAACTAGAGTCTCCTTTCAAGTGTTCTGTTGCATTACATGGTCTTTTACTCTGACTTAATAATCACTTATTTATATCAAATTTATCATCACCGATATCATGTTTCAAGCGACTCTGACACCTTTCTTTGACATTTCGTTGTTGTAAAAGTCACATCTTTTCAGTTTCGACTTAGTTCATCCATAACTGGGAGGCTTTTCAGTCTGTCAAAATTAATTCATGATAAATTAGAAAATTATTTAAAAAGAAAACATTTCATATTATAATTGTTTTAATTAATTGATGTATGTTTCTAGTATAATATTTTACTAAATGAGGACTGGCTCGAGGACCAATCAGCATACGCATGAACAAATTATAGATGAGCTAATCGACGTTGAGATAGTGACACCGGTCTAGAAAGCCAAGAATAATCGCCGATATGACTTATCGCTATGACCATGTGTCAACACGTAATTTTCAGTCTTCCCACTGAGCTATGATTTCTCAGCAAGCCAAGCACCGTTATTACTTTAGCACCATTGCATATTTTGGTTTGAATTTGTACTTCCAATTTAAATTCTTGAAAGTAAGTTATTCCAAGGCCTACTATGTGGCATTAAATAAGAAACATGGGTTTATGAACTTATCTTGCATGTAATTAGGGCACTACTGCTCGCGTAACCTCAACCAAAAACGCGATTATTAAACAGATACTAGCATAACATGGAGGAGACTCATTACTAAACATACAAAAAGAAAACTCCTTACATGTAAAAGCAGTTCTTAATCATCTAAATCCTGATTATCAAACTGGCATATACTATGTTCTCATAAATCCTCATGTATCATACAGCACTGAAATACTGTATGGAGAAGAGCAGCATATTGATAATGGACAAGTTATTCGAATTGCAGAAATGAGAGATGGATTCATATTTGAACCGAGGTGAAGAGATTTGTGTTGGCTTGCATTCAAGTGAAATGGCAAAACTTTATGTTTCGCCCATTTTTATGTATTCCTTACCAGTAAGCAATAGTTCCCAAAACGTGGAAATCATACTTGAAAACCGAAGTTCTGGGACCACTGCACCTGTGATGAATACTCGTTTTACAAAGGGACTGATTAATTTACAGTGTACCCCCTAGGTCCTGGCCCTGTATTTAAGATTACACCTAAAATTACTTGGCAAAGACAATTTCATTTTCCTTATGTGAACTTTGATTGATTATAAAATTCTCATGTAAATATAGTAGGTCTACGTTCGGGAAGTATAACAGGTTATATGCATGCTTATTGACAATGATCCCCAAACTTGTTTGGTTCGCGGCACACAATTTCGCTGTGCAGAATTTTTGGGTACATCACTAATATCGAAGGAACCATGCCTAGTTTATAGAAATTTCGAACGCCTGGGAGCAGCCCCGAAAGATAAAGAAACCTAGTGGATGATACGCGAACCACTGAAATGATCGAGAAACACGTCCATCACTCCCGAACACTAGCGAAGCATACATAAACCTATTCACAGTCACCTGCAGTTCAGTAATAGGATATGGAGTCACGATACATTGTTTTATTACAAAGCTGATATAACTATAGCTTTTGTAGAATGTAGAGAAGTCATTAGTTGTCAAATGCAAAATATTAAGCATCAGTGAAAAACATATTACCAATAGAACGAGTGGTTCATCCGAATCAAGTGATACCATGTTAATTGCACAGAGAACCTACTAGTCTGGTGCAGTGCGCAGGTACCATGTATCTTATTTCGGTCACGGATTGACGTATACCGACTCTGAAAATCATGAACTTCCTCGGGGTGTTGCATGGAGTGGAAAATTAAGAAACGACTGTATGGTTCCAAGCAAACTAAGGAGACATTTGATAACGAAACACACTCACAGAAAATAAAGATAAAGCCTACTTGAGTTGTTTACGTCGGTGGATGCAGAGTGGGTTTCAGCGCTTGGGTTTCGTCCCTTAAGAGGCCACGGCTTGCCCGTGGTCCAACAGCTCTGTACTCTGGCCGGCCAATCGTGCAGAGGAAAGTTGGCCACGGCTCTACCGTGGCTCTACGCCTCTGCATTCGGGAGACGGGCCTGGGGCACAGTGCCGGACTTCACGCCTGGCCCCACCCGTCGGCTGTACTGAGAATGGTTTTACGTGGTTTTCCATTCTCCCGCACTAAGGCGAATGCCGGGACAGTTCGTAGTATAGGCCACGGCCTCCTACCCCATCACCTTCTCCGCACATCTCCTTCACCGTAACATATCTCCCGGCCTGAGAGACGGCGTCACCCTCTAAGAGGCCCGCCTCCCCCTTCAGGGGAGGAATGAAAACGTTTAGTAGTAGTAGTAGAGTTGTTTACTCTCTTCTCGTGTTAAGGAAACAAGGTAATGAATAAAATATCTAAAATTTCAGGAAATCACTGGCAGCCAACTATAATTTAGCGGAAGTGATTACAAGGAAAATACAGTCACATACAACGGCAGAAACGTCGATTTAACTTGCTAGTAAAAAATAGTAAAAACCATGTCATGGTAGGATGCCGAGTGGGAGTAATCAAAAGTAACTTAATCAATGACACTATTACTCGCGGCCTATAAGACATGCCAGCTGATATTCAAAAACAAGTAGCGTAAAAATTAAATGATGGTGCAAAATGTGCACTTTATCTTGGCGAATTAAGAGACATACGTTAAAAAAGTCAAGTAATGAGCTATGTAAATTTCTTAAACGATGAACGCTTGTTTAACAGTTCATGTCCTGCAGAGAACTACCTCTGACATCAACGATTATTATTATTATTATTATTATTATTATTATTATTATTATTATTATTATTATTATTATTATTATTATTATTATTATTATTATTATTATTATTATTATTATTATTATTAACGAATGAGTTCTAAATGTGTGATGCCCCGGTGGCAAGGATTTCTTACATTAGTATGATGTCAAGACAATAAATTCCACGACAACAAAAGATGAATAAAAAGGAAGTATATTGAAACGAGGAACAAACAACAAACAATTCCAGACAATTAAAAGTGACATACGAGTAGTGTAAGATAATAATTAAGAGCAATCACAAAGAAACGTATTCCCTTATATGTTACGTAACGTAATTATAACTCATCCACTTAGAAATTCATCCAACGTTTGCAATATGTTCCATTAAAAATAGTGTACCACAATAACAGGTAAAGACATTGGCATATAAATTTGCACAGAACTTATGCTTGTTTGTGGCGTAGCTAATTCTCCTTATAATGTAGGCAAAATAAATGAATTATCTTAAGAATTTGAATTGAATCCTAGCACATACAGATTTTTGGATGAAGTGCAGATTTTATATGCATTTCAACAATACGTGTAGGAAAATAAGGACAAATTGAGATGTAAATAACTGTTCCCTTAAATGGTACATTCGCTACAAATGATTTTTTCCTGGAAAACGATTGGCATGTTTTGGTAAGGCGCAGCGCTTACGTAACGCAGATAGAACGTACTTTAACTTTAGCTGCACACGCTTGTGTGGTCTTAATCGTTTAATACTGTATCATGTTAACATGCGATTATTGTATAAGTGAATTCTTTGCTTCAATTATATTAGAGGTACCACATAGGCTGTTGTGAATCTGCGCGACAAGTATACCCACCTCCAGGATAGAAATCTCGTTCCACGACACGACTTGGAAGCAGCAACGTTCAGGAGAGGTTCCAGTTAAGACACTGAATGTGGAAAGATAAGAGAGAATATCCAGAATTTTTCCACTTTGAGAGTTCCACAATTGATTTCTGACTAAATGATGGTCTATCTCCTCGTTTTATATCCATACGTTTCTGCGTACCTTACAGACCATAGATTATAAGAAAATATCCAGACAGTAAATTATTTGGATTGGTATTTAAGGCGGAATATCCAAGTAGTCATAAGCAGAAAATACAGTGTGTTGTAAAACCTGTCTTCCACATTGATCTGAAAACTCATGATTCTACAGAGACTATTCGTTCCTAAACAAACAGTTTTTATCTATTACGAAATAAAATTACCTTGAGTAGTGTATGCTGCATTCATTATCTTGTTTAGTCATTCATCCTTCCATTGAATTTAACTTAGGGCCTATATATATTTTGACTTAGGAAAGGATCACTTTAATAATGCTCATGTTTTCTACGATGCATGTGGAAAATATTGAATAAGGTAAAGGAAGATATTAACCAACTTAGAAAAGATACTGAATGTACAGTCGCTCAAGGTAGGAATGAGCAAATCGCATTGTATAAGTTTTTCTCTTTACACATTCCTCAGAAGCAACTGAGCCTATAAGTATGATCATTGTTGTACGTATCCACATGAATTATGTGTACATGGGAGGTGAATTAAATTTTGAAAATAATTTAAATTAAGTCTAATAAAATAGGAAATGTAAGGAACATACGGATCCATCGGTTCATTCTTCTTGAGAAACTGTATCCATTATATTAAACAGTAAGCATTTACCGACAGTTCCAGTCAATAGTTGTATCGAGATCAAAGTGAAATGGTGCCTGTTCTCACTTTTCGACTGTAAAATTAATCATGTACAGAAGTTTGAAATAGTACGTTCATGTGCATCTAACAATGAGAAAATGTTGTAAGTTATGTTGAGAAAGAATGGTATTGCTGAATGAGAATGAGAGAAAGAGAGCCGGGGAATAGAACCACCCTGATCATATTGAACGAAATTACTGGATTTGATCGAATTGAACTAAATGGGTTTTAGTTTATTTGTATATCACTTAAGTGAATCATTTGCTATGTTAGCATTACTGCAGCAATTACTGATTTTCGAAAAGAGATAGGTCCGTTGTTTGAACAACATTTTTTTGTGGTTGGTGTGAATACGCATGTTTATGGAGTACTTAATATTGATTACAGAAACTAGGTCATTCCCACAATCGATGGACTAGATAGGAGTGTATAATCTTATCGCTAATGCCATTTGTTTCTGAACCTGTCTCTCACTAAAGATGTACTATCGTAACATTGAAAGAAAGGGGAATTTGCTTATAGATTCTTAATTATTCATTCTGATTTTCACCTCAGGAATTAGCTCATTATTTCTAACTAATAAAATTTTGGTTTAACTATATCCTCTTTACTTAGGTTTTACTATTATTTATTCTTTACGGTATCAAACTATGCATAATTTAAATTTATTACTTGCTTGTTGAAGCAATTTTAAACATCCGTTTAGAAGTTGCCCTTGACACTTGCAGGTCTGTTCGGTAGTTAACATTCCACTGCATCACCCGTTTGCTCGACAAACATGTCTTCCTCCTGTTTTGATTTTCTGAATTTTCTCATTGGAAGTCAGTCTCCATGTCACTCCGTAACGTCAACGTCTACTTTGCTCGTTATTGGTTCTGAGTAGATTTTTTATCCTTCCCTTTTTTCCTTATTCGTATTATTTATTTTGTTACCTCCTCGATGATTATTTATTTAAATGCTACACCAAGATTCATTTAAGGCCTTCGTTTACATTTCGCTTAATGTTTTTGTATAGTCTGACTTCATTTTGGGTAGTATTAATTTTAGTCCCCTTTCAGTTCTACTTTTGTAAGTTTTTCGCCGGGCATCTTTCGAATAAAATTAGCTGTCTTCACGTGGCGTCTGTCATTCACCTCTCAAGGACCGCATAGGCACGTAAGAGGAACTGTGGATGCTGTATAATCTATACGTTTTCGAATGTAGCCGGCCTTATTACTCTGTACTACTTGGATTCTGCTGCTCTCCTCATGCATTTCGCTTCGTCAGTCCTTCAAGGCCATGACACCACTGCAGTTACTCAAGACTGCAAACAATGTTCGGTTTCCAACTGCAAGCTGTTAAGACAAACAAAAGTTGGATTGATCAAGGGCGAACCAGAAGAAATTGACTTAACAAGTATCATTGGTCGTCGAGAAGGCAGTGACTGATAATGTTCGCGAGTAATTACCTTGCTCAAGTCTTGCTATATAATAGAGGTTCGTAATCTGTTGATAGAGGTCGGCATCTGTCGAATTCAATGAATGAAAAGTCAATGATTTTTTCCTCAACAGACACCAAATAAGGCAACAAATAATAATAATAACAACACCGTAAATAACCCTCCACATCCTAACAGTGCATCAGTTAACCAAATGGCAACCGTCACTAGTAGGCCTAGTAACGAACGTAATTCAAGGTTAAGCTATTCTGCTGCAATACAGTCGTACACCTCCAAAGAACAAGCTACTGTAATCGAATCTAATGACGGGATCAGTATCAAGGATTATGTGCTAGCTATGGGTAAACTTACAACCCCTAGCAACATTCGGTTTGTTTCACGTATATCGAACGGAAGGATATGCATCATTCACTCTAGTAAGATAAATGTCGAAGATATGGTATTGACAAACCCTAAGAACTTAATAAACAATGTATCACTGGAAATACGACCCCTTCTAACAAAAAACAAGCGTATTATATTATTCAACGTCTGTCCTGTGATCCCAAACTATGTTATTGAAGAGGAATTGTTAAAACTCGGTGTGAAAATCATGCCTAGGATTACCCCAATCAGAGCAGGTTTGTCAATTCCAGGATTCTCCCACATTTTAAGCTTTCGAAGACAAATGTACATTCAAAATGAAGACTTTGATAAACTCCCCGAATCCCTTCATCTGGAATACGATGGTACAAACTACTGGATGTACCTATCATCCGACTCACCTACTTGTTTTCTTTGCCATACCGAAGGACATGTGGCCAAAGATTGTCCTAACAACGTATCACTTCCAAAATATGAATCCTCTTCGAATAATTTTCCTCAGCTCCAAGAGATTTCACAAAAGTCACAGGTCGAAAACCCCAAAACAGACATCGGTACTTCTAGCTCTTCTAGCTCACTCCCAAAAGATACGCCTACTCAAGAAGCCACTTCAGTGACCAACCCTGACTTAGCACTTAGCGAAGTCTGTATTATCCTCCCTCCTCCAGAATTCAAATTGAGAGAGAAATTGCAGCACCTATGGAAACACACGCCACCCCTACAACAGTGAAATTTCCTGGATGTAAACGGCCAATTTCACTAGCTAGCAGTGAAACAACGAATCCAAATCCTCCTGATAGCAACAAATCCATACTGGCCTCTCCTGAACAAATCGAAAACCGTAAGACAAATCACACTTCCATGAAACCCAAGACAGACATGCAAAAATCAATAAGTGATATGCTCCTGCCAGTAAAACAAGTTCTGGAAGCCGAGCCATCAATATTCACCCTCAGCTACCTACAGCACCAGTCCTTCTTTGAAAATACAGTTGTGCAGAGGACATATCAGAAATTGCTTCAAACTACACACAAGACATAGAAGGTCTTGCCAAAGCCTTCAAAAACTCTATCCTTACTATACCGATAAGAGCATAAAAAACAAAAGCACTCGTATAGTAAAAAAGCTACTGAAATCCGCCAGTCAAAGTGAAGACCCAACGCATATCAATGTAACGCCGGACTATTCCAGTGACGACAATTCCTTCTCACTATAACAATGGAGATAAACCTCGTTCTGCTTTTGATCATTATTATGACAACATTACTCCAATGGAATCTTTGAAATTTCAGACGCATAGGATTCCATTTTAATTTATATTCAAGTTCATTTCCTTTGGAGCCAACACTTCCTTCTGCACTGGGAGGAGAATTCTTTCCCTTTGCAAACTAGAAGTAGTACACAACCATCTCACGAAATTAACGTCCTAACAATTACTACAAGCTATGAGACATACCTTCCAGTTTGAGTTCCGCGAGCTGTGTGGTTTTCATTTGAAGGCATGTCATGTAAGAGGTTGTTTTCTGCTGCATTGTATATCCTATGTTCTTGTACACTATTTAGAATTTTTACGAAATTATATTTATTTTTGGTACGGTAGCAATCGTAAAATCGTGCGGTTAGGGTGCACGTAGCTGTGAGTTTGCATCCGGAAGATAGTATGTTCGAACCCCACTGTCGGCAGCCCTGAAGATGGTTTTCCGTGATTTCCCATTTCCACACCTTACTGAGGACCACGGTGGCTTCCTTCCAACTTCTAGGCCTTTCCTTTCCCATTGTCGCCATAACACCTACCTGTGTCGGTGCGACGTAAAGCAAATAGCAAAAAAAACAATCGACATTTTTTTTATACCTCATAAGCTAATAATAATGAAAATTCAATGGACAATGACTCAACTTGTGCAAGATGTAGGGAACTCGACGGTCATACTTCAGTTTTTTAGAGTGCTCCAGCCAGTACCCAAGTAATCACGCTTTCAGTAATATTTTCACCAACTGTGATCCCGAGAATTCATAATAATCTACCTTGTAACTTATACTGATCTATCTTTTGTAAAAATGGACTATGGAACATTCAAGATATCTTATATCGCTTCGGCTTTGTGAAATTTAAATCTCAATTTTCAAATATGATGTTGCGATAGGCTATCAGCAAGACTTTTCATTTCTCTATAAACATATTTTATTTCGCTTGTCCCCATATTTCAATTACGAGTTTTGAAAATCCATTCTAAAGCGCAATAGCATAATCAGTGATACCTGAAAAGAATAAAAAAAGATATAACGAATAAGCTCTCTTCACACTGTTGGCACATTTTGAGACCAGCAGGGTAGATGATGTGTTTGCCCATCAAGTGTAGTACAATCCGGAAATGACACAATATGAACTCACGTGCAGAGTAAAACAATTACGTCTTCCTTGCTCTGACCTTTGGGATGAGATGTGCATAAAGAAAAAAGGAAAAAGAAGAAGCAATCCTGTAATTTTACGTGACCGTTGACACAGTGATCATAGTCATGGGACCTCCAGTCCTACTTTCAATCTGAACAAATGGGATGTGTCATTTCATTCCAAACACATCACGTGCGTTATCGAGCCCCGACCATCTCTACGAGAAGGCAGTGACTACTAAACATGGCTCCAATGTCCACTGACGAGAAATCCCATCAAAATAATAAATCTGAGGATGATCTTATAGAACGGAACATGTCATGCTTTGTTTAATAGTGTGTATTTGTGTTATAACAGTGTTATACACTTAATGGCCAAATGTCACGGGAAGGGGTGTCCCATTAGAAAATGTACCGTGTATGACCCTTGAGCCAGTACCTCCTAGAGAATAAGGCCTGGCAATACGAATGAGAGTAGCTGATGACGTATGTCCAAAGGGGCCAATGCCAGTAACTCAGCTTGTTGCCGCTTGGTATGTCAGAACGCGTTTCCCTGTTATGTGTGTTTTTCATCGATTATATTAATCTTAATCGAGTCTTGTGTGTTAACACTCGGTTAATATTCCTATTAGTGTAAGTTCAGTTAAAGGTGTTAGTACTTATAAATTGTTAATATTAATATATAGTGTGTTTAAAGTGCCGTCATGGCCGCCACGTGAGGTTAGAACTGAGTTAATTTTTAATGGTGTATTGTTGTGAATTACGATCACTGTTTTTCAAATTATCAATAACGATACCTCAGAAATGTAGTGTTCCAAATTGTAAGGGAAATTATCGCACTGGCCCTAAAGTGAGTGTTTTCTCGTTTCCAATTGACGACTCGGAGAGAGCTAAGTTGTTAAGAGCTATTCGCCGAGATGATTTCGTTCCTTCCAAAAATGCAAAGGTATAGCTTAGTTATTAGTGTATTGTGTCTGATTTCAATCATTCAATGACATACGTTATGGAATGGTCCTTGAAATGGAGCCCTGTATTGTAGGTGTGCGAGCTCCATTTCAAAACTCATGAAGTTGAATGTACGCCCAGCATGTATGCTGAGAGAAATGGGAAATTATTGACTGCACCTTTATCTAATCCAAGGCTTGTGAAAGGTTTGTGGATAGGTCTCTTACATCTTTGGTATTTATAAATGAAATGGTTGATTTTTTTCGGGGTGATTTATATCTTACTGATTTAATTTATTGCTGTATTGAATTGACCAGTAATTACATTTCGTTTCACAGTCTTGCCTAAGCCACCGACAAAGGAGGTCGCATTGAGGGGTGAGTCCCGGGAGGGGGAGTGGAGTTCGAGAGTGTGGAGTGCTGGAAGGTCGCCGGGAAGTGGGCCGACAATGATTGGTATAGAGCAGTTCAGAGCGACGATAGGAAGATGGCAGAGGAAAATGAAGAAAGAAGAAAAGAAGCCAGGTGGGTGTAAAATGGATATGGAGAGGAAAGGAGAACTATTGTTATCGGCAGCAGTGATTATAATTTTACTATGTATTGGGGGAGTCGAGTTGAACCCAGGCCCGTCATCTAGTAGAAATGAGGAAAGAGAAAATATGGACGAAATCAAAAGAGCTGTACGAGAGGTGTTGACAGAAGTTTGCCCTTTCGGACAAATAAAAGAGATGATTGAAGAACAGACCAGTAAAATTGAAGAAATGGAAGTATGGATAAGAGGAAAAACGGACGACATAGCAGCACAGGTGAGAAATAACACCGAGGAAGTGGTAGCATTAAGGAAGAAAGTAGGACGACTTGAAGAGGAGAGAATTTAAAGCTGAAAGTAGAAGTGGAAGCGAATATTTTATATAGAAGGAAGAAGTGCTTGTTTATTTATGGATTGCGTGAGGAGACGGGTGAAGCCAAAGTAATTACAACTTATAAAGTAGTGGACCTAATACAGGGAAAAATGAAAATAAATTTTAGTGAAGTGGATATTGACGATGTGCAGAGAGTGGGGAGAACTAGAGGCAATAGGCCTATAAAGGTTCAATTGTTTTCAACGTTGATGGCGGATATTGTGTTAGCAAATGCGGGAAATATCCAGAGATATAAACTATGGATAAGGAGAGACGTGGGAAGTGACGCGATCAGAAATGAGAGACTACTCAGGAAACACAAGATACTGGCTGTAAAACAGGGGCTGAGGGCAACTATCAGAGGTCAAAATCTAGTGGTGTCAGACAGAAACTGGAAGAGAATCTGGTCTGTGGATAGATTGATGGATTTAGAATCGAAGTTAAAACAAGAGGGAGAAAAGGAGAGTAGTGCAATAAACTGTAGGCAAGTGAGGAGAAATACAAATAACAGTGTGCTGAGGATGGACTTAGAGATTAAGTCAAAGCGGGCTGAAGAAAAAGGTAGTGCAGCGATTAGTGGAGAGGATAGGCAAAATACAAGAAGTAACAGTGTACCGTGTGAAGAGACTCAGGGAGAGGTGTCAAGTGATAAAGTGACCAATAGCAGTGTTCGGAGTGAGGAAGTGCGGGTAGAAAGGACAAGTGAGAATGTGACTATTTGCAGGGAAGAAAGAAGTAAGGGAAGTGTCAGTGAAGTAAGGGAAGAGCAGGGTAAAAAGGTAACGGAAAGGTTAAGCTTGTTGAGTCTCGACCAGAGTAGGGCCAGTAACAGGGACAGAGATCTGAGAGAAATGTGGAGTACAAGTAGACCATGGAGGAGTGGTGGTAAATGGGGCGTGAGAAAATATTGAGGGCTTGGTATTTATGGTATTTATGATTATGTGTTATTTATTTGTGGGGGCTGAAATGTTGTGATGGAGAAGTTACGTATAAGTTATGATATGTTATAGGGTTGAAATGTGGTGTTGGAGAAGTGGTGGTATAAGATGGCGGTTGGCAGAAGGTGAGTGTGATGGTAGAAGAAGTAGAGGTGGTATAAGAGGTGGATGGTGTTGTATTGCTGAAATGTGGTGTCGGAAAATATTTAGGGCTTGGTATGATTATATGTTAGGATTAATTTATGAAGTGTTATATCGTTGGAATGTGGTGTGGGAGAAGTGGTGATATAAGTAGAGGTGCTATATGATGTGGAGTTGGTGTTGTATTGCTGAAATGTGGTGTTGGATGTATTGAAGGCTTAGTATTTATGATCAGGTGATGTATGGTTCGGTATTGAGATGGTTTACGGCTGAATTCGTGGGAGTTGGGAGGTGGTATTATTGTATTGGTGTCCGGTATGAGTATTTAATTTTTGGAGCTGGAGAGAGGTGATTTTATTATCATTTTGTAAATTTTGGTTTGTTTGTATGAAGAGGATGAAGAAATATGATGTTGGAGAGGTGTTTGTATATGCGTGATTGGTAGTTGTTATTCATTGTAATTTTATTAGGTTATGATGGTATTTATTTGTGAAGGCTGAAATGTGATGATGGAGAAGTGGTATATTTATTGTTGATATTTGGAGTTGGAGGAGTGGTGGTAAATGTGGTGTTGGAAAAGTGTTATATCGTTGGAATGTGGTGAGGGAGAAATGGTGGTATAAGTAGAGGTGGTATATGATGTGGAGTTGGTGTTGTATTGCTGAAATGTGGTGTTGGAAGTATTGAAGGCTTAGTATTTATGATTAGGTGATGTATGGTTTGGTATAGAGATGGTTTATTTACGGCTGATTTCGTGGGAGTTGGGAGGTGGTATTATTGTATTGCTGTCTGGTATGTATTTAATTTTTGGAGCTGGAGAGAGGTGATTTTATTATCATTTTGTAAATTTTGGTTTGTTTGTATGGAGAGGATGAAGAAATATGATGTTGGAGAGGTGTTGGTATATGCGTGATTGGTATTTGTTATTCATTTCCCAAATTTTTGGAGATGGAGAGGTAATTTTATTATGGAGTGTTGTGGCGGAAGGAAATGAAAGGAAGCAATGTTAACGCGGATTGGTAAAAGCTGTGGTATGATGGATTGGAATGCAATGACGGAATATTGTTGTTATTATTTAGCCTTTTACTATTGGAGGTGGAATCTGAAAGATTGAAAGCAATGCTAGTGTTATGGCTGGTTTGGTATGCAATCTTGTAATGTTGCTGTTGTAGCTTATTTTGGAGTAGGTCAGGGAACAATAGAGGTGATTAAAATGCTGAAGCATGAAAGTTGCGTGATGAGTGGGTACGTGTGAGTGATAACAAGCAGAAAGTTGCAACACCAGCAGTAGAATGTAAACATGGACCAGGCTGTTGTTAACTGGTGTAGATGGAGTTGGTTCTGGTATAGAACCGTGGAGTTAGGTCCTTTTTTGTTTTATTGTTCATTTCATTTTATTTTGTATATGGTGGAGAGTGGTGGCTTAGGTTGGACTAAGTTTATTAATTTTATTATTTATTTATTTATTTATTATTATTGTGAACATGTATTCGGGGCTGAACGCCTGTTATGTTCATTAAATACAATACAATACATTTAGTTTGGGATGTGCTGAGTATTCACAATATTTTATAGGACTACTGTTGTGGGTATAGTGATATTATGGGAAAAGTTATAGGGCCTAAATTATGAAGGCTTGTAAGGTATTGGCTTTCAAGTACTCCTCCTGTGCCGGATCCTTAACTGCAAGTGATGCAGTTATATTTCTTATATCTCATGAGGGAATATACCTCTTAGTGTGGGTTAATACTTTTAGTTCAGGATAGGCAGCAATGTTATTGTGTTTCTGGCAATTATGGTGTGTTCTATATAATGATTTTAAATTACATTCACTCAATGATTTTCTCTGTCTCCTTGTGTGCTATTCATTTTATATTAAAATCAACCAGATATATCTAAGACATGCCATGGTCCTGTGAAGTAAGTGGTGCCATGGATTAATAGACGAGTGCATTTATATCTAGGTGAATGAAGTCTAATTTGGTCTAAACGTTTTAGGAGATGTTCTTTCTCAGTTTCCAAACTGCCAAGAGTACTTGTCTGATGCCACATCTGCCCACCGAGAAGCTCCAGAGGGGGTTGTATTTTAATTTTGTACATGCCATATTATTTATTATGTTGATAATGTGACAATATTTAGTTTATTGAGCTATTATTTAATTTTTCAGGCAACAAGGTCTCTGTATCTACAGTATGTACTTCTTTACACATTGCCAAATTTAGTAGCTGTATTTTCCATAGTAGTTTCTTTAGAAGATAACACAGTAATAACCCAAGATCACTTTTATTTTATCGTATTTATTGCCAGGTGTCACGTTTTCAGGGAGTGATGTTACATTTGAGAGGGCACCGTTTATATTAAACAGGTATTTTGTCATATCTTTCAAAATCATTAACCATCCTTTTCTTTGGTCCGTGGTAAGCTGAGGCTTTCTCATTTTTTGAGTATATTACTATTATTAATTAATGACTTGATGAACCTCTTTGAATTCCATTATAAGGGAATGTGTAAACTCTGAATTCAGGGTTAATCACTGTAAGCTCCTTCAGTAGTAAACATTGCATAATTTCTGAGGCCCGCTTGTATATTCAACATTCATTAAATGCGCTCAAAGTCATTTCGGAGGATACTACGTGAACTTGAAATCAAGTAAGAGTGTTCTTTGAAAATCGTGTACCGGGCGAGTTGGCCGTGCGGTTAGGAGCGCGCAGCTGTGAGCTTACATCCGGGAGATAGTGGGTTCGAACCCCACTGTCGGCAGCCCTGAAGATGGTTTTCCGTGGTTTCCCATTTTCACACCAGGCAAATGCTGGGGCTGTACCTTAATTACAGCCACGGCCGCTTCCTTCCCATTCCTAGGCCTTTCCTCTCCTATCGTCGCCATAAGACCTATCTGTGTCGTTGCGACGTAAAACAAATAGCAAACAAAAAAAATCACACCAATTTAAGCAACAGAAAACACGATAACATTGGTAATTATGAAAGACAATCACGTACAAATTAAAATCAGTGGAACATAAATAAGAAACTCGTCTAGTATGAAATAATCTTCCCAAAAACAACAGGACTACGTTGATTTGTTACCAATGTAAATATAACATAATATAGAGATTCTGAAGAAAATACTCAAACAGTAAAGCTTATGACGAAGAAAACATTCTTAAAACAATCCATAAAGCACGAAATGCTGCAAGGGGGGCTGTAGAACTGATCAGTACATAAAATTCCCATAATACTCAACAAATACTATCTGAAGTACCACAAAAGAGCGAAGAAACAGTTTCTATTTATGTAAAGACCTAGCAATTAATTCCAGCATAACACAAGCACCACTTCAATGTTTAAGGCTAATGGACTTGTTCTAGTAACAGGTACAAAATGTTCCGAACTATGTTTAAAATAGAAAAATTAAAATTTTTTAGATGCAATATAATAAAAATTTACAGTGACTAAATTGCCAACAATAAGGTATACAGTTTACAATGCAGTATATTCACGAGACCAAAAGGGCTTTGCAAATTATTCGTCTAATATTCGTAAGCATATCCAAACTCTACAAAATAGCATGTAATCCTAGGTGAGATAGAAGGGTGAATGGGGAGGGAAGCATTTCTCTGGCAAGATTCTCTAACGAAATTCACAGTCTTCAAAGTGTATAAAGCTTCATAACTTGGAAAGTAAATCAATAGTTAGCTGCCACACGAAAAATCATAAATTGTTAGTCCAAGATAGGGCATTGGCTAAGAAATACCACCACTTGTTTCCACACTTCACTTCCCCTTAATGTGAACAGTGATACTTTGGATTAGAAAGGAGCATAGAAAAAGGTATGTCACTCTCTCATGCATAGTTGATGACAACCCGGCGAAGTTCATAGAACAGAGGACCAGCTCTTTCCTTTCGTTAAGCTCACAGTGCACACGTGTAAGTCCTAGCGAGAAGCCGGAGATGTCTGCTGTTTATACAGACAAAAGGAGGCCGACGAGAAAATTCTAGAGAACACACCACGCGGCGTAACGTAACATCATGCTGAGAGAGATAGAGAATTGGGAGGAGGGGGAGTGGAGAAAGCAACAGTGTAGAATGTACTTGAAAGATCTTAAGTATGGATGGGAGCAATTTAGCCGAGCAGGAATGCCGATATTAGGTGGCTGGAAAATATTTCCAGGTAAGGATGAAACAACAGAACCTCACTTGCAAGTGAGAATATGTAATATTATACTTGCGAGAAGCTATGAAGACAAGCTCCGTGCAACAATTTCTAAGAATAATTTTTAGAAGATTATGTTGTTGCTGCACAATTTGAGGACCCATACTGCTAATGTTACTGTGGAAACTATATTCAAGTTCAAGGGGGAAACTCTGCACAACCCTCCGTAGAGTCCGGAACTCCCATTGTAACTTCCACTTTTGATGCAGTAAAGAAAAAGCTGATAGACCTCAAATTTTCTCGAGATGCACACATTGAGGAGGCTATTGTATAAATTATATAATTCTAATATTAACATTGTATTGTAGGAAATTTACGCGATAACTTCCATAGCTTTGGGATGGAAATTCCATTCTTCAGAGACCAGTAGACTAGCTAAGGGAACTGAGCTGGATATGTGTACTCACCTTCTTCGTTCCTCATTGACCGAGCTCGATAGCAGCAGTCGCTTGAGTGCGGTCAGTATCCAGTATTCGGGAGATAGTGGGTTCGAACCCCACTGTCGGCAGCCCTGAAGATGGTTTTCCATGGTTTCCCATTTTCACACTGGTCAAATGCTGGGGCTGTACCTTAATTAAGGCCACGGCTACTTCCTTTACACTCCTAGTCCTTTCCAGTCCCATCGCTGCCATTAGAATAATCTGCAACTTGTGTTCCTCATTCTTTATATCATTGTAGTGGGCAACGATCTGTGTCAAGTGTCGCGACTACAGTACTAACCAGAACCCAATCTTGCCGTCTGCTTGGCAAACAACGACTTAATCTATAGTAGAAATCTGGTTCTTCATAGCAATCCAAATAGCCATGCTCACAACTTTGTGACGCGTACATAAAATCCTGATACAAAAGAAGTAAATTTTATCTAATATACAGTGTGATTCAGCAGCACCTTCCAAAGTCGTTTGCTGCAGCCCAACTAACGTGCACATGGTTATAGGGGTGCTACTCCCCTGCAGGCGTACTTTATGGTACTAATGTTCAGTGAGGATATTTTGCACACGATTGTGATCCCTATCAAAATAATATATCAACCTTTCGCAAAACATTACGTCTTGAAATCAAGTAGCAACATCATTTAACCATGTGAATATGTCAATGTGTCGTGCCCCGTCACCGGGTGTAACGAAACGGGAATCAATGCATACAACTAGGTAACAGTGCAGTAATTAAAGACTTAAACACCGAACCGTATGGCGTATGTACTCAGCTCTCTTCGTACTACCAGCATGTTTCTAGCAGTGTAGCGTAGCGGATGTGTTTAGGCGTTCGCCTACCAAACGACGGAGTATACCAGCGGTGGTTTGAATCCTGCATCGTTCAATTATTTTTGCATCGGTACGATGTTGAATACGTAAACACAGGCCCACGATTGCTACATTCAAATAGTAGAATGACTCTGTTATCCATCTTGTGCCCTGCGCATACTCCGCTGGTTAGGACGTGAGTGTACTGTAATGTCTGCTGTCATTCGGCATGTCTCCCACAGAGCAAAACCTTGACATGCTCCTCATTCATAGGGAAACAAGACAAAACGCGTGCGAGGCACTACGTCTGTACCAGGAACAGTATCCCGACAGGCGAGACACGGCTGCTACTATATTCCACCGTGTTGATATACGCCTAAGGACAACAGGCGTGATTTCCAACGATAGGCGTTAGGCAGGGGGGTGTCTGCGTGACGTCATGTGAAATGAAGACAGCACTCGTCCGTCCTGCTGACACGTATTATCACTACAGTCAAAAATGGTCATAACTTCTGAACCATTCATGCATATAATGTCATGGCAAGGTTATTGTAATGTTTATAATATACTGGAGGAGGTCAAACAATTTATATCGATGAGGAATTCGAGGATAATATCGAAATATTTATTTAATTTTAAGGGGTTATATTTTTTTACCGCGGACTATAGCATAAAATCGCTTCTAGAGGGCATCCGGTTGGAAGTATTTATATACCATCACGGACTTTTTGTAGGGGTTTCTATGCTCTGCAATTCGTACGCTTACAGTTGGGGTCTATCGATGATGGTTCGCGCAGCGTAAGCCAAGAAAGCAAGTGACCGACATAACGACATTTTTGTCTTTTTCTACGTATTTAATGTGTATCGGATCACAGATACTGTATTATTTCACGAGCCTCGAAATATATTCAGAAATATAAGTTATTAGCACATAATAATGTTATTATTGGTCTTACGTCCCACTAACTATGAATTTGAGCACCTTCACTACCGGACTGAGACAGGATCGAATCTGCCAAGTTGAGCTAAGAAAGCCAGCGCTGTACCATCTGAGTTGTTACTTAGCCCGGCTATTAGCACATAATCATTTTATAGTGGTTCACTACGTGAACAGTGTTCGTGTTGTCAGTATCCGAAGTAGAACCACCGTACTGATTAAAATACAGTCAACAAAAATGCAAAGCAAAGCAAAGACACCTCCGTACAGGCCATGAAAGCCCTTGGAGGAGTGGAAGGTAAAGGCTTCCACCATTGTTAACCTTGGCACGCGATGAGGTAGAGTGGTTAGCTCTACGCCCGGCCACCTTTGGCCCCAGGAATTAACCTGGTACTCATTTTTGGTGTAGGCTGAGTGAACCTCAGGGCCATATGCACCTCAAAATGCAGTCAACATATTATGGAAACGTGTGTGGTGCTATAAATTGTCGGCACGTAGAAGAACTCCTGTGGGGCAAAATTACGGCACCTCGAGTCTCAGAAAACCGTAAATGTTGTTAGTGAGACGTAACACAAATAACATTATTGTTATTTTGCATATTATAAAAACAATAGCGACAACAACCATCATAGTCATACAGTTTGCTACGATAATGGCATAACAATACTTCTTCGTCAGCAATGCTTGGTTGTTGATACACTTTGTAATAAACTCTTGAATATCTCCATTATTACAGCTCGTACGGTAAAAAGGTGTCAGACGTAAATGACTGAATGAAAATCATCTTTTCTCTAATTATTGTTTTGTGCTAATAGCCGGGCTGAGTAGCAACTCAAACGGTTGAATGCTGGCCTTCTTAGCCCAACTTGGCAGGTTAGATCCTGTAGAGGTGGCTTCAATTCCCACCTCAGCCATCCTGGAAGTGGTTTTCCGTGGTTTCCCACTTCTCTTTCAGGCAAAAGCCGGGATGGTACCTAACTTCAGGCCACGGCCGCTTCCTTCCCTCTTCCTTGTCTATCCCTTCCAATCTTCCCATCCCCGACCAAGGCCCCTGTTCAGCAAAGCAGGTGAGGCAGCCTGGGCGAGGTACTGGTCATCCTCCCTAGTTGTATCCCCGACCAAATATCTCACGCTCCAGGACACTGCCCCTGAGGCGGTAGAGGTTGGATCCCTCGCTGAGTCCGAGGGAAAAACCAACCCTGGAGGGTAAGAAGATTAAGAAAGTAAGAAATAAAACTGAATTAGAGTGCTATGCTTCGTTAATACACTGACTGACAGAGCAAATGCAACACCAAGAAGGAGTGGCCAGAACTTTATGCCAATTGCAGGGTAGACTGACGTCACTGTGGTATGCTCATGATGTGAAATGCGCCGCTGTGCTGCGCACGTAGCGAACGATAAATGGGACACGGCGTTGGCGAGTGGCCCACTTCGTACCGAGATTTCTCAGCCGACAGTCATTGTAGAACGTGTTGTCGTGTGCCACAGGACACGTGTATAGCTAAGAATGCCAGGCCGCCGTCAACGGAGGCATTTCCAGCAGACAGACGACTTTACGAGGGGTATAGTGATCGGGCTGAGAAGGGCAGGTTGGTCGCTTCGTCAAATCGCAAGCGATACCCATAGGGATGTGTCCACGGTGCAGCGCCTGTGGCGAAGATGGTTGGCGCAGGGACATGTGGCACGTGCGAGGGGTCCAGGCGCAGCCCGAGTGACGTCAGCACGCGAGGATCGGCGCATCCGCCGCCAAGCGGTGGCAGCCCCGCACGCCACGTCAACCGCCATTCTTCAGCATGTGCAAGACACCCTGGCTGTTCCAATATCGACCAGAACAATTTCCCGTCGATTGGTTGAAGGAGGCCTGCACTCCCGGCTCCCTGCGTCCGCTCAGAAGACTACCATTGACTCCACAGCATAGACGTGCACGCCTGGCATGGTGCCGGGCTAGAGCGACTTGGATGAGGGAATGGCGGAACGTCGTGTTCTCCGATGAGTCACGCTTCTGTTCTGTCAGTGATAGTCACCGCAGACGAGTGTGGCGTCGGCGTGGAGAAAGGTCAAATCCGGCAGTAACTGTGGAGCGCCCTACCGCTAGACAACGCGGCATCATGGTTTGGGGCGCTATTGCGTATGATTCCACGTCACCTCTAGTGCGTATTCAAGGCACGTTAAATGCCCACCGCTACGTGCAGCATGTGCTGCGACCGGTGGCACTCCCGTACCTTCAGGGACTGCCCAATGCTCTGTTTCAGCTGGACAATGCCCGCCCACACACTGCTCGCATCTCCCAACAGGCTCTACGAGGTGTACAGATGCTTCCGTGGCCAGCGTACTCTCCGGATCTCTCATCAATCGAACACGTGTGGGATCTCATTGGACGCCGTTTGCAAACTCTGCCCCAGCCTCGTACGGACGACCAACTGTGGCAAATGGTTGACAGAGAATGGAGAACCATCCCTCAGGACACCATCCGCACTCTTATTGACTCTGTACCTCGACGTGTTTCTGCGTGCATCGCCGCTCGCGGTGGTCCTACATCCTACTGAGTCGATGCCGTGCGCATTGTGTAACCTGCATATCGGTTTGAAATAAACATCAATTATTCTTCCGTGCCGACTCTGTTTTTTTCCCAACTTTCATCCCTTTCGAACCACTCCTCCTTGGTGTTGCATTTGCTCTGTCAGTCAGTGTATTAAAACACCAAATACAATTTTACTTCTAAGGTTGCAGTTTCTGTACGCCTCTATTGTGTAGTGGTTAGTGCCACCCCCGGAGGCCCTGGTACGATTCCCGGGTCTGCCACGAAATGTGAAAAGTGGTACGAGGGCAGGAACGCGGTCCACTCAGCCTCGTTAGTTCAACTGAGTAGAGGTGGGTTCGATGCCGGCCTCAGCCAAACTGGAATTGGTTTTCCGTTGTTTCCTACTTCTCCTCCAGGCAAATGCCGGGATGGTACCTAGATTAAGGCCACAGCCGCTTCCTTCCCTCTTCCTTGTCTATCCCTTCCCATCTTCCCATCCCCCAAAAAAGCCCCTATTCAGCATAGTAGGTGAGGGCGCTTGGGCGAGGTACTTGTCATCCTCCCCAGTTGTATCCCCGACCCAATGTCTCACGCTCCTGGACACTGCCTTTGAGGCGGTAGAGGTGGGATCCCTCGCTGAGTCAGAGGGAAAAACCAGCCCTGCAGGGTAAACAGATTAAAAAGAAGAAGAAGGAGGTTGCAGTTTCCCTGGTACAAAACGAGCGACTTTGGAAATGTCTGAGTATTCGCAGTCCGTAACACGCATTTACAGAACTGCATCATAATCGAAGTTTTCACACAACGGAGCATATAGAAAGGTAGTTATCACACGCAACAAAAAATTATGCAACACATCCTTTCGTATTGTAAATCAATTATAATTTTCAAATTTGAGGCAGGGTAACGTTGAAGATGAATTGAAAGGTGTAAGAAAATATATCTGAAAAGCTGTTGATAAAGAAAAAAGGTATGTAAATATTTAATGACATTGGTATTTTAATTAAGTTCATTTAATGACGAAGAACACCATAAAGGATACAAGCAAATGGACACTCTGGAAGAGAACCGACCTTTTCACCGCTCCAATTACTCTGAGCATAGAAGAGGCGGTTAGTTACATCAGAATGGAGTTCCAGCTCGTTCGGCTACAGAGACAAAATTATCATAATTGCTTTCTCAATTTTCCATCACCACCGAAAGTACTGCAACGTGGATCAAACGACGTTATTATATGTATCCCATAAGCAAGTTTTCATGCTACTTGTGACTCAATATTCCAACGAAAGGCCACAGTACACCAGAGTACTCCCTTTCTCTATAGAGGGAATGTTTGGTACATGTACAGGTATTCACTATAAACAACCTGACGTCTTAAATTTCTCAACTAAGTTAAAACGATGTTCAGTATCAACTACTGTGGTTTCAAAAATAGAGTCCCTCACATAAGCAGAAATGGAAAGTTTTTTCCCACAAATATATCGGTATATATACTATACGTTGTAGGTGACTGTGCGGCGAGTTAGAAGGGCATTTCGGATCAGATTGGTAATAATAACTTCGTGTGGCTATTTCTAGCCGAGTACAGTTCTTGCAAGGCAGTCCCTCCGATGAGGGTGGGAGGCATCTGCCTTGTGTAGGAAACTGCGTTCTTTTGTGGTGTAGGATAGTGTTATGTGTGGTGTGTGAGTTACAGGGATGTTGGAGACAGCACAAACACCCTGCCCCCTGGCCACTGGAATTAACCAATAAAGGTTAATATCCACGACCCATCCGGGAATCGAACCCGGGACCCTCTGAACCAAAGGCCAGTACGCTGACCATTCAGCCAACGAGTTGGACGATCAGGTTGTGTGAGCTTACTTTTTCAGGATGGTGGTTCGAAACACACGGTCACCAACCCTGAAGATGGTTACCTATTTTGATACTTCAGGCCACGATTTCTTCCTTGCCAGTCCTTTTTCTAACTCGACGACGCCATAAGATTTTTCGGGGTAGGTACAATGTAAAACGAACAGCAGCACAATAGATGATGCGAATGGACTATGCACTGTACTGGCTAAACTAGGAATTAACAGCAACTTTACTTTGACCTTACGTAAGATATATTTTATGGGTTCTTTAACCTCCTGTGAATTTAATTATTTTCACGATGTCTCAGATGTACAATACTTCACATAACGAATGATTAGGTGGATTTTGCGCAATATTTGACGAGAACTCCACAAGAAAACTTGCATTGTATTATCTCGCTATTTATTTAATTAAAGGAAATATCTCACATACCGTTCTAATTCACCTACATTCAAGTTAATGTCATCTTTCTACATAGAGTATTTTTCAATCAGTAATCGTGTTCCCATCCAACGGATGACGAATTAAACTTTAAAAACATGTGATAATGAATGATTTACACGTTACAGTTCATCAGAATGCTTTAGTGATTAACATTGTGTTCCGAAATTCGCACAGTAGCGCACATGAATATTTAATATCCTTTTTGGTGCACGTTTCTGTAATTATTACAGAACAATTAACTACGTGTTTTATGAACAGTAAAATTAGATACCTCATATATCAAAACAATATTCGTCTTTCATGGACTTTAGATCATCAATAATTTGACACTCACCTCAACCAAATCATTGTACTGCCATTTCTTAACGTGTTTACTGTTCAATTGTCTATTATTTTATTACATAACCATTTGCACTGTGACAGCTATGCATCGTCTCGGTATTGTGTCAGTCATGTTCTTCATGACGTGAGTTAACGTAGTCTTCCATGCACCACACAAAGATTCAGAAATATACTGATCGGTGTAATTGTGGGGTCTGCCATGTTTGATCAAAGAAAACTACCCCACTCCAACGTAAGCGATGGAATTTAAGTCTGTACTTCGACTGGACCAGTCAAGAATTTGAAACTTTGCTCTCTGAAGGTAATGCTTTGCATACTCTTATTCCTGTGTTGTGGTTGTGATGAATATAAAGTGATACAATTTAGGGCTATTTCTCTAAATACCGTTGGTCCTCCATTATAAATGGCGATTTCATACTTGAGATCAGAGTAAAGGCTTCTGCTTGCATGTGCAGTTTCCTGGGTAATGTCCCTTTGTGAGCGTCAATCGATGCCACCTCCCACGGAATTCCCACTCGACAAAGGTGACCGCAAGCTTCGAGAAGCCTAATTAGCTGTCGAGGTCAGAAATTACTACAGCCCACTCAACAACTCTGTAGTTATACTTTACGTTCTTGCAAACAAACCACCAACAATAGTTTACAAAGTGATTCACTACCTTCTTTTTCTTCAGAGTATGAGTCTTAATATAATGTACATTTTTTTAATAGGCATGGACTTATGGGCTTTTGAGTTAATTTCCAATTATTAACACATGATGTTGAAGGTACCGAAGGTACCATAACCATATGTGGAATACACACCCGTTTCATGTTCCAGCTAACATTACACTACAGGGCGAGTTGGCCGTATGGTTAGGAGTGCGCAGATGTGAGCTCGCATCCGGGAGGTAGTGGGTTCGAACCCCACTGTCGGCAGCCCTGAAAACGGTTGTCCGTGGTTTCCCATTTTCACACCCGGCAAATGATGGGGCTGTACCTTAATTAAGGCCATGGCGTTGTACTTCCCATTCCTAGGCCTTTCCTGTCCTATCGTCGCCATAAGACCTATCTGTGCTGGTGCGACGTAAAGCAACTAGCAAAAAAAAAGGGAAAAAATTAAACTCCTCATGCGTTCCCAATAAAAATATAAGTAATAATCTTTTATATTATAAATTGCGGTGTCTTACGGTTCCATGGAGTAGGTATTAATATCTCCAAACTGTGCCGCGTTCGATTTCATGCCAGATCGTGGATTTGATCTCCTTTGGCTATGGTACTGGACGTGTGTGTCTCTTCTTCAACATCCTAACAGATGTGTTGCAGGTCACCTATAGCGTCAATCCGAAAGACCCAACCTGACCCCTCCATAGGCCTTACATTATTATTATTATTATTATTGTTATTATTATTATTATTATTATTATTGTTATTATTATTATTATTATTATTATTATTATTATTATTATTATTATTATTATTATTCGCTAATCGGTCAACTAAGAAGCACGATAAGTTTACCCAAATCCAAATTGATCCTGTAGGTATACATTAGCTCGCAGTGTCATGCTCGACGTTCATTCGATCACATTGCACCTGTTGTCAACTTTACATCTCGAAAAGTCCCAAAAGTCACAATGCTTGTTCAGAAAAGGTCTCGTCTATGCGCGTCATCTGATCGTGGGCCCATTTCTTCTAGGCATTTATTGACGTTAAGAGTTGATGAGCTATGTATGTACTAACAATGGGTGCTGAGTCAGCATTTCCCACGGGATCATTGACCCCTGTTTGATTAGTAAGACAATGTGCCTTCTAACACAAGACCATTGACCCTGGTTGAGTAGTAAGGCAATGTAGGTTCTAAACCATTGGACACGGAATAACGCCATAGCCTTGCGTACGACAGCAAGCCTAACCTCACAGATACCATTGGAGGGGCCTAATTAGTCAAGGAATGATCTGGAGCGGTTTTGACACCCTAGGTGAGGTTATGAAGTCTTACGAATATGAACAAGGGCAATGCTAACCTCACTGGCCAACCTTAAATGTTTTTAAACGCTAGGTTAGGTTATGACGTCATACACTTACGTACGAGGGCAATGCTAACCTCACGAGTCACTTTGGATGAGCCGAATCGGACGGGTACCCCTTAGAGGAGCCGAGTATGAAAGGTCACGGTAACTTAACCTCACAGAGGCCCTTATTCTTATTCGCCACCCCCTTGGAGTAGTGGCGGAGCTGTGTCTTAATAAGCCCGGGCGATTTAAAAACGACTGCTTCTCTTTATATAAATGAACGCGCAGGCCTTCTCCTAACAGAGCTTTCTCGTCACACAGTAGCAAATGACTATAAGATCCCGGTACTGATATATCAGTGCGCTCTCGCAGCGAATTTGTGAGTTACCGGGAGATTTACAAATCCATGCTTATCTTTACACAACCGAACACGCAGGCTTTCTCCTAACCATGGCGTGACGTCACAGCGTGGGTGTTTTGAAATACGGATTGCTGGCTAAGGATCAAGACTTTATAAACTAACGTGCGTCCATTCCCTGTCACTTTTATCCGCTGTGTTGGGTTCGTGGAGAGATGAATCTGTTAAGATGTACTTTTTATAACCGGATTCCCTTCCGAACGTCAAGCTCATCAGCAATCATAATAAGATGAAATGAATGGCAAGATATACAATAGTAGGAAGGGAAAGGGTAAAACCCGGTATTGACACATAACCGTCTTCTATAGAATAGCATCCAGAGGATTTCCCAAGGCTTTACGTCTCCATCCGAAGGACAAATCATCATCAACAGTGTTATATGCCCTCACTCCATATGAGCACTGTTAAGAGGATTTGAATTTAATGAAGGCTCTTTGGGCACACAATCTAGTAATTAGAAATTGTATACCACCACTTAACTTACCGTGCCAGGCTGAATGGCTCAGACGGTTGAGACGCTGGCCTTCCGTCGCAAACTTTGCAGGTTCACCTCAACTCATATACGACACTGTAGATCAACGAGACAAGGGTTGGACATGTCAAGATCGCCTTTTTATAAATGGATGCCCTTCCTGATTTCAACCTCATCGGGGAAGATAATAATAAGTAATAAATTACATTATACATGGTAGTAGGAAGGGAGGGGGTAAAACCCGGTAGTGGAACATAGCCTTCTCCTGTCGAATAGCATCGTGACGTCTGCACAGGGCTTTAAGTGTCCATCCGACGGACAAATAAATACGAAAACTCCTCCTTCTCCTCCACTTCGTACTCCTCCTTATAAAACGCATCTCTACTTAGTTGAGCACCTCTGCCAGAGTTGACTCCGTTTCAGGTCTTGTACCACTTTTCATATTTCGTAAGAGAGCTACGAATCACTCGTATTGTACATACTTTATGTGGAGTTCTATATTAGCGGGACTAATGATGTGCTATATCAAGGTCACACTGTTTTAAAATTGAACGATCACGTCGACAGGGTTATGCACGTTTCGACTTGTTCGTTGTGAAGGTCACTCTCTAGTGAACTCATGCCTTTAAATATGCTATAAGTGAGAATATTTTGTTTAGTCTCCTAGATACTGTGATAGATATTAGAGCGCTTTTTTATCATCATGTCAAGAATATTAATAGTTGATGTACAAGGCTTTAAAGTGAACGGCAACAAATGTGTGTACAAAGAGTTGGCTGTGTTGGATTGCACCGTGTTGTGGGTGCCAAAAATCCGTCAGTTTATTATTTAGCCTACCTTTCCCTTCCTGTTTGCAAACAGATGAAGTCAAATAGAAGATGCAATGGATAGAAAACTGTTTTGGTCTGGGCATCGACTCATCAGTAAGATGATTGATCTTCTTCTTTTTGGGGTTCATCCTCCTAGTTACCAGTACTACGGCCCTGGAACATGACTTGAGGTCCGCTTGGAACGTGGTGATCCTGGTATTAATATATTGGATGCTGCCTGCAAAGAGCATGGCATTGTTTATCGTCAAAACACACCTGAACTAAGACCTGTAGCGGATGAAAATCTGCTTCGTAACGCTATGCAGCGTGTGATGTCACCTAATGCTCCAGTTGCTGGGAAGTTAGCAGAACTTGTCGTTGCCGGTGCAATGAAAGGAAAACTATTACTGGGTGGTGGCTTTAAACAGCGAAGAAAGTAGAAATAATATATATAAGACAGCAAATAACAGATTTATATGAAAAAAGAACAATGTATATATATTAAAATAAATATTATTTGTGAAACATAATGCAGGTGTTGTTTGATTCATTAATATAAATCCTACCCTACACCATGTCCCAAATTAACTAGTAGTAATAATTTTGACTTGAAACTTTAAACTTGTTTTATGCAGTAGTAGAAATGATAGAGGTTCTAGAATAAAAAGAATCAAGTTTTAAAATGCATCCTTTTTATTAATCCATGAATCGAAGTCGTTATTAAAACCAAGCCATTTGACATACAGTTTATTTCCACAACGAAAAATAACACGTCCGATTAAATAGTGACCAGAATAGCTTAACACTCCTGATTTGAAAAATTTCTGTGCTCCAATTAGGTGTGTATCTTTTTGCAAAGTTTGACTTGTGTTTGCTGATGCGAATGAAATCACCTTTTTAAAGCGATGGTGTCGCAGATCAGCCTATCGATTACTAGATGAGTAGCATCTAAGCATGGCGTATACTTAGTAACAAGACGTGGATTTGGTAGGATGAGGTGTATCACTGCAGGAAGTCACGAGACGAGGTAGCACTTCAAACCAATGATTAGAAGTTTTGCTGTAAATATTCGCCACTTCATTGCTTTTAGTGTTCGATTAAAACTTCCTCCAACACTTGCCTTCAGATTGCTGTAGGAAGAGTAGTGATGAACGCTAGTAGGGATGCGCCCATACGTTATTTTGGAAGAAGTGCAGATATTGTTTACAATAAAAACCGAGTGCAAAGATTCAATACACGCATGTGCGGACGATTATATCTTATGTTCTCATATCCAACCCAGACAGTAGGCAAAGAACATCAGTGTACACGTGATGACCAACGGTGAAGGAATGTTCACTATACGAGGAGAAGGACCTGAAACAACCGTCTACTTTAATCCACCGGTCGAACTCGGTCATCAGCCACATAGTCTTGGACATGTGGTGTTTGGAAGCTACCACAAAATCTATAATGTGAGTGATGGCGTAAACAAGTTCCTTTTACAATGAGTGTGTGCTAACTCTATTCAGTTATTCAGTGGGCGATACTCATGATACATTGAAAGTACGTCATTTGAAGAGTGTAGTGATGAGTTTTGGTAATAATAATTACAAGTTATCTATTACTGTGAGCAATATCACACATTAATATGTTATTGAATCTTCATTCAAGATTGACTTCAAATCAGTACCTGATTCGATTAGGCCATTGTTTGGATTTTCACCAAGAGAGCTCCAACTGAACGTACGTTATGAGTCTGATCAACCTATAACACTCTTCGACGATCTTCATGTAAAAATCACTTGTAATATATTCCTTTTGCAAGTTGCTTTACGACACAGATAGGTTTTATGGCGACGATGGGACAGGAAAGAGCCAGGAGGTGGAAGGAAGCGTCCGTGGCCTTAATTAAGTTACATCCCCAGCATTTGCTTGGTGTGAAAATGGGAAATCACGGAAAACCATATTTAGGGCTGCCGACAATGGGGTTCGAACCCACTATCTCCCGAATACTGGATACTGGCCGCACTTAAGCGACTGCAGCTATTGAGCTTGGTTTGTAATATCATTACAGGCTTGTGTAGTAATAAACAACCCTCACACGTCCTGCACGACTTTACTATTACAGAGGAAAGTGGTTATACTATTCATAAGAAACCGTCAGTAGTACTTTATAATCCTGCGTCTGTAAAACACATTAGCAACATCTCTCTTAGGCTTGTGAATAAACATAATCAGCTCATTAATTTTTGTCTACATAAGTACGTAGCTTACAAACTACATTTTAAACCAGTACGAAAAATTTATAATAAAAGCACGGTGTACATTCAAGAGACATGCTACTTGTTTGAGAAGACGCGACGGGTTAACAGATGACCATAAGCAGATTCTCCTAGATATAGCTTATACGCTACTACAACAAAATTGAAGAAATCCTAGTCGTTATGAACACAGTGAAACGCATGAAGGTGTAGTACGAAGTGAACATCATTCCTATCAACCTTTTATGTTTGGACTCAATAACAGTGATGACATTCGCTTTGTCATTGATTAGCAAGATGTATACACGCTACCACACGGAAGTTACCTGTATACTGAAGGAAGCCTAGATAAGGCAGGTGGGAGTGGACTAAACACATTTCAACTAATCAACCATGGTCTAGCTTTTCTCTTCTCTGAAGCGCGTCATGAAGTAAATAATGTGGAAATAGATAAATCGAAGAATGTTAGTATTACAAGTGCAATGAAACTCCACCCGTCTTATAGTGATGAAGAAAGTAATCCTTTACGGATTGCAGGACGGTGCCCGTAAGTTAATAACAACTGAATGATTAATCAGGACGGCACTTTTCCTGCCATGTTACCATTAAAATGTATTCTCGGCTTTTCTTATGATTTTAGACGTACATTATTATAATCAACGCAAAACAGGAGCTAATTCTAATCCGTGATCGACATGATTTAAATTCCCTTAAAGCAGCAGAATTACGAGTAGGCACAAAGATTGCTCTTCATCATATATTGTGGATGATTCCACATGTAACATTATTTGATAAAGAAAAACTTCGATTGCTCAAGACTGTAAAAAGTGATACACACTTACCTATACGTTTCCGAAGTTGGGGGCTGCATGAGTATCCTGCGTTACCACCTACAAACAAGCATGGCTGGGCTGTTAAATCGTCACGTTTTACCGAAAAGCCTTAGTATATTATTTGTGGATTTCAAACCCACCGTAAATTTAACCACGAAATATAGTGTTCACAGTTTTATCACTGTAAATTAAGAAATATTAGATTATATCTCAACCTAATTACGTATCCCTAGGAAAACATGGGCATTAATTTGGAGAAAAAAATTGGGTTTCTCTATGACAGGTTTTGTAAGTTCTGATATTCGTATTATCAGAAAGAAGATCATTCGCTATTTTCGCATGTAAAATTTAAAAATAAAACACCGATTGTAGTTATAGACTGCTCTTATCATGAAGAATCTATAGAGGAATCTCCTGTCGATGTTCGTTTAGAATTTGGAACATCTGAGAATATTCCCGCTAACACAACAGCCTATTGTCGTATTATTCATATGAGTGATGTCACTTACAAACACTAACGAATATTGTTACAAGACTATAAATAAACATAGCCCTTCATCATGCTCATTAATGTGTGCTTCTACACCCTACAATATGGAACGGAAAGGAGGAAAAGACTGCAAGGTTACAGGCAATCGTCTTGATAACAAACAAAACTGTGAATGTGCATCCTGTTCGCCTACTAGCGGAAGTAATACGCTACATCTTATTTACCTACCTCAAGTAAGTGAGGCAATTAAAATGTTCTATAAACATAGAACCTTATATCAAATGCCAAAACATCTGATTCCATCTTTAGCACCAGTATTTTTATCTGCGCACGCTGCTCCCTTCGTAGATGCTTTACGGGACAATCTACCTCTCCGCCGTAAGATGTCACTCGATGTAGCTTCATATAGACGCTGTCGACGACATTACAAACGTCGAAAGGAAAATCACTTCGAATGCGATTGCGATGGACCAAATACGAAGATTGTAAAAAGAAGACAGTGCACGAATGAACTTTTTCCTTCTTTACAGTACCTGATAATGAGTCAGAAATGATTTAAGCACATGGATGTCATCAAGGTAAGAACTGCATCAACTCCTTTGCGAAGAATAATATTCATAGTATAATATATTTGAAAACTTTATTTCATTAACGATAAATATTTTGTTTAATTTGAATGTTGCAGGGAGCATTACAATTTTGGATGCAAGCTACCTCTTCACAGTAAAATGTTAAGTGGTACAACAAACTTACGGGCAGCATAACAAAGACAGTAGGATAACCGGTTGTAGTTTAATTTTGTAAATCATTACACAATAAATATTTCATTAACATAAAAATGTTCTTCTTATTGCATTTCCTTTGCCTCCTCACACCTATCAAATTTTTCGAGTTGTCACCGTTTTACTTTCATGAAAATGTAGCTGAAGATCTTGTAGTTTTTAAAATAACAACTATCGTTCGTCTCTTACCACGAAACTATCCAATCTCAGTTAGTCACCTCTTGTTCTTTTCGATGTCGACCGCACAGTATCCCCTTACTTCTAAACACATACATACAAAAGTTTAAAATTAGCGCGTATGACATCCGACATGCATGAATGCATGTGACACCTATCCGAAGGATGGAGAACTGCTTGTTACTTCATTAGATAGTGCCCCTGGATTCTTACTTTCTCCCACAGCTAGCAGAGTGTATGAGTAATCCGTTTTAGAGTAACTTGCAAACTCGTCGTCAGAGTGTACCCCAAGCTGATGTACATGCGCACAAAAGGTTACTTATAACATGCTATATATTGCATTAGATAGATAGAATTTAAATTAAATGCGTTAAAACACGTATTAACATGACAACCAGTTCTACTTTTATCAGAGGTTAAGTTGTTGTTACTCTACTACCTCAGTAAGTCGTCGTAAGAGCGCACTTTTATTTCTCTAGCTGGATATTTGTTTACAGTATCTCACTAAGATGTCGCGAGAGAGTGTCGATTCGTCTCTCCTACCCCCTCCCACACAGCTGAGCGAGGATCGAAACTGCAAAGTGTGCAACTGAAGGCCAGCGTCTTAACCGTCCGATCCATTCAACCTGGCAGGGTAAGGTAGGTAGTGGTATACAATTTCTAATTACTAGATTGTGTGCCAACCGTGTGAGCCATTCAGCCTTCCGGGGTAAGAGTAGGTGGTGGTATACAATTTCTAACTGCTAGACTGTGTGCCCAAAAAGCCTTAATTTAATACCAATCCTCTCCACAGTGCTCATATGGAGTGAGGGCATATAACGCTGTTGATGGTGATTTGTCCCCCGGATGGAGACGTAAAGCCTCGAGCAGACATCTCGATGCTACTCGGCAGCAGAAGGCTATGTTCCACTACCGGGTTTTACCCTCTCCCTTCCCGCTATCATATATCATGTCATTAATTTCATCTTATTATCTTCCCTTATGCGTTTGACGTCAGGAAGGATATACCATTTTAAATCTCCATCTTAACATATTCATCTCACCACAAACCTAACACCGTAGAGAAACGGGGCAATGAATGGATGCAAGTTAGGTTAGAACATCAATCACACCCTGCAATCCGCCTTTCAAATCACCCACGCTGTGACGTCACAACTCTGTCAGGAGGAGGCCTACGCGTTCGGTTATGTAAAGATAAGCATTAATTTTCAAATCACCCGCACTTATTAAGTCACAGCTCCGTCACTACTACATGGGGAGATGAAAAAAGCCTGTGTGAAGTTAGGTTACCATTCGTGGCCAAGGTTAGTTTAACACACGTGTTAACCTCACATAAAATTATCCTCACTAGTTCGGCTCCGCGAAGGGGAACCCGTCTGACGTTGGGTTAGCGTTCCTCGTGCCGAGGTTTGGTTAACACGTAATAACCCCAACTACCAGTCACCTAACCGATTGGACTCCGCCATGGGGAGCCTGTGTTTGTGAGGTTAGGTTAGCGTTCGTGCGCAAATTTAGATTAACACGACATGATGACATCATAACCTCATCTGCAGGTCACCTAACCGATTTGTAGCTCCTCCATGGGGTCCGTGACCTTTCTCACTCTGCTCCTCAAAGGGGGGCCCGTCCGATTCTGCTCCTCCAATGTGGCCCGTGATGTTAGCATTGCTTTCGTACGTATGGGTGTGGTGTCATAACCTCACCTAGCGGTCAAATACATTCCAGGTTGGCCAGCGAGGTTAGCATTGCACTCGTACGTATTCTATGACGTCATGACCTCACCTAGAGATGGTCAAAAGCGCCCCTAATCATTCCCCTACAAATTAGGCCTCTCCAAGGGAGTCCTTGAGCTTGGGCTTTCTCTCGTACGCAAGGTGATGACGTGCTTTCAGTGGTTTAGATCCTACATTGCCTTACAGCTCAACTAGGAGTCAATGAACTCTCGTTATAATGAACATTGTCTTACTGCTCAACTAGAGGTCAATGACCTCGTGGGAAAATGCTTATTTAGCACCCATTGTTTTAGAATATTCCTTATCCTTATTATTATTTTTCTCTAGATCACAGTAAACAAATACCAAATTGATCCGTTGAATGAGAAAAATAACAGCGTTCAACTTTAGCCACACACACAAACTTCTACTAACTTTAAAACAAACAGACATAGTTAATATACATACAAAGAAAGAAAAGAACACCACAGATTATAGGCAAAGACAAAAAGAAAAGAACACCGCATAAAAACCTACTGTCCGGCCGAGTCATCACCCCTGGTGAGAAGAAGGCCGCCCTCCCGATGATGACCCGACCGGCCCTGCCCGTGGAGACCTCCTGAAGGCCCCAAGATCTAACCAGATGACAATGTTTTCCCTCTCACCATTCCATTTTTAAACGTACCCCATGGACATGGCATGAAGTCCGTCGGATACTCCGGATATGTGACTCCCTCTGATAGGGTCACCCAGTAGTCATCCTCAGTGTCTCCATGTCATGTCCCGCCTAAGTATATTTGCCTTGGGCCCTTCCCCACCCGGACTTCTTACGGGTGAGTCCTCCTCACGCTTGTCCCTCTTTCCTTGCCATCTCCACGTAGACCACTTCCATTTTACACCCACCTGATTTCACTTCTTCTTTCTTCTTTCTCCCCTGCCATCTTCCTATAATAGCTCTATATTGTTCCACACCAATCATTTTCGATGCAACTCCACACAACCTTCCAGCACTCAGCACTCTCTCTCCCTACTCCCACTCCCGGGACCCACCACACTATACGTCCGCGCTCGACCGTGGCTTAAACTGAACTGTGTTTTAGAATATACGTTCTCTTGGTATTTTAGCCTTGATCACAATCAAGGGCCACACTTTAACATTCAGCAATATCACCTGAAGCAATTTGTACACAGATTTCGTCCACTAGTAGCAGTGCATTGGGGTCGAGACACACTGATCTTCATTGCAGAGCCTTGGAAGAGAGGGCAACCCGAGGAAATCACGTTGTGTTGACGTTCTCTTCAGCAGAGGTGAGTATCTATAGTCTATAGACTTCTCAAGAACAGCGACCGTTGATTCTTGATTTATTTCCTCCCAGACTAAGGTAGGAGTAACATTGTTAAGACCTTTGCTTAGACACAGAAACCTAATCCGAGGACAAAATGAAGTGCGTGACAAGAAGTTTGAAGTATACGGACAAAATTATAATAAAAATAATACACAAGCCTTTACACGTGCAGCTCCTTGGCTGAATGATCAGAGTGGTAGCTTTGGGTTCACAGCGCGTCTTCAACCAGGTTTGTTTATTCCTGGCAGTCAGGGACTGGATAATTGTGCTCATCTTCTTCACATCTTTAGCTACGTTCAACACATCACACTAAAAACCACTACAGAACAAGAAATACTCAGTACATCTCTCACATAGGTTTGGCGTTAGGAAAGGCATCAGCCGTAAAACTAGCCTTAATCTGCGTACAGTGCCGACATCAAGTAATTATAAAAACGTCAGAACGAATATAAGCTTCAAGTAAACGAAGGGTTACAGTTTCAAAATCTAGTATCTCGAGGAGCACTGTACTTGTTTTAATTCTTCTAGTGATTATGAAGAGCAGATATGAAAATGATACATTGCTTATCCCATAACAACGTATTTCACTACAACCTAGATGTATTCATTTTCTTCCAAAATTTGTTAGCCATATTTAATATAAAGAGACTACCAACGTGATCATGTGAAGCGTTGCTCACATAATCCCTTTTTATTGCTTACCATTAAATATATACCTCTCCATTTTTTTTCATTCCTACCCTAATAAAATGTGGATTATCCGTCTGCAGCACTATTTGTTTCTCTCTTGTGCAGTTCCTTGTAAACTGAAGCAGCTTGGAGTTCTGAGCTGCGGAATCAACAAGACTTGTGGATTTAAACTATATCCACTGTAGACTCATGCGACAGTTTATTTCACTTTCCCGTTCCATCTGTCTGTTTTACGAAATTAATAAAATAGAGACAGTGAAATTCACGAGCAACTTCCTGGTCTTATGTTGTGTATCCAGTCCACGTTACTGGACTTCTAGTCGAGTAACACCGCTCTAATTTATAGCGTTGAAACGCAGGACTTTCAGTAATTATTTCTTGGATGGTTATTTTATCCCCTTTCACAGCAGCTAAAAACACATGCGCATTCATCGGAGGATTGGGTATGACTATTATCGTTGCTTTCAATAATTACTTGATTCCATCCTTCACCGTGTCTGATATTAAATTTCTTGAATTTGAAACTGAAGTAATTCTCTACGCGCAATAATGCAAACCGATGACTTCATTACATTTAACGTTATTTTCCAGGATAACACTCTGTACGATAATGTGGACATTGCATTGAAGCTAGATTTAGAACACCAGTTCATCTTTCAAAATTTTATAAAACCAGAATGTTGGTTACCCGAGGGAGTGCTCATTTGTGAGAAAAGTTGGTTCAATAATATACAGACTTGGTATGCAGGTTTGAGTTACATTACCTCAGGGCGCATATAAATACCATTGTAATATCAGTAATCTACTAGGTTCTTCAGTCTCTCCAAAGAAATTCATGGTTAAAAAGAATTTATAAAGTACCCGACGAAAGAAACTAGTTAACAGCAGGCTATATCTGGAAAAGATAATTCCATTTTTGATAATATTGTTCCGTTTTCAGAATGAATCTGTTGTTAAATACTTTCTTTTTCATATAATTTATAAATTTTATGTAACCGAACATTGGTTCCAGAACACTGAAAAACCTGACAGTGTAGAAGAATAAAGACCTATCTCACACATCAAATATACACTGACTGACAGAGCAAATGCAACACCAAGGAGGAGTGGTTCGAAAGGGATGAAAGTTGGGGAAAAAACAGAGACAGCACGGACGAATAATTGATGTTTATTTCAAATCGATATGCAGGTTACACAATGCGCACGGCATCGACTCAGTAGGATGTAGGACCACCGCGAGCGGCGATGCACGCAGAAACACGTCGAGGTACAGAGTCAATAAGAGTGCGGATGGTGTCCTGAGGGATGGTTCTCCATTCTCTGTCAACCATTTGCCACAGTTGGTCGTCCGTACGAGGCTGGGGCAGAGTTTGCAAACGGCGTCCAATGAGATCCCACACGTGTTCGATTGGTGAGAGATCCGGAGAGTACGCTGGCCACGGAAGCATCTGTACACCTCGTAGAGCCTGTTGGGAGATGCGAGCAGTGTGTGGGCGGGCATTATCCTACTGAAACAGAGCATTGGACAGCCCCTGAAGGTACGAGAGTGCCACCGGCCGCAGCACATGCTGCACGTAGCGGTGGGCATTTAACGTGCCTTGAATACGTACTAGAGGTGACGTGGAATCATACGCAATAGCGCCCCAAACCATGATGCTGCGTTGTCTAGCGGTAGGGCGCTCCACAGTTACTGCCGGATTTGACCTTTCTCCACGCCGACGCCACACTCGTCTGCGGTGACTATCACTGACAGAACAGAAGCGTGACTCATCGGAGAACACGACGTTCCGCCATTCCCTCATCCAAGTCGCTCTAGCCCGGCACCATGCCAGGCGTGCACGTCTATGCTGTGGAGTCAATGGTAGTCTTCTGAGCGGACGCAGGGAGCCGGGAGTGCAGGCCTCCTTCAACCAATCGACGGGAAATTGTTCTGGTCGATATTGGAACAGCCAGGGTGTCTTGCATATGCTGAAGAATGGCGGTTGACGTGGCGTGCGGGGCTGCCACCGCTTGGCGGCGGATGCGCCGATCCTCGCGTGCTGACGTCACTCGGGCTGCGCCTGGACCCCTCGCACGTGCCACATGTCCCTGCGCCAACCATCTTCGCCACAGGCGCTGCACCGTGGACACATCCCTATGGGTATCGGCTGCGATTTGACGAAGCGATCAACCTGCCCTTCTCAGCCCGATCACTATACCCCTCGTAAAGTCGTCTGTCTGCTGGAAATGCCTCCGTTGACGGCGGCCTGGCATTCTTAGCTATACACGTGTCCTGTGGCACACGACAACACCTTCTACAATGACTGTCGGCTGAGAAATCACGGTACGAAGTGGGCCATTCGCCAACGCCGTGTCCCATTTATCGTTCGCTACGTGCGCAGCACAGCGGCGCATTTCACATCATGAGCATACCTCAGTGACGTCAGTCTACCCTGCAATTGGCATAAAGTTCTGACCACTCCTTCTTGGTGTTGCATTTGCTCTGTCAGTCAGTGTAATTATTCTCTTCCCTATATAAACCCACAAGTTGAGGTAGTTCTGGCTGTGTAACACATTCTTAACACCATAAAAGAGTCCCTTATTACTGATCGTTCATGTAAAGTGCTTGGAACATAACAGTAAGCAGCTCCGTATACTTAGTTAATGCAAAGAGCCCGATAACTTGTCTGTAGGCCTATATGTTTTTGCTGGTGTAAAAGAGCGTTTGGTTTTAGTTGGAGCTCAAAAGAAGTGACTGTGGCCTCTAACTTGGTCACTGTTTCGATCGACAGCAGGTGCTGAAATGGAAAATCACTATTGTCAATTTCTTCGCTGGCTGAAAATAGAATTTGGACATACTTCTGTGAGGATTAATGCATTCCGTTCAGAATAGTCTTAAACTAGAGACCGCATCGGTAATGTTGAACATGGGAGTCTAGCTAGGGAATCTACTACTAAAATCTCGGATTGAGGCAGTGGCGTGGTAACCTGGAACAGTTCAGAACTAGAGGTAACTTGTTAATGGCTATTCTAAAAATCCAAACGTGGATTGGTGTGAGGCAGATAATTGAACCATTATTTTAGAGTAAAATATTTGGTTTACTTTTTCCGCGATTGTCTGAAATTCTCCAAATTATTGGTCTTAAAAACTTGGTGAATTCCTCCACTTGTCTACTTCTTAAACAGAATCTCACTACATTTTCCTCGCCCACCAAACGATACACCCACTCTTAATTCCTAAGTAGTGCGAAGTCATTAGTGTCGACATTTGGAGGCGAACTTCTAGTACAGTCACGCAAACAAGATATCAATTCCTTTCAGCAGCGATACAGTTAAAGCTTCACATAAAAGGGAGTTGAAGTCTCGACAGATTTAACAATCGTTCTTTGTAACTAAAACTCCTTTTTTCTAAGTTTGTACATTGTGACATTTGCCGGCGTATTGCAGGTATTGTTTATGTATTTCCTTTGAGGCTGTTCTCTGTATCTCTATGATACATGCAAGCGATTGTGTCATCCTGTCACTTTAGGATTCCTGACATACCACAATATCAACCAAGCACTTCTTTATGTTGCACTTGGTAACATACCCTATTTTGCTATTTGCTTTAAGTCGCACCGACACAGATAGGTTTTATGGCGACGATGGCATAGGAAAGGGCTACGACTGGGAATGAAGCGGCCGTGGCCTTAATAAGGATACAGCCCCAGCATTTGCCTGGTGTGAAAATGAGAAACTAAGGAAAACTACCTTCAGGGCTGCCGACAGTGGGGTTCAAACCCACTATCTCCCGGTTGCAAGCACACAGCTGCGAGTCCCTAACAGCACGGTCAACTCTCCCGGTGGTGACATATTATATGAAGTACGTGGTTTATATTCATTTATATTGTTTACATTGTTTACTTTGCACTGTTTTTTTTTTGAAAATTAATTTAAGAGTCTGTAGACACACATTTTGGGGACTTCATACTTGGTTTGTTTTGAAACAATAATTTTCAGTGTTGCCTAATGAAATTCGATTAAAATTCATCTAAATTGTTTTACAGGTAACTGGCATGAAAATGAAATGTATGATGGAGGACTAGATGAGAGATCATTTAATGAACTGGGAAGTATTTGGAGGAGATGACGTGCATCGTAATCGTAAACACTATTCAGTCCCAGGAACGTTAATTGTAAAATTAGTTAAAATATAATTAATCAAATTATTATTTACACAGTAAAGCTAGGAACTAAATTACTGTTGTGTAGATTTTATATACTCTTACTTGCTGAAATTGCGCGTTGATGTCCAAACGATATGAATAGTAACATCTAATAAGTTATTTACCATGCACTTCGTTAAATTCTGTTCCGTTCTGGAGTTTTGGTTCGGATTTTAAAAGCGTGATGTAATAAAGATGCAAATCCAGGCGTGTAAATGTCCAGAGTTCCAGTCCGTCATTTTAATAATGATGTGCTCAATATTTCATAGACGTTAGGAATTTATTTCGAAGTGGGTTCGTTATTATGCTAGCTCATCAATAAAGCGTGATTCTGCATAAACTGACCGGCAGATTTTCGCAACTGCCAATGACGACATCATAACCAAGGAATCTACAGTTTTACGTGGAATAAAATTTGCTCAACAAGGGGCAAACCATTAGAGTAGAGCTACGGACCAAAAATTGAAAGGAAGCACAGGAGGGAATTGCTGTGTGAACTTGTGTTGTTGTGTTGTCTGGAATAGTTTTTCATACTGTTAGTTAATATGCACTAATATTCTAAAATGTGCCCAGAGAGAGAGAGAGAGAGAGAGAGACTGAGTAAAATCTCAAAAAAACTTATGCGGGGAAGCCTTTAAAATTTACGATAATTAATTACATAACAAATTTCCCACTAATCGTATAATTATTTCTCCCACTGGCATGTAATTATCCAACGTTCCAGTCTGTTATTTTAATAATGATGTGCTCAACATTTCATAGACATTAGGAATTTATTTGGAAGTGGGTTCATTTTTATCCTAGCTCATTATCAAAGCGTAACTGTACGTAAAATGACCTGTAGATTTTCGTAAATGCCAATGACGTCATCATAGCCAAGGGCACTACAGTTTTACGTGGAATCCAAACTGCTGGATGATACTTCTTCTTATTCTCATTAAGGGTACATGTCTGTGAAGGACAGTAATTTTAACTACAAATCACACACGAGATATCACCAGTAGTATGTTTTATACACACCTGAAATTCACTGTACAAGTGGAATTAACCTTTTTAGAACCATAAAACAACAAAGAAAAATTAGTTAGTCCAGTATTTTAGTAATTAGCCTAATTTACCCTTCGTAAGTAATTTACTTTTTAGGAGTGTAGACAGGTTTTTAGGTACCTATATCTTTGAAACCTATCAATAAAATCCACCAATTTGTTTACTGTATACAGAGAACGTGTGTGTGCACAAAGTAGACTACTATGGGGGGCCTAAAGAAAGAATTAACAGCTTTAATTAAAACTTGCTACATAAAAATACAGCAATTTTTTTGTTGGGCGTATTTGAAGTCAAGTCCATATTTTTTAAGGTAGGTCCATGATTGTAGTCTACTTTTCTTCAATTATCATACTGATTCTATTTTAAAAAGTTTCAGCCTTCTAGCTTAAGTAGTTTCTGGTCGATTAAATTAAATATTTCAGAAAACTAAACTTTCGGGAAATTTTACTTAAAGTTTAACTTTTCTTTTAATAAAAGTTGTGGCCTAACCTGATGTGTTTAATGCATTCCATCCCCACAAACATCTTGGTTCAGAAGTTATTCATCCTCTATCTTCCCATTTATATTCCTTTTTCTGATTCTTACCTCCTTTCTTGCCTCTTTTCTTCACTAAATCTACTTCTGCATGAATAGTCCAAATATTTCAGTTTCTTTTTTGAAGCACCTGATTGCACCTTAACCTCACTCTCAGCAGAACCATTACTGGTATTGATTTGTGTTTCTTGCTCTTTAGATGTAAATCTATTTCCGTAGAATTTGCGCCTGCCGGCACCAAATTGCCTAGTCCTCGGCATATCTATGGAAACATTTAATACTTATCTTTCAAGATAAACTATTGTGATCAACACTGTTGTTTATATATTACTGATGTGGAGAAATATGAACATTGTGCAGGTTAGCCAAATTTTTGAAAGTTAAATTTACCGTTTTTGCATAGAAATTACCTTTGCTGCCCCAAAGTGACTTGTTCAGGAAATATTATGAAGTTTAAATACATTTGACATGTAAAGGGGCGCGGCAGAGTCCTGCAGATATTTAAGATTAGGGCTGTAAAAGGTCCTGAAACATTAATAATGTATACTTATTGTATATGGTTTGATTCAGGAAAGACAGGGGGATTTTATAAGAGCAAAAACATTCGATTTTGTTCTAAAAATTCGCGTACATGTTCCCTTAATCTGTTTACCCTCCAGGGTTGGCTTTCCCTCGGACGCAGTGAGGGATCCCACCTCTACCACCTCAAGGGCAGTGTCCTGAAGCGTCAGATATCCGGTCGGGGTACAACGGTGGAGGAGGACCAGTACCTCGCCCAGGCGACCTCACCTGCTATGCTGAACAGGGACTTTGTGTGGGGATGGGAATATTGGAAAGGATAGACAAGGAAGAGGGAAGGAGGCGGCCGTGGCCTTGAGTTGGGTACAATTCCGGCATTTGACTGGAGGAGAATTGGGAAACCACGGGAAACCACTTCCACGATGGCTGAGGTGGGAATCGAACCCACCTCTACTCAGTTGACCTGCCGAGGCTGAGTGGACCCCGTTCCAGCCCTCGTACCACTTCTTTTTTTTAAATTTCATGGAAGAGCCGGGAATCGAACCCGGGCCTCCGGGGGTGGCAGCTAATCACGCTAACCACTACACCACCGAGGCGAACTGGATGATACCTTCCACAAAATATCCGACAGAATTGAAACCGCGACAGACATACTTAGAACCCATTAACGATATCACTCAGGTATAACCAGCAACTCACCCACCCTCCAATCCGACCAAGCATGGTTCAATACGTGCGTTTCGTATACATAGGATAACAAAATCCTCTCCTGAAATATTTATAAATTGTTTTATATAATGCGAAATTGAGGTAATTATGTCAATTAGAATATCTGGCACTGCCGGGTGATAACGATGTTAGCAGATGACCTCGAGTCACCGAAAACCGTCAAAGTAGTTAGTGGGAAGTAAAAACAATAACATTATTATTAGATGACCTCGATGTTAGGCCCCTTTCAACAACAAGCATTAGCATCATCAATGCTGGCAAATCAATATTTTAAACAGTGATAAGAGGTTCATATACCAAAACTGAAAACGAAATTCCAACTGGGTAGTTTTCTAATATTACACCATGATTACTAAAGTAAAAAAACTAGGTGACGGCGTCAAATTATAACCATTTGTAATTTATTTCCACTACGTCGAGAAATTTCAGTTTTGCTCTGTTTCCTGAAAGACTTGGTATGAGTTATATGTGTCTCTTGCTTCTATCGGACGTAGTTTGTGAGAAATGCAAGTCAAGACCTGGTTAATTCGAAGAATTTGCATTAATATGGCTCGAAAATTACATAAAGTATTTTTAAAATATTAGGCCTAAGCGTCACTATTTCGATGATATAAGGAAAACCTGAGCTTTAGAATGGATTCTGTGCACAATTAAAAAATAACAACGCGAACGGATATTTCAAGTAACTAAGCGTTGAACCCATCGACATATTTCTGACGTATTGAGTAAGGGATAGGCACATATAAATTGGAAATATACTTGACAAGACCGTAAAAGGGAAATTCGAAAGCAGTATCATAGTATGACACTCCATCATTGCCGTTCATCATGGTTCCTCTCTTGTGTACCCGGTGGCGTGCTTCTTTCAAGTTCGAGCAACGTTTTTTTCCAATGCTGTGATTACTGTACAACGAATGTTTATCAGGCAGCATTTGTATTTCACACTTCCTGTGTTTTCCAGACAGTTTCTGTGGCGTTCTTCCACGTGATTCCAACCATTTCCTCAACTTCATTGAGAATATGCTACAAATGTATATATTGCATGAACTATCAAACCTGAGAGCCAATTAAGGTCGCTTTCAACTTTGTTTCTGTGATGTAAGGAACCTTAGCCCGATATATCGAAAGTATCGTTCTTCTCTCCTCACTCACCTTACAGAAACCTTGTATATCACAGAAAATTATCCTTAGGCGACAGGCCTGTAAGTCATTTTTTCCGAGGGTCAGCAACGGATTCTTCTTTAGCATTTCGTCCCTCCACTTGAAGTTATACACAGTAAGATAATTTTTCTCTTTTTTCTTTGTTTTATTATCCAATTCGCATCAGAAATAACTGAACTTTTTGTAAACTTTTTCTCCAAAATTTTCTGATTTCCTAAAAAATGGAGCGTGAAACATAAAAACGAATTAAGTTTTTAATTCAATAGGAAAAATTCCTTTCGGAACAACGATTAGTTTCCAGGAAATTAAATCCACGCAACGATGTGTTTTGACAACCGTAGCTTAAGGGGTCTTACGTGGAAATTACCGGCAGACCTACGAATATATATATATAATTGTTTGTACTAATTTGGCTGAAAGAGGACATTGTGTGTTGATTCCACGGAACTGAATGACATCAGTTTGTCTAAGGAACATGAAAAACGTCTATCTGTGATGTACCGAGAAATGAGGTAATGTTGTAATGGAAAATATTATGATAATGCTTCAAGAAATGGAAACGAAGTGCTTCTACGATATTTCAACGAGTGATATTACAATTTTATATTTGGCCGTCGTTGTTTATGAAACACTAGCGAATGTACCCGTGCTTCGCTACGGTATTCTACATTGCATTCGAATATCGAAGTAAATAGTGTACATGCAGTAAATAAGATTGTTTTAAAATTGCGTGTCTCTTAGCGTTATCCGAGAAAGAGCATGAGGAGGTCCCCGTACGTTGTTTCCAATGTAAAGTGTTTGTAACAGATTTGTGATATAACGGCAGGCTCACTTGCCTACTGCCATTCACAATCGAGTTGGGAAGTTTACATTATAATTGCAGGCCCCATTGCCTACTACGCGGACAGAATCGATTTGGGGAGTTTTCGTTAAAATGGCAGCCCCCTTTTCCTACTTCCAGACAGATTACAGTTGAGGAGTTTCTATTATAATGGCAGGCAATTACCCTACTATCACTCGAAATTGAGTTGTGCAGTTATCATTATAATGCCAGGCCCATTTTCCTACTGCCAGCCAGCTTACTGCCAGTCACACCAAGTTGGTGAGTTTCCATCAAAATAGCAGGCCACTATGCCTAATGCCAGTCACATTTTAGATGAGGATATTTCTTTATAATGGCGGGCACCCTTGCCTACTGCCAAACACAATCGGGTAGGGGAGTTATAAACAAAACTGCATGCTCACTTGCCTTCTGCAAGTCAAATCGAGAAGGGAATTATTCATTACAATTGTAGGCCTTCCTTACTAATGACAGTTACGCAGGAGATGGAGAAGGAACCCTTTCATACTGCCAGTCAAAGTCGGTGTGGGGAGTACTGATTACAATAGCAGACCCACCCTTTCTTGATCGCTAAAAATAAACATCAGTGAATATATATAGATCGACATACGAAAGTATATGCGTGTTTACAATATTGAAGACCTTCATTTACAGATTAACTGCTACTAAACGTACGTCATATCGACAAAGGATTATACCATAAGACACGCCGGATTTAGTGGCCTAAATGGCTGGTCCTATGATATGTCATCTATTCATGGGTCAGATTGAGTTAGAAACGTGGAACAGGGTAAAGAATTTGTAAGATTATCTCACATTACATTACTTTTCGGATAATTATGTGACAGCTACATACATAGCATTTGGCTCACATATGGCTACTGGGTGGGCCAATTTTCGTGAAGAGTTTGATGATTCTGTATTTCATATAAGTAGGCTAATTGAAAGTATGAATTATGCATGTGAAAACTCCAAATTGACTTAACATCGATTAATAGAGAAAAATCAAACGTAAAAGGGATACAGATACGGCAAAACGTCATAAGACCAAGGTTGTAGATCATTCCAAATTGAGCGGAGATTGTGAAATCCGTTATGTGATAGGAATTTCCGAAGGTCTGCACCATCATTAAAATTGCCTGCATATTTCGATATTCTTCGCGGATGAAAAGTGAAAAATTTAATGATCTAGGATGTTTTCCGTTCGTTACAGGCTAAAACGTATAATTTTGTCAAATTTCAATAATCTTCTTTTTCTTCTGGCAGATTATGCCGCAATCTGGAATTTGGGCGGGGCGGGTAAAAATTAGGACTTTCAGGACACTAAAACAAAAATTATGGAGATGGTCATTATTACCCCTTAAACGGAAAGCTGTACGAAAATTTCGCCAAAATAGTCAGTGTAGAGGCACACAGTCGTTACGATTTAATATATATAGATAAGGAATCTGCTCCATGTAAAACACTTTTTTGGCTATGTCCGCTGGACTTAATCTGCAAAAGTGACCGTTCATGATATCTCCCTTATTAATCTCCGTGACGAAAAAATGCACATAAAAAAAAGCTTAGAGGTGGAATTCCATCACGTTCGGTCGATTTCGAGTCAGGTTGGTCTTGTTCTGTATATATTGTGGAAGAGTAAAATGACCATTTGTGTTCCCTATAAACCGCCAGTCCATTCCGGAACATGAAATGTTATTTACGTTTAAAACCTACCTTGTTTTTTTTTTTTTTTTTTTTTTGCTATGGGCTTTACGTCGCACCGACACAGATAGGTCTTATGGCGACGATGGGATATTAGAGGCCTAGGAGTTGGAAGGAAGCGGCCGTGGCCTTAATTAAGGTACAGCCCCAGCATTCGCCTGGTGTGAAAATGGGAAACCACGGAAAACCATTTTCAGGGCTGCCGATAGTGGGATTCGAACCTACTATCTCCCGGATGCAAGCTCACAGCCGCGCGCCTCTACACGCACGGCCAACTCGCCCGGTAAACCTACCTTTGGACAGGTGGATGCTAAATATAAATTTTGGTTCGAATGTCTTCACTAGTTTTCAAGTTGTAAGGAATACGCTTTACACGCACTCGTGAGATAAGTCCGATGGGACTTGTACAGAAAAACGGACCGTTAATGATATCTCCCTTATTAATCCTCGTATCGAAATGATGCACATGAGAAAAAAGGTTTAGAAATTAACTTCTACCAAGGTAGGTAGATTTCCTTTACGTTTGGTTGTGTATATTTTGTGGAAGTGCAAAATCACTGTTTCGGTTTCGTATAAACCCCCAGTCAGTTCAGGGATTTAGAAACAATATTTGCCGTATGAAGGACCGGTGTATTCTAAATATGAATCTTGGTGTTAATATATCCAGTAGTTTCTAGCACTCGCATACATACGGCGTAATTAAGGAAGAAAATAATACACTTAAGAAAGTCGAAAGTAATAGAAAATGGATTATAACTAAGGACAGCCGGATAACGACATATATGTAAATGCCAAGTGAATGTATTGGAAAATCAAATGCCCCTCAATAAATTATGCTAGTGTGAGTTATGTATATAATAAAGCGGAAACAGAGGAGAAATTTAGGTCCAGTGATTCTTAGGTAAACAAATAATAAGAAGATGACTAACGGTGTTATTACTTAATCTATTCGAGGGCGGTTATAACCTCCAACGATATTCCGCCAATATCCCGCAGATAGGCCGATTGACGCCTCTATTGCCTTCTACCCAAGGAACAACCACGAATTTAAAAGCATAATGAGGAAAATGGCAACACGTTACTTCCCTGCTGGCATGCAGTCAGAGACGTTGCCATGGTAACCTGTAGGTTCGTTGTCGGTCTGTCGGTCACTCAATGCAGAGCATGGTACCAGCAGAAAATTGTAAATTTCTCCGTCATGTGAAGAGTAAGGTAAATTATGAACAATACGAAAGTTGTTTATAATGAAGAGACGTTTCACGTACGGTAAATGAAGTTTAGAGGGAATCAATAGTATAAGAGAAAATGGAGGAAAACCATTCTGGTTTTCCTATAAACCCCCGTCTATTCAAAGTTTTTAAAATAATATGTATATTGAAACCTTCCCCGGGATATGTATACCCTAAATATGTAGTTTGGTTGAGATCTATTCAGCCGTTTCGAAGTGATGGTGGAGAAACCATTCTGGTTTTCCTATAAACCCCCCCCGTCTATTCATGGATTTTAAAATGATACGCATATCAAACCTTTCCCCGGGATGAGTGTACTGTATGTATGAAATTTGGTTGTGATCTATCCAGCAGTTGCGACATGATGGTGGAAAAACCATTCTGGTTTTCCTGTAAACACCCCGTGTATTCAAAGATTTTAAAATGATATGCATATCAAAACCTTTCCCGGGACGAGTATACTCTAAATATGAAGTTTGGATGAGATCCATCCAGCCGTTTCGACGTGATGGTGGAAAAACCATTCTGATTTTCCTATAAACCCCCCGTGGATTCAAAGATTTTAAAACGATATGCATATCGAAACCTTCCCCGGGATGAGTATACTCCAAATACGAAGTTTGGTTGAGATCTATCCAGCCGTTTCGACGTGATGGTGGAACAGACAAACAGACAGACAAACAGACAAACAAACAGACACGAAACGTAAAAACCACCGATTCGGTCTTGAGTTGACCTAAAACGGATAAATATCTGAAAGATTGGCAAAACAAAAGAAATTACAGACAGCGGACCCCCTACAATTTTATTTATATAGATAACAGAAGCTTCCCTTCCATTTGGCCCGAGTTCGATTATATTTTGCTAGTGGCTTTACGTCGCACCGACACAGATAGGTTGTATGGCGACGATGGGATAGGAAAGGCCTAGGAGTTGGAAGGAAGTGGCCGTGGCCTTAATTAATGTACAGCCCCAGCACTTGCCTTGTGCGAAAATGGGAAACCACGGAAAACCATCTTCAGGGTTGCCGACAGTGGGATTCGAAGGCACTATCTCCAGGATGCAAGCTCACAGCCGCGCGCCCCTGACCGCACGGCCAACTTGCCCGGTGAGTTCGATTATAGGTTCTGGCAAAAATACGAGATTGGATTAAGGGACTTACATGGGATATATTTGGTTTCGGGTAAGATAGTTGAGTGGATAATTGGTGTCCATTCTATATGGATGCCTGATTTTTGCCTAATACATAGGTTTTTCCCAGCATACTCAAAATTAAAATGAGATCGAAAGTAATATCCTGGAAAAAATGACAATATTGTGTTTTCAGCGAATGGGATGCTTTGTTCTTTTATCTATATGTTGGTGTGTTACTTGTTAAAAAATTATAATTGGAGGTAATTAATTTTCTGATTTTATGATTAATTTAATGAAATTCGTTTACTCCTATTAAATATTTGCCGGTACTGCACCATTTCATATAATCCATGATATGTTTGATGCTATTTGACCTAGAAGGCATGGGTAATTTTAGCTACTGTAATTTGGCTACCCAGTCAAATAGCAACGTTGCGTCCTAATAGTGAGGAACTGTCTGATATGGTAGGCAGTGTATTTGGCCACGGAAGGCCAGTAATATGACTGAGGTTCTCGCCACGCACACTACGTGTCACTTCAGTTCTTGCAGACCATCTCAATAGGCAGCAGCCATCTTGAGAGGCCATGTTGCTTACAGCACTGCTGCGCTGTAGTTGTCTAAGTTTGGTTTGATCATGATCATAAATTTGTGTCCTACCAACTTACATACACCTGTCAAACCATGACATTCACAGTCAGGGTGAAAATGAACTCACAGTTATCCACCAACGTATCTGCAATATAAACTATGAAGCTCATACTTGGGAATATTTCACACACAGTAAGTTGATATAAAAATACTTCATGTAAAACTCAAAATTACAATTAAATATCCAGTAACAATATTTGGACCCGGATCTCCTGAAATGTGTTTACGAGACATAAAAACCTTAATACTAGGGAGTTCGTACGTTGTATTTAAAATTAGCGAAGGGTATTTGGGCAGAATTGAAGAGAAAGGAGAGTCTGGAGGGGACATAACACTGCAAACAGCACTTGGATTAAAAGTGTAGGCAATTGTCCCGTAGAAAAGACAGATTTATATAAAATGTGGGACTAAAGAAGCAAAGAGGGCACCGATATAACTTTGAGAAAATAATAGCGTATGTTTGAATTAATGTTCATATTGTTCATCTTTTCTCCATCTTATGTACCTTTTGCCTCAAAGTACAGGAGATTTTTGGTATTTACTTAAGTATATGAATCGGTTAGCTTGAAAACTAAACATATCCGTGTTAAAGTGAACTGAGAGAAAAAACTGGAATAACTATTATCGGTGTCAGTGTCAGGATTAAACAGATTAGAATGCGTATTATGATAAAGAGGTGCCTCCGTGGCTCAGGCGGCAGCGCGCCGACCTCTCACCGCTGGGTTCCGTGGTTCAAGTCCCTGTCAATCCATGTGAGATTTGTGCTGGACAAAGCGGAGGCGGGGCAGGTTTTTCTCCGGGTACTCCTGATTTTCCTCTAATCTCTCATTCCACCAACATTCTCCGATATCATTTAATTTCATTAATCATTCGTTAACCATTGCCCCAGAGGAGTGCGACAGGCTTCGGCAGCCGGCACAATTCCCATCGCCGCCGCTAGATGGGGGCTTCATTCATTCATTCAATTCCTGACCCTGTCGGATGACTGAAAACAGGCTGTGGATTTTCGTTATGATAACGGCAACCGTTATGATTTAAATAACAACAATTAAAATAGTGTAGCGTTTCACCAGATTTAAATATTAATGAGAGTTTGTTGGACAAGTTGAGTTTTGGAAAGTACAAGTGGATATGTTCAGTACTGGAATAAACAACAATGGAGAAAATATGGCTTGGAATGGATTCGGAGGGAAGTTGTAGAGTTAATACAACTAAAGTTTGTTATTTTCACGTTAAGTACAAGACAGCTCTTAATTAATTACAATGCTGTATTTTAAACTGGGAAATTTTCATCTTCAATGATTACTTCAACATGAAGAGAAATTTAATATTGTATTCTTGGAGAACACTTTCAAATAGCATCGCTGTCAATCACTGCCTCATGTTCCTCCTCCTATTGTTCTTCCCGCTCTTGGAAGTTAAGTTGCCTAGTATTTGCCAGTTTCTTGCTGAAGCTAAGATCTGGGTAAGTTTTATTCGCATTCACTATCATAATACTTTTTGAGTAAATTTTGAATGTTATTGACTTTTGTAACCTCAGGTAAAATAACAGGCTGTATTGGTTCGCTAAATATTTGGTTTATGTTCCTGCCTGATTTGAAAACAATTTTCAGCTCACCCAGGTTTGTGAAATATGTTGCTTTGCCTTGAACTGTTATTGTGGTTTTCTTCCTTTGTATGATTATTCTTTTCGTGGGAGCAAATTTGAAATACCAGTTAACAGGTGGTTTTAAAATTTCACTGACTGCTGTCTTCCAGTTTAAAACATTATCGGGACAGATTACATTTTCAGATTCCTGAAAAGTGTCTCTATAATCCCCTTGCTTTAAAATCATTTCACATCTTGGGATTTCTTTTTCAATGGGACCAAGTACTCTGCCTGGTGGAATAAAAGAATGTCCTGGTACATGAAAAACTACAAGTATTGTTTTTATATGATTTGGAGCGCCACATTTCAACCACTTACTTATCATTCCCTTATAATTTGAATGTTGCTTTGCCTCCCCGCATCCATCGGCACAATGGCGAATAGTGTGCACAGTCCCAGGGAAGGACCGTGTTACTTAACTTGTGGTGAACACAGGAAGCTATTTCGTTGGAACTTTTAAAACCACCACTTTCTGCCAAGAAAAAGAATAATATGTTTTCTTTCGAATGTGCTGTCGTAGGTGTTCCTTCTCATGTTGCAAAATTCTACATGTAAAGCAGGCGACTGTATTAGGCAGCTTGGTCGGTAAGTTTCACACCACAGCACTTTTCTGACAGTCAAAGGAGTGAGTAATTTAAGCCTCATTCTGTGTTCGCGAGAGTTTATAAAATGTCTTTGAACGTAGTTTGTGATACACAATTTCAACTAGCAACTTATCTTTCAGTGCTATATTCCTATAAGTTTTCCTACTACGTCGTGGCTCGGCAGCTGTAATGCTGTTTTCACAGACTCTCATCTCTTGTTCATCCATTTCGCTAGTTACAAAAGTTACGTAAGTGTGCACACTGTCTTCTCTATAATGAAAGAAGTCACTGTCGATACACTGAACTACACATTAATAAATAAAACCTCCCTTACATCAATAACCTTCCTTCACAAACTACTTTACTTTGGATATGTCAAGTTATGGAACAGAACATGTTGCGGACATACTCAGTTTTGGAACAGTACTGAAATTTTAAGGTTTACTATCTTAAGAATAAGGTGTGTTATGGGACATAATATTTTCACGTTCCCAAGGATTATGAAACATACAATATTTCATTTTTTAAATTTTTGTGGACACGTTAAGTTTTGGAACTAACCGACTCATATATCGTCGGCTTACTTCTACAACCTCGTATGTTACAATGCACTTCCTACCCATTATATTCCTTAACACTGGTCACGCCTCCCAGCCACATATTTATATGCAATCCATCAGAACATTTTTCGTAGTGTACACTTTCCTGTGCAAACGTGTAAAGGAAAATGGACCTTACCATACAGTATTGTAGGGATGTTGTTTTTAAGGCGAATTTAGGCACTCCTACAGTTTAATGTTTTTAAAGTCCATTTTCGTTTACGCACAACCATAGGAAAATGAACACAATGGAAATTGTTCTGATGGACTGTACATCCATCTGTGGCTGGGAGGCGAGACCAGTCTTAATGGAGAAAATGGATAGGAAGTGCACTGGGAGATACGAGGTTTTAGAAGTAAGCCATCGATATGGAATACCAGTGGACCTTCATTCAAGGCATTTGGATATCAATATTTTAAATTACGTCATTGTTGTTGATTATGTGAAGCCATTCCTGCTCTGCGCTTGGCAATGCAATTATCTGATTTTTGTGGTGCAATTCCAGTTGCAGGTCAGTAGACATAGATGGAGTTAAGGAATGTTCATTGAAAACTGAATTAAATATTCTTGCCTAATGGATGAGAGAAAGGAGCATAAATGTACATTATTAAGTACTGGCATTAAAAGGCCTTTCGTCTCATCTTAATTGCGCGTGGACAGGGTGCACCCTGGTATTGTATCGACGCAGGTTATCAAAGAGACTTCACGAAAGCTCAGTCCACGTGTCTCTTGACTGCAATGTCTCGAATCCCGTACCAGGAAAACAAAAAGTTGTATTGTTATTTGAAAGTAAGGTTTTTAAATTAGTTCACATATTTGTGAAGAATCAATCAAAGCTATAATATTTTTATAAGTTATCTCTGAAATTGAGGTTCATTCCATGTTATAGTCACCTGAAAATTTGTTTCAATTTAACAATCTTGAAAGGTGTTGAACCCTACACGTTCATTCCCAATAATTTAATAAATGAGTTCATTGAAAATTATACGTTGAAGTTATTACATACCAGCTGATGTACCCGTGCTTCGCTACGGGATTCTCAGAAAGACTGCCTTTGAGGTTTTCCTAACTGAATTCAACATAGGTCACTACAAAAACGTCAGTAGGAATGTAGCGATTGAAAGGAATGTTATCATATAAAATACTAGATAAAATGAAAAAAAAAAACCCGCACACTTTCTCACTTTCAACGAACAGTACTACGGTGCCGATCTAAGAGTCCAAAGTTCCAGAGCTGGAATAACCAGGTCGCAGACTGCCGTGAACACTCCTTTGTCATTATTCCGTTAAATATGCACACTACTCATTCCAATCAGTGGCTCAGAGTAGGGATTGTATAGCTCGAATACTATGATGAACCAGTGTGTTACGTACCAGATATATCAGAAAATGTATGAACCAGAGGAATGGCATGCTAAAGAAGAAAGTTATCTTACACCCCAGCTACTTCCCACCAATATACAGGCAGGCTGTTACAGTCGGTACGACCAGGCGAGTTGGCCGTGTGGTTAGGGGCGCGCAGCTGTGAGCTTGCATCCGGGAGATAGTGGATTCGAACCTCACTGCCGGCAACCCTGAAGACGGTATTCGGGAGATAGTGGGTTCGAGCCCCACTGTCGACAGCCCTGACGATGGTTTTCCGTGGTTTCCCATTTTCACACCGGGCAAATGCCTGGACTGTACCTTAATTAAATCCATGGCCGCTTCCTTCAACTTCCTAGACCTTTCCTATCCCATCGTCACCATAAGACATATCTGTGTCGGTGCGACGTTAAGCAAAAAAAAGACAAGGTATTCGGTGGTTTCCCATTTTCACACCAGTCACACCAGGCTGTACCTTAAAGCCTAGGCCGCTTCCTTCACACCACTATTCATTTCCTATCCCATCGTCGCCATAAGACCTACCTGTGTCGGTGCGACGTCAAGCAAATTTTTAAAAAACCCGTACGCTGCAGTAATCCTATCTCTCGGGGATGAGAGGAAACAGAAGACAAAAAGCTCATCACAACAAACAATGGTCAATGTAATGTTATTGTTGATAAAATTTATGAGCTTTCTATATTGCTGGCCTTCACATTAGTTTTCTTTCGACTCTGTGATATTAGGGTGTCTTACAAAATTATTTATATCGTAGACTGTAGTTCCTTATTCTCAGACTTTACATACCGATTTTCACTAAATTCTGTTTACCCATTTTCTCGTGACTGGGCGCTGATTTGGACTTAGTAACAAAAATCCAAATTCATGAATATCTCCGATTATATGCGGTACGGTAACAATGTATAAGACATAAGTGATCGGAAATTAAATAACTTCTTACATAACTACTACTAACTTACGACATAACTAAAGTTATGTTAGTTATGTAGTATCGATACGACCACTAATAACATAAATAACTTATTTGAGAATTACATTTCAGACCTTCCCCTAAACTACTATTTCACTAAGCGTGAATAAAATAATTTCTAGCCTAGATTGCAGTGGTTCATCACCCGACATTACATACCGATTTTCATTATATTCTCTTCAGCCGCTTTTCTCGTGATGCGTGTACATACATACATACATACAGACAGACAGAAATTACGGAAAAATAAAAAATTCCTTTTCGTTGTTACTGTGGACATGACCGATACAGAAATACCATTCTCTTCCAATTCTGAGTAATGTACAGACAAAACTCTTATTTTATATATATAGATTTATCGATACAACCACTAATAACATAAATCACTTATTTGAGAATTACAATTCAGGCCTTCCCCTAAACTACCATTACACTCAGCGTGAATAAAATAATTTATAGCCGAGCTTGTAGTGGTTCATCACCCGACATTACATACCGCTTTTCATTAAATTTTCTTCAGCTGTTTTCCATTGATGCGTGTACAATCATACATACATACAGACAGACAGAAATTACGGAAAATTAAAAAATGCATTTCCTTGTTACTGTGGACATGACCGATACAGAAATACCATTCATTTCAAATTCTGAGCAATGTACAGGCAAAACACTTATTTTATATATAGATTACGTTTCAGGCCTTCCCCTAAACTACCATTTCATTCAGTGTGAATAACATTATTGATAGCCTAGATTATAGCGACCTATTCTCCGACTTTGAAAACCAATTTTCGTGAAGATACGACCACTAATAAAATAAATATTTGAAAATTAAATTTTAGGCCTTCCCCTAAACTTCCATTTTTCTCAGTGTGTATAGCCTATATTGTAGCGACTTATTTCCCATCTTTGTCTAGCGATTTTCATTAAGACACGACCACTAATAACATAAATGTTTGAGAATTAAATTTCAGGCCTTCCCCTAAACTACCATTTCACTGAGCGTGATTAAAATAATTTATAGCCTAGATTGTAGCGGTTCATCACCCGACTTTACATTCCGATTTTCATTAAATTCTCTTCAGCCGTTTTCTCGTGATGCGTGTACATACATACATACATACATACATACATACATACATACAGACAGACAGAAATTACGGAAAAGTAAAAAATGCATTTTCTTGTTACTGTGGACATGACCGATACAGAAATACCATTCTTTTCAAATTCTGAGCAATGTACAGACAACACTCCTATTTTATATATATAGATTGGCTTGCTAGTATGGTTCCAGAGGGAAGGTATCCGGCCTCGGGCCGAGACTTGCATATGCAGTTAATCGGAGGCTGTTACGACATACCGTTCGTGGAAAATTCCACCAAAAAGATAACGATTGCTTGAGAGGTGCAGAAGAAACAGAGGCACTTGAACTCCCAACCCAAATAATGAATTAGCAAATCGGAGTGCGAGTTGCATTGTAGTGGATTCACATTTCCCCACGTGAGTCTGGACCATTAAAATGCTATTTTTTCTGAACCTAACCATATATTAGTAAAGAAGGACGATAATTAAAATGTGCAGGCATGTATGGAATTGTCTGATACATTTAGTTGAGATAATTAATTGCAAATTGTTTAAGTAGAGAGCGTTGTGAAATTTATTCCAGGAAATCACCCACAGCCGCCCAAGACACGAAGAAGAGAGATTAGGCGCAGACGCTCTCGGTGTGAAAGTCAGAGGTGGCGGAAATGTTGGATAATTACCCGTGTGGAAACGTGGTCTGAGGACAGGCCAAAGACCGAACATTCCCTTATTGTGTTAGAGGAGAGTTAAGAACATAAGTACCGTGTAGCTGTGAACAATTAATTTGCGTTGAGATTTAATACGATGTGATTTATATTTTGAGCAACAATAACTCAATTACTATTCATAATCAATCACTACTGATATGCAGTTAGTGCTGTCACGCAGGTGACAGATTCCCTGTCTGTTATTTTCCTACACCTTTCTTAAATGATTGCAAAGAAGTTGGAAATTTATTGAACATCTCACTTGGTAAGTTGTTCCAATCCCTAACTCCCCTTCCTATAAACGAATATTTGCCACAATCGGTCCTCTTGAATTAAAAATATATCTTCGGACACCCGGTGGTGTATTGGAAGGATATAGCTAGCGAGTTCCTCCGGACTGTTAGGAGGGAGACTAGTAGATACTTGAAGGCTTACTTAACGCCTACAAACTGAACAGCTTCTGTAAAGCGGTAGAATGACTTTGTAGTAGAGATACAAGTTAAAATATCCATAAAATCCTCTTTCGCGTACTATTTTTTTTTGCTAGTTGTTTTACGTCACACCGACACAGGTAGGTCTTACGGCGACGATGGGACAGGAAAGGGCTAGGAGTGGGAAGGAAGCGGTCGTGACCTTAATTAAGGTACAGCCCCAGCATTTGCCTGGTGTGAAAACGGGAAACCACGGAAAACCATTTTCAGGGCTGCCGACAGTGGGGTTCGAACCTACTCTCTCCCGAATACTGGATACTGGCCGCACTTAAGCGACTGCAGCTATCGAGCTCGGTCGCGTACTATTTGAACGGTGTGCAGCCGAACAGTGATTTTACTTGTGAAGATACTTCAGCTTACATATTGTAATATAACCAGTGTTTTATTTTTAGTGCGGTGTGCGAATAGTTATTCGCGTGCCATGTTGGGAATGATAATAGTGTCTGATGGTAGTTTTGGAACCACAGGACTAACCCATATCGAGTACTGGATTTAAGGTATGATGTGAGATTTCAGCGGCCACAAGTCTATAACGGAAACATCCTGTAAACACAAATGTTGGGCTTCCCTAACGCCCATTGCGATGGATGATACGACTACTCGGAGTGAAAACAGGATAAGTACCACATAATTTTGTATTACTGAACATAATGGAATTGCTAGCAAGTCATTGTACAGAAGTAATTATTAGATTAAGCATTAACTGTTTGCTTTTATTCATTTAAATGAGGAATAGCAATGGCTAGTTAGGATTACGGTTAGATTTCTTTGTTTGTACTATTGTCTGGTGGGAAATTATTTTTTGAATGTGTTTTTGAATGTATTAGTGATCGATTCATCCATTTCCATTTCCAGAAAGTATTACTTTATTCTATATCCCGCATATGATTACATTTCCCTGTTATTGTCGTAAGGTATATTAAGTTTATAGAAAGCTAGTGTAAATTAATTACTTGCATGACTATGCTTAGATTATAGATATTATTCAGCGTATTTTTATTCAAGCTTTCCCGTCAGTTTGCATTTGAGTGATGTTTGAATCGGTGACCGTCCATGAACCATGATAGACTTAGACAGGGCCATCAAAATTTGTTTGCGGGGTAATGTACTTTTTATTATTATTTCGTGCACGTGCTGTGAATAGATCTTAAATTTTCCGTTGTTTAAATGGTAGGCACGGAATGATATTTCATTTCCATTTTAATAAAATAATCCCTTCTATGTGGGATATGTTAGGCATGTCATGACCATCTTAGAGGACGTTGCTTTGAGCACTGGCAAGGTCACGTTCATCGCTTGTACTTATGTTTAGAATATATTCAAAGAATGTTATTTATCCTGTGGCCATTATGTTGTTTTTAGGCCTGTACATTTTGTGATGCAGATATTATTTTGCGTTATTTAATTTCTATTTGTTATGGATTCTGGCCAATTGGTTTGAAAGTATTTGGGCAAGGGTTCGGTCCCTATGCATTAGAATCAGTGTTAATTTAGTGTTTCTTTTGTTTGTGCTTATCCTAGTGCCCTTAGCTCTGTTTATTTCATTGTGTGTTAAGTTAATTTATTCTTTGAAAGGTTATAAGCTCATGACAACAGCTATTTATTCCCTTTCACGTAATTTAAACAGTAATATTCACTCGAGGGGTGATTAAAGAAAATCATGTGTAGTCTTTCGGATCCAGTAACTAATTTACAATAATCAGTCTACTTACGAACCATACACTCTTCAAGTCACTAATGTCAACAATTTACGTCATAATACACCAGGGATGTTGATATTTTCAGACATATTATAATTTTCTTCTTGGTTGCAATGTTTTGATGTTGATTTGCTTGGATTTTATAATTTAACATTTTTGATCTACATGTCAATACGTTTGAAATAAATTTTAGTTTGTTTATTCGAGTTTCTTCATTCATCTTATTAGTTCCTACCTCCTTTCTGCCTAGTCATCGCTTTTAAGTTAATATTCGAACATATAGTTGAGGGCAGAACCAACAACGACCTATGAGAACTGCTAGGAAAGGTAAGAGACATGAAATTGTATAACGGAGTATCTCGGTACCATCATTGCCATTAAACTCCAGACTCCAGAAAAACGTTTGTAAAAGAGAACATTTTTCTCGGAAGCAAGTGAATACGCTGCTCGAGGTACGAATGCCCTGACTGCACGAAAGCTCATCAAGATTGATAAAGCCCCTAGCAAAAAAACATTTTCCCTTACCCTACTCCTCCTCCTCTTCATAGATCTAGTTGCTTTAATATATATGACCTCATCCTCCCTTCCTCCGGATTTATCTCCTCTCAGTCACCTGCTCCTCCTCCTACTACGCTCCTCTTCCTGTCCCTCATCTAAATGTTTGACCTCTGATTGATTTAAAACAATACGGCAGGCTACTAGAAGACTCTAGAGTTCACACGTATACGATGTGAATTTAAAATCAGAAATTAAGTGTTCCAATCACCAATAATACCCGTGTGAGGCTAGTGAAACAGACCATGTAACCATGTCAATTTTCCCTTTCAGACTGTCTAACCTACACCTCTTACGCAGATCCCATCCGGAGATAGAAATAGGTGCCCATTTTACCCTCCGGAAAAATTTACCCGAGTAGCAGTGTAGATAGTCTATAACTGAGTCGTCCATTACAAAATAATTCCTGAGCGTTCTGCCTATTCACACATTTAATAGCATTTAAATTAATAATGTAGTATTGTTGCGATTTGTTCAATTAACCTGTCGGATATAGGGCAAGTCATTGTATCATAACTATCACTTCTTTGCTACGGAGTCATATGTATCACCAGCTAATCACTTTCAATATCTATATACCAAGATTTGAAATGGTTCGTTACTAAGACAAGAGAAAATAGGTATTTTCATAAGAATGTGTGAACTTATCCAGCTTTATATATTGCATAATATAATATTGCTCTAAATGAGATAAGAGCTTTTGACAGCAGTTCTGAACACTGCAGTGTGAGAATGTTGAATTAATTCACTAAATTCTAGGGTGCATTTTTAAAATTGCCTTTACATCGCACCGACACAGATAGGTCTTATGACGACGATGGCATAGGAATGGCTAGGAGTGGGAAGGAAGCGGCCGTGGCCTCAATTAAGGTACAACCCCAGCATTGTTCTGGTGTAAAAATAGGAAACCATGGAAAAATCATCCCCAGAGCTGCCGACTGATAGTTTAGAACACACTATCTTCCGAAATCAAGCTCACATTTGCGCGCCTCTAACCGCACGGGAACTGGCTCGGTACTTAGGTGTCTAGTATGGAAATTTGATATTATCTGGTGCTGAAATAAGGCCAGATACTAAGTGAATCCTCTACAAGGTATAATTAAGGCAAGTACAGGTAGTTAGTGAAGAATAACGGAGAGACTGAAGATAAGCCACATCATGACAGTAGTGAAAATGACGTCTCAGAAATGAACAACATCTGTCTTCCGACCTTCTTACGGGACACGTTTAACTGCACTAAAAAGGATGCCTATTACTAATACTGTTCTATATCGATACGAGAAATGAAATGAGAAACGGCCTTTCAGGATGAGCACAACCATATTGTACTAAGAGCCATTGTCGTGGACTTCACTTAAACCGCAGTGGTACATATAACTTAGGAAATTTGTTTAGAAGGGTTATAGGGAGGTACATTCAGGGAAACAGGGTGGCCTAGGAAGCGGTGTTAAGGGAACAGGGAACTGGAAATCAAGTAGGGATGACATAAAACTCTTAGTGCTCAACTGTAGTAGTATTGTAAAGAAAGGCATAGAATTAAGTAATTTAATAGATATATACTTACCAGATGTTGTAATAGGAGTTGAATCATGGCTGAGAAATGATATAATGGATGCAGAAATTTTCTCACGGAAATGGAGGGTGTATCGTAGAGATAGGATAGGACTGGTAGGAGCGAGAGTATTCATTCTGGTGAAAGAAGAATTTGTAAGCTACGAAAAGTTAAGGTTGAAAACCAAGAAATTCTGGGTGTAAGGCTCTTCTCTAAAGATAATAGGCAACTTGATGTCTTTGAAGTGTACAGACCGGAAAAGGGTAGCGCTGACGCTGATTCAGAATTATTTGATAAGATAATCAGCTATGTTGGAAAAGATATAGAAAGGAATATGATAGTAGCAGGTGATCTTAATTTACCAAATGTCAATAGGGAAGGTAATGCGAACGACAGGAAACATGACCAACAAATGGCAAATAAGTTAATATGGGAAGGGCACCTGAATCAGAGAGCGATGGAACCAACTAAAGGGAAGAATATTCTGGATGTGGTGCTTTTGAAACCAGATGAGCTCTATAGAGAAACCGAAGTAATAGATGGTATTAGTGATCACGAAGCTGTTTTTGTGGTAATTAAAAATAAATGTGAAAGAAAGGAAGAGATTAAAATTAGGACATTTAGGCAGTACCATATGGCTGATAAAACAGGCATGAGTGAATTTTTAAGAAGTAACTATGATCGGTGGAAAACGGTAAATAAAAATGTAAACAGACTCTGGGATGGGTTTAAAGCAATTGTTGAGGAATGTGAAAATAGGTTTGTACCTTTAAAGGTGGTAAGGAATGGTAAATATCCACTATATTATAATAGAGAAGTAAAGAGACTAAGGAGGTGGTGCAGGTTGGAAAGAAATAGAGTTAGAAATGGCTGTGCATGTAAGGAGAAATTGAAGGAACTTACTAGGAAATTGAATCTAGGGAAGAAGTCAGCTAAGGATAACATGATGGCAAGCATAATTGGTGGCCACACTAATTTTAGTGAAAATGGAAGAGTACGTATAGGTACTTTCAGGCAGAAACAGGTTCCAAGAAGGACGTTCCAGGAATAATTAATGAACAAGGGGAGTGTGTATGCGAGGATCTTCAAAAGGCAGAAGTATTCAGTCAGCAGTATGTAAAGATTTTTGGTTACAAGGATAATGTCCAGATAGAGGATACTAAAGAAGTATTAAAATTTACGTATGACAGCAATGACATTTACAGTAAGATACACAAGTTGAAAAGTAGAAAAGCAGCTGGAATTGATAAGGTTTCGGGGGATGTACTAAAGACAATGGGTTGGGATATAGTACCATACCTGAAGTACTTGTTTGACTATTGTTTATATGAAGGAACTTTACCAAATGAATGGGGAGTTGCTATAGTAGCCCCCGTATATAAAGGAAAGGGTGATAGACATAAAGCTGAAAATTACAGGCCTGTCAGTTTTACATGCATTGTATGTAAGCTTTGGGAAAGCATTCTGTCTGATTATACAAGACATGTTTGCAAAATTAATAACTGGTTTGATAGCGGGCTGTTTGGGTTTAGGAAAGGTTATTCCACTGAAGCCCAACTTGTAGCATTCCAGCAAGATATAGCAGATATCCTGGATTCAGGAGGTCAATTGAACAGTATCGCGATTGACCTATCTAAGGCATTTGATAGGGTAGATCATAGGAGACTACTGGCAAAAATGAGTGCAATTGGACCTGAGTAGGAGAAGCTTTATCTGTAAGAGGGGAATTCCTCAAGGCAGTATTATTCGAACTTTATGTTCTCTTATATAAATCAACTAGCAAGATACCCGTGCTTCGCTACGGTATTATACTGAAATTTATAATTGAATGCTAATTGTGTTAGATATATAATCCGCCGAAATTCGCGATCTGACTCGTTTTCTGCGAGAATCCGCCAAAATTCGCGATCTGACTCGTTTTCTAATAGATTACGGTATGTTTCCTCACATTTTTCAATCTTTCTTTCCAGCAATCGATTTCGTACTTCCCGGGCTAGGTCCAGATATTCCACCCCGTCAGTTGGGTCCCTAAATCTTTGCCATCTTTTCCTATAAGCGTTTTTAATATGGATCAAATCCTTCAGGAGATCCGGCGTGGTGTCGTCTTAGGTGCCTTGGCGGTACTGAACCCGCGGCCGGACTGCATTCTTAGTCATTACCCGTCCAGGACCATTTTCCAGGGGGGTCCGCACATTTGACAACGGTCCAGAACATTATTATTATTATTATTATTATTATTATTATTATTATTATTATTATTATTATTATTATTATTATTATTATTATTATTATTATTATTATTATTATTATTATTATTATTATTATTATTATTATTATTATTATTATTATTATTAAAAGATGTTCTGAACCCCACAGCAAGCTGCAAGATCGCTACTCGGCGGCAAATTACATCTGCTGCCAGTGTCATTGTTACAATGTGACCAGCACCATCGTCGCGCGTAGCCAAGTGTGCGGGATTTCTGGCGATACCAATGACATACTTCCGTGCATTGTTGACCTTATTATAGAGGTGAACAATTTGACGGTCCATCTCATTCCTATCGTTTATTTCAAATGTGTTTAAATTTTTATTTACATGTCAGGAGGATCTACTGTAATCTAAGAACGTTCTCCGAAGGAAAAGATGGCTGTTGAAAACCAGCCCAGGAAAGATTAAAAATGATCGGTTTATGATCAGAATAAGTAGTACATCGAAACTATATAGCCTGTTTCCAGTCATTCGACATGGTCAGGAATGGAATGAATAAAGCCCCATCTAGCAGCGACAATAGGAATTGTGCCGGCTGCCGAAGCACACCTCTGGGGCAATGATCGTTGAATGACAAATGAAATGAAATATTGGACAGTGTTCTGGAATGAATGATGAGAGAGAAAATCGAAGTATCCGGAGAAAAACCTGTCCCGCCTCCGTTTTGTCCAGCACGAATGTCACATGGAGTGACCGGGATTTGAACCACGGAACCCAGCTGCGAGAGGCCGGTGCGCTGCCGCCTGAGCAACGGAGGCTCCTTAAGTACATTATGAACAGTAAAATCAATTGATCTCACCTCCTTTTACACCCCACCGCCGTTAAGTTTATTTACACCCCCCCCCCCCGCAAAAAAAATAGAAGACGTGTTTCTTTATGTTTAAAAGATATTCCAAACACCAATGTTCACATCTGTTACATTCAGTTTTGAGATATAAGTATCCCCATAAAAATAATTCACTTTATTTTCACTTCCTTTCACACTCCCCTCCCCCCCACCCCGTAAGTGAATTTTCCGGCAAAATATACTTGTTTCCTTAATAGTAAAGGATCTTCTAAATAGTAATTATCACGACTCTAACTTCTTCAGTTTTTGATTTATGTGTCTTCATGAAAGGAATTCAACTCCTTTTCACTCCCGCCCCCCAAACGCGTTTTTCTTTGTTTAAGGAGATTCAAATACCAATTTTCACGTCCGTAACAACTTTAGTTTCTATTAGATGTATGTATTCTCATACAATTAATTCAATTAATTTTTCAATTCTTTCACCCCCCCCCCCCTTCATTGGATTTTCCGAGAATACGTGTTTCTTTACTTTTAAAACAGATTCCAAAGCAGATTTCACGTCTGTAATATCTTCATTTTTGAGATATCAGTAGCCTAATTAAAAGAATTCAACACCATTTTCAGTCACTTTTACCCCCCCCCCCCTTCCACCCAAGTGGTATTTCCGAAAGCTGAAAATACACGTTTCTTTATTTTTAATAGAGATAAAAATACCATTTTTCACTTCTGTAACATGTTAAGTTTTTGAGATACACTGTAGAAATTCGCTTTTTAAAATTTCACCCCTTTTTATTTCCCCTTACGTGGAGTTTCCGAAAACAAATCACCTATCTTCTTTACATTTACAGGAGATTCCAAATACCCACTTTTTACGTCTATAATATTTTACGTTTCTCAGATATTCTGTAGATATAGTCTTTCAAAAAATTCACCCCAGTTTGTCACTCCTGTTTAACCCCCATTAATTGGATTTTCCAAAAACAAAAAATACGTGTTTCCTTATTTTTAAAGGAGCTCCCATATACAAATTTTCAGTTCCGTAATATTTTCAGTTTCTGAGGTATATGTATCCTCATTAAAGGCATTCATCCCATTATTCACCCATTTTCACCCCTCCTATTGGGATTTAAAGAAAGCAAAAAATACGTGTTCTTGTATTTTTAAAGAAGACTCTAAATACCATTCTTTTACATCTGTAAACTTTTAAAGTTTTAAGATGTAGACACACTCATTTTAAATATTCACCCCCCTTTTCACCCTCCATTATTTGGATTTTCCAAAATCAAAAAAATACCTGTTTCTTTATTTTTACAGTAAATCCCAAATACCAATTTTCAGGTCTGTAATATCTTCAGGTTCTGAAATATAAGTAGCCTCATTAAAGGCATTCAACCGCTTTTTCACCCTTTTCCACCCTTCCAATTGGGATTTTCCGAAAACAAAAAAATACGTGTTTCTTTATTTTTAAAGGAGATTCTAAATGCCAATTTTTACATCTTTAAACTTTAAAAGTTTTGAGATATAGATAGACTCATTTTAAAAATTCACCCCCTTTTCACACCCCCCATTAATTGGATTTTCCAAAAACAAAAAATATGTATTTCTTTATTTTTAAAGGAGATCCTAAACACCAATTTTCAGGTCTGTAATATCTTCAGTTTCTGAGATATAAGTATCCTCATGAAAGTCATTCAACCACGTTTTCACCCCTTTTCACCCCTCCTATTGGGATTTTCCGAAAACAAAAAAATACGTGTTTCTTTGTTTTTAATGAAGATTCTAAGTACCAATTTTTACATCTGTAAACTTTAAGAGTTTTGAGATATAGATGCACCCATTTTAAAAATTCACCCCCTTTTCACCCTCCCATTAATTGGATTTCCCCCAAACAAAAAAATACGTGTTTCTTTATTTTTAAAAGAGATCAAAAGTACCAATTTTCATGTCTGTAATATCTTCAGTTTCTGAGATATAAGTACCGGTATCCCGATTAAAGGCATTCAACCCCTTTTTCACCCTTTTGTGCCCCTCCTATTGGGATTGTCTCAAAACAAAAAAATACGTGTTTCCTTATTTTTAAAGAAGATTCTAAATACCAATTTTCACATCTGTAAACTTTTAAAGTTTTGAGATATAGACACACTCATTTTAAAATTTCACCCCCCTTTTCACCCCCTTATCCACGGAATATCCAAAAATCCTCTCTTAGCGAGCACCTACATGTTAATATGAATATATCTCCAAAATTTCATTTCTTTATGTCCAGTAGTTTTGGCTCGGCGATGATGAATCAGTCAGTCAGTCAGTCAGTCAGTCAGGACAAGCTACTTTATATATATAGATGATATGTGTAAAGAAGTGGAATCAGAGCTAAGGCTTTTCACAGATGATGTTATTCTGTACAGAGTAATAAATAACTTACAAAATTGTGAGCAACTGCAAAATGACCTTGATAATGTTGTGAGATGGACAGTAGGCAATGGTATGATGATAAACGGGGATAAAAGTCAGGTTGTGACTTTCACAAATAGGAAAAGTCCTCTCAGTTTTAATTACTGCGTTGATGGGGTGAAAGTTCATTTTGGGGATCATTGTAAATACCTAGGTATTAATATAAGGAAGGATCTTCATTGGGGTAATCACATAAATATGATTGTAAATAAAGGGTACAGATCTCTGCACATGGTTATGAGAGTATTTAGGGGTTGTTGTAAGGATGTTAAGGAGAGAGCATATTTATTTCTGGTGAGAACCCAACTAGAGTATGGTTCCAGTGTATGGGACCCTTACCAGGATTAGTTGATTCAAGAAGTGGAAAAAATCCAAAAAGCAGCTCGATTTGTTCTGCGAGATTTCCGACAAAAGAGTAGTGTTACAAAAATGTTGCAAAGTTTGGGCTGGGAAGACTTGGGAGAAAGGAGACGAGCTGCTCGACTAAATGGTATGTTCCGAACTGTCAGTGGAGAGATGGCGTGGGAGGACATCTGTAGACGAATAAGTTTAGATAGTGTCTTTAAAAGTAGAAAAAATCACAATATGAAGATAAAGTTGGAATTCAAGAGGAAGGGGAGTTAGGGATTGGAATAACTTACCAAGGGAGATGTTCAATAAATTTCCAATTTCTTTGCAATCATTTAAGGAAAGGCTAGGAAAACAACAGATAGGGAATGTGCCACCTGGGCGACTGCCCTAAATGCAGATCAGTAGTGATTGATAGTGATTGATTGATCGATTTATGGCACAAACTCATTTATTTATTACATTATTTACCAATTAATGTATTCTTTTATCAATACATTTAATTGTTTATATGTGTACTTATTTATTTATTTATTTATTTATTTATTTATTTATTTATTTATTTATTTATTTATTTATTTATTTATTTATTTATTTATTTATCTATTTATTTATTTATTTATTTATTTATTTTTATTTTCAGTCAGTCGATGTTATAATGTATGCTTACTGTTCTCTCCTTGTACTTCAATGTTTCAGGCAGAGCTAAATTCCTCCATCGCTTGGCTCCCATATTGCTTTACTTCATTTTATTATTCTAATTTTAAGCATGAGCAGTTCCATAGAATGAAGTTGCATGAGGGTAATATCTCTGCTCCTGTACCTTGTTCAACTTTTATATTCTCCCTTCAATTTCGTTTTAATTTTCATCGACTGATGAAGGGGTATTTGCCGGTATATGATTTCATTTTCAGGCGCATAGTTCAAAGGAAGGGCCGAATAGAGTAAGTACGATGTACAAATATTTAACTTATTCTAATGTAAAGCCTTCAAACCTGAGCTTAAGTTCACAAATTATTTTTAGAAGTGTGATCTTATTTAAAATTTCCATGCGGTCCGTTGTCTTTAATGTCAATTATTTCGCCAAATTTTGTCATATTTATCCGTTTCAGCTCAATTCAATATCGTATCAGTAGTTTTTAGCTTTCGTGTGTGTTTTATCTTCTGTTTGTTTGTTTGTTTATTTATTTGTTTGTTCAACCATCACGGGTAAACGGCAGAACATATTTCGACCAATCTTCATATTCAGAGTCTACTCATCGAGGAGCATGTTCCGATATGCATATAATTTAAAAATAGCTAAGTAGACTGGGAGTTTACAGGAATATCGGGAGATAATTTTTTTTCAGTTTTGTCCTACACTATTAGTTATATCTCGGCCATACTTCATATCTATGGTATACTCATCCAGGAGCAGGTTTTATATGCACATGCATATGCATATAGACTGGGAGTTGATAAGAAGGCCAGGAGAGTCCGTTTTCAATTTTTTCTCTTACACTATTGATTGTATGTAAAATTTGTACAGGGCCGATGACTTACCTGTTAGGCCCCTTTAAACAACAAGCATCAAAATCTGTAGACTATATGTGGAACTCCCCTTCATTTCAAATATTTTGTGTTATGTACATAATTTCGCTTACTCTTCAAATGACGTAGAAAATTACTATCTTCTACGGGCTTCATGCTCTACAGCCAGTAACGGACAGACTCGCAGACCTACAGTTATTTGAAGGATCCGTAACAGAAGGAAATTAGGGGATGGACAATATTTCTCTCGGCTCTAAAATTAACCCAACCTAATAGAACACCGAGGTAACATGAGGTATAACTTTTCCCTTTGGTACCAGTGTGTCTGTCTGTCTGGTTATCTATCTGTTGGTATATTCATAAAAGTGGGAAACTGCTGGACTTATTTCAACCAAACTAAGTATTTGGATTCTACTCCCTCAGGATTGTGCTATCTGGTGCTTATGATGTCATGTAATCACATGGAGTTGGTATTTACAGGAAGAATATTCGGAAATATTTTCGGTAATATTAGGTCTCACTTTACAATGGTGAAAAATGAGAGTATCCTCCAAATTCAATACATCATATATTCCATCATTAGACGGAGTATGGAATTTATGATGTATTGAATTTAGAAGATACTCTCAGTTTTCACCATTGTAAGGTGAAAACCGTCAATACGGAATGATTCTAATATCTTGTAATATTAGGTCTGTCAATAGACTGTATACAACAAACATTTAAACATAAGTTATTTACGCTCGTTTATGCCATGTACGTATTTATCGTAAGAGGGATGCAATTTGCTTTACGTCGCACCGACACAGATAGGTCTTACGGCGACGATGGGATAGGAAAGGCCTAAGAATGGGAAGGAAGCCGCCATGGCCTTAATTAAGGTATATCCCCGGCTTTTTCCTGGTGTGAAAATGGGAAACCACGGAATACCATTTTCAGGGCGGTCGACAGTGGGGTTCGAACCCACTATCTGCCGATTACATAAGCGACGTAAGACGGATAGTAACGCAGTTATCACGGAAACTTCGATTTTTAGTCCAAGTCCCGTGGGACTTCAAGCTGGGCAACAGGAAATCATAAGAGCCATTTAACTTTTTTCGATAGGACAGATAGAAATGGAGGTATCATCAATGTCAGGCCGCCACGCCACTGGTCAGAGACACAATATGCAACCTGAGAACCATGGAGAATTTTGCATTAATTCGGACCAGGAACTCCATCGTACAATAAATTCGGAAGTCATCCTCACTCTCTCTCGACTTTGTTCAGCGTCATCATATTTCACGTTACTATCACGCGCTTTCGTAGGAAAATATCATTTTAACATGCCAAATAAGACGTGTGAGAAGGGTCACGTTTCCTCACATACATTCTTGAAGGTAACACATAACCCACTGCAAATTCCCGTGAGAAGAACGGGTAGAAATCCTAGTAATCAATATATTACTTTATTTTTGATCTGTGTGGCTGTATTACATACATATCTCGATTCATTTGAAATCTTCACTCGAATACTGGTTGAAGGATTTCGGATTATAAACTAGGAGGAAAATATCCAGTATATGACGCATTTATTGAAATTTTGTACCTTTCAAATGACGTAGACAATTACTATTCCCTACGGGCTTCATGCTCTACAGCCAGTGACGGACTGACTCGCAGCTTTTTTATCACGTGCAGTTGAACCTAGGAAACTTTAAGTAGTCAGCTTATGGTGGAATGGCCCAGACTGGTTAAGAAAAAAGGCGTTGCACAGGCCAAAGGTGCAAAAGCCAACAAAAATATCAGAAGAGGGAAAAAGCGATCAGTCTCCTGGACGCAATGGTTCGCCTCTCGCTAAGTTTTCGCCATAGCCTACGTTACGTACGGTTTTCGTTTATTGCTTAAGATTTACTCATAATTTACTCATAAGGGAGCAGGGTGCCCTATCAATACCCCCAGTGTCAATCGCTCCCAGCGTAAAATGTGTGAAAACCGCTCCCAGTCCGGTCCAGCAGGTCTCCAGGCAACTTTATCCACCGTCCGTCATTAACGCCCACAAAATTTTTGAGTATCATATATTAAGCGTCCCTCGTTCGTACAGTACATGTAAGTTTCTATTCAGTGTAGACTTTCCATTTTCAGCTGTATGTATCATCGTATTAATATCATTTCGTGTACAGAACGTAAACCACTCAAGGCAAGTGAGAGCTCATTAATGAAACGTATTTATTGAATGTAACGTCCTTCAACTTTCTGCATTGGGACGTAAGAACTGCCTGGTTAGATTTTTAGCTGACTTCCTTACTGTAACTGAACTTTATTGTTTGAATACGACTCTGTTTGAAGTCTTTACGTTCCCACACCACTCACTGATACTAAAACTTAGAATGAACTAATATTCTACAATTATCACAATAAAATGGGTTTTGGACAGATTCGTTTGATTTGGATATACAGTCTTTCCTAAATGGTTTATTGACTATAATATTAAAAAAATTGATTTTAGTTCTTTCATATTTATGGTTTTCACAACTCAAGCAGTACGCATCGTCGTTCTACAATACTTGCTGAATAACCATCCATACTGAAAGTCAGTAAATGAGCTCTTTATGTCCAAACTTGTTAGTCTCCATACCTGAATCCTTATCCATTATTTTCCAAATCGCTTGAGTCCACACACGATGACGATTAATATCTACTACTAGCAAGATACCCGTGCTTCGCCACGGTATTATACTGAAATTTATAATTGAATGCTTATCGTTTTATATATAGCCCACCGATAGTCGCGATCTGACTCGTTTTCTGAGAGATTCCGCCAAAATTCGCGATCTGACTGATTACGGCAACGTTCCTCCCATTTTTCAATCTTTTATCCAGCAATCGATTACGTACTTCCCGTGATAGGTCCAGATATTCCACCCGGTCAGTTGGGTCCCTAAATCTTTGCCATCTTTTCCTATAAGCATTTTTAATGTGGATTAAATCCTTGACAAGAACCGGCGTGGTGTCGTCTTGGGTGCCTTGGCGATACTGAACCTCTACTTGGCGGTAAATTACACCTGCTGCCGTTGTCATTGATGACAGCATGACCAGCACCATTGTCGCCCGTATGCAAGTGCGCAAGACTTCTGGCGATACGAATGACATACTTCCGTGCATTATTGACCTTATTACAGAGGTGAACAATTGCACGGTCAATCATATATCTATCGTTTATTTCAAATATGTTTAAATTTTTGTTTATATGCCAGACGAATCTACTGTAATCTAAGAAGGTTTTCCAAAGGAAAAGATGGCTCTTGAAAACGAACCCAGCAGAGATTAAAAACCACAGCCTGTTTCCAGTCTTTCAACCGGGTCAGGAATGGAATGAGTAAGCCCTGTGAAAAGGGGGTAAATTTTGAAAATGAGTGTATCTATATCTCAAAACTTTTAAAGTTTATAGATGTAAAAATTAGTATTTAGAATCTCCTTTAAAAATAAAGAAACATGTAATTTGTTGTTCTCGGAAAATCCCAATAGGAAGGGTGGAAAAGGGTGAAAATGTGTTGAATGCCTTTAATGAGGCTACTTATATTTCAGAACCTGAAGATATTACAGACCTAAAAATTGGTATTCGGGATCTACATTAAAAATAAAGGAACAGGTACTTTTCCTTTTTTGGAAAATCCAAATAATGGGGGTGAAAAGGGGGTGAATTTTTAAAATGAGTGTGTCTACATCTTAAAACCTTAAAAGTTTACAGATGTAAATTTGGTATTTAGAATGTCTTTTAAAAATAATCATGTATTTTTTTGGTTTTCGGAAAAAAATAATAGGAGGGGTGAAAAGGGGTTGAATGCCTTTAACGAGGATACTTAAATCTCAGAAACTGAAGATATTACAGACCTGAAAAAGGCATTTGGGATCTCCTTTAAAAATACAGAAACATGTACTTTTTGTCTTTCGAAAATCCAAATAGTGGAGGGTTGAAAGGTGGGTGAATTTTTAAAATGATTGTATCTATATCTCAAAACTTTCAAAGTTTACAGATGTAAAAATTTGTACTTAGAATCTACTGTCAAAATAAAGAAACATGTATTTTTTGTTTTCGGAAAATCCCAATAGGAGGGGTGAAAAAGGATGAAAAATAGTTTAATGCCTTTAATAAGGATCCTTATTTCTCAGAAACTGAAGATGTTACAGACCTGAAAATCGGTATTGGGGATCTCCTTTATAAATAAAGAAATATGTATTTTTTATTTTAGAAAATCCATATAGTGGGGGGGGGGGTGAAAGGGGGTTGTAATTTAAAAATTAGTGTATCTATATCTCAAAACTTCGAAAGTTTGCAGATGTAAAAAATGATATTTAGAATCTCCTTTAAAAATAAAAGAAAACGTATGTTTTTTTGGTTTTCTGAAAATCCCAATAGGAGGGGTGAAAAATGTGAATAAGGGGTTGAATGTCTTTAATGAGGATACTTATATCTTAGAAACTGAAAATATTACAGACCAGACAGTTAGTATATGGAATCTCCTTTAAAAATACAGAAACATTTATTTTTTGATTTTGGAAAATCTAATTAATGGGGGTTAAACAGGAGTGACAAATTGGGGTGAATTTTTAGAAAGACTATATCTACAGTATATCATTTTTGGGGGCGAGTGTGAAATGGAGTTGAATTCGAATTCATGAGGACACATATCTCAAAAACTGAAGATAATCGGTATTTAGAAGATCTTTTACTATTAACGAAACAAGTATTTTTTTGCCGGAAAATTCAATATTGGGGGGGGGGGGGAGTGTGAAAGTAAGTGAAAAAAGTGAATAATTTTTATGGGAATACTTATATCTCAAAACTGAAGGTAACACACGTAAACATTGTTATTTTAAATCTCATTTAAACATAAAAGAACACGTTTCCCTTTTTTGTGTTGGGGGAGGGGAGGTAAATCAACTTAACCGCGGTGGAGTGAACACGGTGGTGAGACCAATTGATTTTACTGTTCCTAATGTACTTATAAAGAGCCTCCGTGGCTGAAGCGGCAGGGCGCTGGCTTCTCACCGCTGTGTTTCGTGGTTCAAATCCCGGTCACTGCATGTGAGATTTGTGCTGGACGAAGCGGAGGCGGGACATGTTTTTCTCCGGGTACTCCGGTTTTCCCCGTCATCATTCATTCCAGCAACACTCTCCAATATCATTTCATTTAATTTGTCATTCATTTAATCATTGCCCCAGTAGAGTGCGACATGCTTCGACAGGGCTTACTCATTCCATTCCTGACCCGGTTGAAAGACTGGAAACAGGCTGTGGTTTTTAATCTCTGCTGGGTTCGTTTTCAAGAGCCATCTTTTCCTTTGGAAAACCTTCTTAGATTACAGTAGATTCGTCTGGCATATAAACAAAAATTTAAACATATTTGAAATAAACGATAGATATATGATTGACTGCGCAATTGTTCACCTCTGTAATAAGGTCAATAATGCACGGAAGTATGTCATTCGTATCGCCAGAAGTCTTGCGCACTTGCCTACGGGCGACAATGGTGCTGGTCATGCTGTCATCAATGACAACGGCAGCAGGTGTAATTTACCGCCAAGTAGAGGTTCAGTATCGCCAAGGCACCCAAGACGACACCACGCCGGATCTCGTCAAGGATTTAATCCACATTAAAAATGCTTATAGGAAAAGATGGCAAAGATTTAGGGACCCAACTGACCGGGTGGAATATCTGGACCTATCACGGGAAGTACGTAATCGATTGCTGGATAAAAGATTGAAAAATTGGATTTTCCAAAAACAAATGCATACGTGTTTCTTCATTTTTAAAGGAGATCCCAAACACCAATTTTCAGTTCTGTAATATTTTCCGTTTCTGAGATATAAGTATCGTCATTAAAGGCATTCAACCCCATTTTTCAGCCCTTTTTACCCCTCCTATTGGGATTTTCCGCAAAACAAAAAATACGTGTTTCTTTATTTGTAATTAAAATTCTAAATACCAATTTTTACATCTGTAAACTTTCAAAGTTTTGAGATATTGATACACTCATATTAATAATTCACCCCCCTTTCCCCCTCCCACTAATTGGATTTTCCAATAACAAAAAAGTACGTGCGTTTCTTTATTTTTAAAAGAGATCATGTGTACCAATTTTCAGGTCTGTAATATCTTCAGTTTCTGAGATATAAGTACCTGTATCCTGATTAAAGGCATTCAACCCCTTTTACACAGTTTTTCACCCCTCCTATTGGGATTTTCTGAAAACAAAAAATACGTGTTTCCTTACATTTAAATAAGATCGTAAATACCAATTTTTACATTTGTAAACTTTTAAAGTTTTCAGATGTAGATACACTCATTTTAAAATTTCAACCCCCTTTTCACTCCCTTAGCGACGGAATATCCAAAAAATCCTCTCTTAGCGAGCACCTACATCTTAATATGAATGTATCCACAAAATTTCATTTCTTTATGTGCAGTAGTTTTGGCTCGGCGATGATGAACCAGTCAGTCAGTCAGTCAGTCAGTCAGTCAGTCAGTCAGTCAGTCAGTCAGTCAGTCAGTCAGTCAGTCAGTCAGTCAGTCAGTCAGTCAGTCAGTCAGTCAGGGCAAGTTATTTTATATATATATAGATTATGCTACCCTTGGGAATTTATGTTCACTAGTGGTATAAAGTGATTATAGGAACAATCAGATGAGGGACCACAGGTGACTTCACAATGTGTATTGCAATAGGAATTTAAAAACCAAATGGTCCTTAATTGCCACAATAATTCAGCAAATACTATTAAATTTGCATCCGGAAATAGAAATGGCGTATGGCTTTTAGTGCCGGGATGTGTCCGAGAAATTCTCGATCGCCAGGTGCAGGTCTTTAGATTTGACGCACGTAGGCGACCTGCGCGTCGTGATGAGGATGAAATGATGTTGAAGACGACACATATACCCAGCCCCCATGCCAGTGAATTTAACCAATGATGGTTAAAATTCCAGATCCTGCCGGGAATTGAACCCGGGAACCTTGTGACCAAAGCCAGCACGCTAACCTTTTAGTCATGGAGCCGGACTTGCATCCGGAGATAAATCGTTATGAAGCCAAATCATATGTTCTGCCGATGGAGTAACAGTCCTCAGCAGTACATCTTCGCAGATTAATAAACAGTCCTTGTCTCCTAATTCATTTGATATTTATCTCAATAGAGATATATTTTCTGAGATTTGTGTGTCGAAGTCCCAAATAATTCGACCAATATCTTGGCTTCTAATGATATATTGAGCCAGTTGTTTGCTCGCGACTTGCGCGTCCTTACATGTCCAAGGCCTCATCTACGTTTTCACATCAGACCAATATTAAAGTAATGAGATGATTTGATCACTAGCCAATAACGAGGAATGTGGGACAAACACATAAATGGCAGGATCCGTAAATGATGGACAGAGATGATACGGTTAATGAATTGTGAGTTTGTATGTTTCAATTGTACGAATTGATCGGAATGTGTTAGAGAACTCGGGTCACGTCTGCTTGCAACAGGAATACCAGTGTGAAGGGCGGACTGACAGGTGGGGTAGCTCTTCCAAAGCATAATGAGCAATATCTGGCTCGCTTTTATCCCAACACAGTTGTAATGACTTCCATAAAGGCATCTCCGGGACAAAAGTTCTTTCATTTAAATAACACAGCACATCAAGTTCTATTGATAACAGGCACAAAAGCAGGCGGCAACAGTTTTGAATTAGGGTCCCCTTTAGAAACAGTGCGATGATCATAATGCGATGACGCAACGACGTAGAGACACCGAACGCCACTCATATTCTACTTCCTCCCTCTCACTCCCGTCACCCCGCCTCCATCACTAACAACCCTTGTTATTAACACACCCTACTTCACTAACATGTCAATTCCCGGAGTCCCTCACCTCTCCTCCCTCCATCTCGCTACTTCTTTGAAGCCTTTCAACTTCTCACGCTGCACTCCCTATTTAGTTATTCTCATTTTGCCCTTCAATCCATCCTTCCCAGAGCGAGCTTCACATAAAAACCACAGCTAAGGTCACAGTCCAAGGTGTCCATTATCGACACATAACGAGCCAGCTGAAATAATGGAATATAACTGGTTGTAATTCTCGAATTAAGTAAATTTGGAAACAAATAATATAGCTATCATTTAGCATCATTGTGTTCAGTGCTCCATGAGGTAAGGAGATTCTACGATACAGGAGTTCGTTCACTTCCCTACAAGCTTCCTGAATTGATGCTTATTTCTGATAGGAGATAACTTTCCTTTAATTCATTCATTGCTATTATTAACTACTCTAATAATAATAATAATAATAATAATAATAATAATAATAATAATAATAATAATAATAATAATAATGAAAATGATAATAATAATTAATGTACGTCACGTCCTCAACTCAGATTCCGGTGGGATTCCCGAAAGCCCAACTAGCAGCTGTCTTAAACAGTCTAGGTGTTAGTGAAGTGGTGTACAAGGAAATTAGTACTGAGGTAGTTTCCCGTTACGTTCCCCAACCTGCCAGAAGGTGCCACTGACTGTCAGGCAGCCAATCTCACTGAAATTCATATACCAACCACCCCATGAGTGGCACCTTCACACGATTCATCACAGGCATGGTCAGCAAAGGCAGTGTCGTTTCCAGCATCGCTCACACCTTAGTCACTTTCATATTGTCAAAGCCAAAGCTGAGACAGACATAATATGTATGAAAGCAATAGCTTCTTTTAGCTCGTAGTAGATAATACAGTGCACAGTAAATACTGTCTTACGAAACATGGATCTGGGAATAATAATAATAATAATAATAATAATAATAATAATAATAATAATAATAATAATAATAATGCAAATTATGTTTGAAGTCTGTCGTCCTGTTTTGCCTGGCAGTTTTATTTCCGTCCTGCAGTTTCATGCTCTACAGGACGTACAGTAGTTTGATTTATATGTTGCAAAGGAATCTTCTAACGAGTAAAGATTTTTCAGTTTATAGTGAATCACGACAATATAATCCTGATTTCAACTGCTTCCTAGAGCCTTCATTTTCGGAAGTTTGTCTAGTGTTACAGTTTATAGTGAATCACGACAATGTGATCCTGATTTGAGCTGCTTCCTCGAGCCTTCATTTTCGGAAGTTTGTGAAAAATGACTCCAAATAAACCCTAACCGTTCTCTATAAATTTCGAGATGAATGTGAGGCTGAATAAAACTCGCTATTTGTTTACTAATTTGATTTATATGCATGAAAAGTTCAGAAGAAGGCTAAAGGTGCTTTGTATGAAGTTTAAAGTACGAACTCCAAACACTACACAACCACATGAAGGTATTGTATTCTTCGTCAAGAATATAGTGACATTTCGAATATTACTTCTTGAAGAGAGATCTTTTTGACTTACCGAAACTGATGAGAGTCCTGAGAAACTGACTGTGTAAATTATAAGGAAGTAGAAAGGGTTGAGTCTTTGAAACAGTCAATTCAGATTAACAACATAAAATATATTTGTCAGAAATAACAGAATCTCTGGTGCATAATCAACCACCAACCACACTTTAATTCTTCTGAAAATTGGATCAGGGAGGTCTCTAAAGTACTGGTGTCGAGGTGAAACTATCATGCAGTACAGGAATTTATCACGTGTCAGATTATAATTCTATTACAAGTGTTATATATACGTTTTTACACATTTTATTAATTCTACACATATACAGAAAATAGTGTGGGTTTATTGTTGCTATTATGTATCTTGTTAGCCTACTTAATTATTAGTGTTTTATTGGGGATAATGAGAACCATAAACTTAAATCAGCCTCATCCTGATTAGTTCGTAATGAACAACAGGTCTGCTTGGTGTAATATGTAAGAAAGCAGGTCTTGGCGTCACTGAGACAAAGTGCAACTATACACATGCTGAAAGCCTATTTCATGCGGTGTGGCTTGTTTCTTGTGCTACACTGAAGAATAATATGCCATATGGTAGGCATACTTCATGAAAAATAATTGTATATTATATTAAATTATTACAAATGGCTACCTTCATAGTGGTTTTTGCATAGACCCCACTTATATGTGATCGCATTGATACTAGCATTAGTCGCAGAGTAATACTCCTGACATTTGAATGTGTTGTACAGTTACTATAACTGATAATGTAAACAATGAATCTCACCTGAAATTGTTTAATTATAAAAGAACAAGAATAATGGCATGAGAGCGATCATTTTTCTATACACTATAGACATAACAAACTACCTTATTCGTTAGTGCAGACTGCCAATAACATATAAAAAAAGAGTTTTCCTACTATTTCCTATGATAAGTGAAAGTAGAAAGATGGCAATGAGGTGTAATCACTATGCATGTTGGACAAGAACTGTCAACAAAATGGTGGTTACTCCTTGTGACCACTATGTTTTAAAGGGTTAAGGATTTACTGAAAGTCGAATGAAAGTTCCCTGTGAACACCTACCGTACGAAATTCATCAGTTGTCAATCAAACCAGCATTAAATGAAGATGTTAGTGTCGTGCTGTTTACCGACCATTAAGTTTTTTTCTAAAGACAAAATGAGATTTGGACTAATACCCATAATCAGAAACTAAATTTATTGGCATTAACTCGCTTCATATATTTCACTCAGATTTAAAATGGATAAGATTTCTTCGCAGCTGAGTGCAGCGTTTTAAAGTCAGTGCCGTTGCCCAATATTTAAACAACATCCATGTATATGAACATGCTCCTTTAAGATGCAATACACCCAGAAATTCTCATAACGGAATGAGAAAGAGATCGATTTGTGAGATGATAACATCACTAGTGTGTTTTAAATCCCTATTATCATGTAGTAACAATATGTATTGTTTACATTTACGATGATTTGCACATTATATCTTGTTATTTAAATGTTTTGCTTTCTTCCACATAAAGGTACTTTTCTCAATATCAGAAATATGTAAAGCAAGGAAGTAACACACTTCCAGTATCTCCAAACTAAGAATAATTTGTGTATTCAACCAACTGTTAATTGACCACAAGATACCTGTATGGCTTCTTCTATCAGATTATTCTCTTATTTCAACATTCAGATTATGAATCCGGCGCGCTAAAGAATCTAAAGTGATAAAACACATTTTCGCCAATATACTTTAAACTTGGTTTGTAATAGAGGTATATCAATTTTCACTAACTATCAAAATATTTGAACAGCTACAAGTCCAGAATAACGTTTTGTTTGTAACTTACTGTAAATCTTGAACAATGCCGAAACTCATGCTCCTACAAACAGAAATATATTATCTAAACTTTACGTCTGAAGGACTGAAATTTTTTTCAATTGATGTAAATATACCAATGCTGTATACAATTGCTTCCCTCGCACCGTTGTTTACACTTTTACGTGAACGGAAGGGGGAAAACGCTCTTCATCTTGTTAAGAAATTGTATTGATATTTTTGGAGAGTAGCCTAAACGTAGTATTTCTTACCCATACCACTTGCCATACGATCTGACTTTCCTCTGTTTTTAAACGTTAGAATTGAACTGTAGTTTTCTATATCGTGTATATGTACAGTGTTATCTCCCTTCATACAACATGAAGCATTTGAAACGTCACGTCGGAAGGAACAGAATAATATAATTGCTAACTATATTAGCCAATTGTAATAATTCTTAAATTTCTGAGACCATTACTGTGCGCTTGATGTGGTGATCGTCGATTTAGGGGAAAGAGAACGGGTTTATCAGGCTATGATGGAATATATAACATAAGTATTAACAGTATTTTAGTAATAATTCTACTGACAAATGATTATACGAGTAGGACATCAGTAGCAAATTAATATAAATAATACACTCCGTTGTGTGATCGATGTTTTAGTTAATATTAAGCTAACAGCACATTTTATTGAGAATATCTCTCCTACTGACTCTCTTGGCATAGATAAACTTCCTGGTAATCTCTGTTGTTGTGGCACCTGTATTAGCGTACCTCATGAGGTTAGTGACTGAAACGGACGGGAAGTGGTCGCGAATTGGCGTTTCCGTTAACGAAATGGTAATACACTCAAATTAGCCTACTTTACGGAGTGCTCTACGGCCACATTGGGAAGAAATTATTATGTCACAGTTTCATGGATTACAGTTAACAATATCATAGCTAATGTTAAATGACCTAATTTATAATACTACTACAATTTAATCTATGCCCTAGTCGTACCTCTTAATCCCAAGGGAGTACTTCTTTTTTAGCTGGCTGAATAAATTTCTCTTTTGACGGTACTATGAACTAGTCTGCACTGAATATTCTGGTTCCTTCCACCTCACCGCTATAATAAGTGACTTAAAACAACACCTTCGCTCTGCCAATATGTTCCTTAACACAACTGTGAAATGCTCATTCTTCGTTATTCACTTATCACTTAGCCTTTTTGACTTCCTTTTTCCAATCATTCACCTTAACTGAAATAAAAGTTACATTACACATAAGACGTTCGCAAAAACGAGAACAATCAAGAAAGTGGCCTGTTACGCTTAATGGAGAACTGTTTTGCTCGCTTTCAACTTGAGCTAAGCAATATGATGACATTCAGTCTCCCTTCCTCGCAAGAATTCGCTAAGAGGGAATTTCCTGTCTGAGTGGGCGAGGGAGTGTGGAGAATAGAGAGTTCTTCAAGACACCGAATAAGAATATGGATGAATACAGTGGGAAGAATGCAAGACATTTCTGTCGCTTGTTATTTGATTTCTTCTCGAGAAATTGTGATGGAAACAGAATTTGTTTCCGTTTGCTGCTTGTGATCTGGGAACGGAATTATATTGCTGAAGAAGTAAGCTTAGCAGTGTCATTCAACTTCCAATAACATTCCCTAAACTGAATTCGAGAATAGTCTTTAACAAATACATTTCTCTCTGAAGTTATGAGACATGAGGAAAGAACTTCTTCCTTTGAGTAACTGCTATGACGCAGGGGAGAAACGAAGTAGCACATGTGTGCTTGTATGGGCAGGGGTTGGTGTGTTTTGTTAATTATACAGGTTGAAGCGTAATTCGCGCACTCGGGCGTCGCAGCGCAACTCCTCACATACCAGCAATAAGAAATGTCTCTTACAAATTTTCGTCCTGCGAGTATATCCGGCAGAAAAACGACGTTGAAGAGTAGCAGTCTGGCAAGTCTGTAACCACATGTAGGGTAACTACCTCTGTCAGCAGAAGTTATATGTACTGTGCAGTTGGTGCAGTGGGTAGAGTTTTGGGTTAGCATGCAGGAGGTCGAGTGGTCGATCCTGGGTTGAGGCGTACGTTTCTTATTTCGTAAATGTAGTCCAAGTCCGCCTCTGTGGTGTAGTGGTTAGCGTGATTAGCTGCCACCCCCGGAGGCCCGGGTTAGATTCCCGGCTCTGCCACGAAATTTGAAAAGTGGTACGAGGGCTGGAACGGGGTCCACTCAGCCTCGAGAGGTCAAATGAGTAGAGGTTTGTCCGATTCCCACCTCAGCCATCCCGGAAGTGGTTTTCCGTGGTTTCCCACTTCTCCTCCTGGCGAATGCCGGGATGGTACCTAACTTAAGGCCACGGCCGCTTCCTTCCCTCTTCCTTGCCTATCCCTTCCAATCTTCCCATCCCTCCACAAGGCCCCTGATCAGCATAGCAGGTGAGGCCGCCTGGGCGAGGTACTAGTCATACTCCCCAGTTGTATCCCCAAAAGAGTCTGAAGCTCCAGGACCCTGCCCTTGAGGCGGTAGAGGTGGGATCCCTCGCTAAGTCCGAGGGAAAAACCGAACCTGGAGGGTAAACAGATGATGATGATGAAATGTAGTCCAAGTGGTATGGTTTCTGGCATCTTAATCGTCAACAGCGATCACAGTGGGTCCTCTAGAAACCATTTGCACTTACATACTACGATCCTAGAAAAGGACGAACAATCGTTTTCATTGGTCAACTTTGAAAGGCGCCCTTTCTACATCGTGGGCGTGAATTTATTCGCACCACTTCATCTACTAGATGTGAAACCTGTTTTCTTTGTACCCTCCTCCAATGGTCCCATAGATTAGTACCAACTGTTATTCCTGCCTCGTTCAGGTCCATTATATTTCGTTAGGGCCTAACGTTACCAGTATGCCTAGGAACGTGCTCTGCGAATAACGTCCAAACTCGGTTACAAGTTGTATATGTTATCACCATGGTCCCAATAATTCTGCCTTTCATCATTGCGTCTAGTAACCGCATGCTGTTTAGTACGTACCTCAATGCATTATTATTATTATTATTATTATTATTATTATTATTATTATTATTATTATTATTATTATTATTATTATTATTATTATTATTATTATTATTATTATATCGATGGGATTGTGGAAACATCATGCCTATTACTGTTAGGAAAACAGTGTAATTCGAAACCGACCATTTCACCATTTCACAATTTCGGGATGAATCATGCAGAACAATATCTGTCAGAGAGGTAATGCGCGTTAGGTGGAACAGCGCGCAGGACTGACGGCGTGTTTAGTACGTAGTGTATGCGCTGTCCACCAGACAGGGACTAGTGGCGAGCGGAGTAACGCGCCATGACAGAATTCAATGTACATGCGTACACGTATCGACGAATGTCCGTCTTATAAACTTCTAAACCAGTGTGGCAATCGTATGGCATACACAAACGATGAATATGTGGATATGCTTCTGGTCCTTGGTGCATCTGATAACCGGGCTGGTGTTGCCGCTCGTGAATATGCTGCTAGATATCCTCGTCGACGCCATCCAGATAAAAATGTGTTTCGTCGTCTGGAGGTGCGCCTTCGGGAGTTAGGTTCTCTCCTTCCACCATCTCGTGACAGAGGTCGTTCACGGACTCGCCGTACTCCAGCTATTGAGGAAGCTATTCTGGAGGTCATACACCAAGTACCTCAGCGAAGTACACGTAGCGTAGGAAGGCAGCTGCGTGTCTCGCAACGCATGGTCGTTAACGTGCTGCACGAGCATGTACTGCACCCCTATCATTATTCTAGCACGCAACACCTGCATCCTGCAGATCGCCATCAGCGGGTGCAATTCTGTGAATGGTTCCAACAACAACAGGAAGCCAACGATGACTTCGTGAACGCGGTACTATGTTCGGATGAAGCAGCATTCACTCGTGAGGGTGTCTTCAATTTGCACAATGCCCACCATTGGTGTGAGGTTAACCCGCACGTCACTCGCTACCGTGGATATCAAGTTCGCTTTGGTATCAACATCTGGGCCGGAATATTGGGCGACAGGTGTCTGGGCCCCTACATGTTGCCTCACCGGTTGACTGCACGAAGGTATCATGCATTCCTCTCAAACTATCTGCCTGATGCGCTGGAAGATGTTCCACTAGATGTTGGGCAGAAGGTATGGTTCCAACGCTAGGCAGTTACAGTAAGGAAGCAGAAAATTACATATTCCTATTTTGTACGTTCTGAAATTCAGACAGCTTCCTCTGAATTACATATTGGATATCATCGAACAAGATTAATTTTTTTATATTTTTATAGAGCCTCTGGATTGAGGGATTCTGTCGAATGATGATGACGCACAGGAAAATAAAGTGGTGAATCTCGAGTACGTACCTGGGAAGCACTGCAGGTGCCTGCTGAAATGGTGACCACTCCAAAATATCGAATTATTTGTCAAAGTGGTCTACCTGTTCTTAACGCTTCTGCAGAACATCCTGTGACATCCACGCCCTCCGAGATCAGTCTAGGAATGGGGAAATTTGTTCTTCCTAAAGAAACTCAGCCACCAGGGAAACATTTACGAACTAGGAAGGCAAAAAGTCTTGATAAGTGTGTAACAACTTCCGAATGGCAAGAAATGTATACTAATAGTGCAGGTGAAACACATCAAGGAAATATTTCATATTTAACCCATTCTCAGTGGAAAAACGATGATCTCAAACTGAGTATGCCTCTATTCCCTGCTGGTGATAACTCCTCTTAGGGGAACTCCACTGTACGTGAATTGTTTAAACTGCTAGTAGTCAATGAACTGATAGAACTAATTTTCACAGAGAAGAGGAAATATGCGTCCTACAAAAACAACTAGATTCTGAAATAACTGCTTCGGAGAAAAATCATTAAAATTTTATTTCTGACGGAGTACAACAACTTAGTACTACGTAGATATTATTTTGATCAAGGTAATACCATGAGAAACATTGGTGTTTACCAGTCCATGCGTAGAGATAAATTTCAAAAATTCATGTCAGTACTCAACTTTGAAGATAATTTTCCGCATGCTCAAAATATGATGTGGAAGTTCAGGCGATTTATTTAAATACTACGAGAAATGTTTCTTATGCACTTCGTTCCAGAGCAGCATGTAAGTTATGACGAAGGAATGATAGCATATTACGGAAAGCATGCACTGAACAATATATCCGTGGTTACAAGGTATGTGTCCTTATTTCGGTCGAAGACCACACCATAAATATTTGAGATATATCAACGAAAAATGCCATTCAGTGATGGGAAAGAGGAAATGAACTGTGGTAAGTTTTTAGCACCTTTCCTGCAATTCTTGACAGTATTTTCAGAAGATAAAACCTACCCTATTCAATTTACTTTGACAACATTGCAGCTTATCCAGACGCTCAGTGACACGGGATACTTAGAAAATGGTACCATAAAGTGCATCGTGTTCCAAAAGATATTCCTCTAACAGAAAACAAACAATTCAGCGGGAAGAATCGTGGCCCATTTGAGGTTCTTAGCAACAATGAAAGGAATATTTTGATCAGCAGATTGAAGGATAACTCGGTAGTAACAGTGGTTTTCCAGGCATACAGCGCAACGGCCGCAAGTTCGTTTTTAGTTGGAGTCAGACTGAGAAACAAGTAGTTTCAATAAAACGTCAGGCGCGAGAGAGCATTACGCGTGGCTCATATACTACATAGGAAATGTCACGAAGACACAACGCGTCAGCTTGAATTCCGCAGGCGGATTGTACGAAGTTACTTCTTGAAATTGTGGTTGCACCAAAGGAAACAGGAAGGCCAACATCGTCAACTGCTCTTGATATAGAGAGTTTTGATGTCAAAAAAGCCAATCGAATGCAACCATCAACGTTGCGCGTTCGAGCGGTGTACGTCACAACATAATTTCGATGTGCGACGTTGGTCTCTGGGTTCTTTTTTTTCAAATCTATCACAGCAAATTGATAGATACGAATAGCAATATGTGGTTACGATCTGCGCTACTAATGGCTGATGAAAAAATGCCCCAGGAGTATTTGTTAATTCTTGTTACAAGATTTCAGGCGAGTCAGATAGAATGAACAGGCACAATCTATATACACACTGACTGACAGAGCAAATGCAAAACCAAGAAGGAGTGGTCAGAACTTTATGCCAATTGCAGGGTAGACTGACGTCACTGAGGTATGCTCATGATGTGAAATGCGCCGCTGTGCTGCGCACGTAGCGAACGGTAAATGGGACACGGCGTTGGCGAATGGTCCATTTCGTACCGTGATTTCTCAGCCGACAGTCATTGTAGAACGTGTTGTCGTGTGCCACAGGACACGTGTATAGCTAAGAATGCCAGGCCGCCATCAACGGGGGCATTTCCAGCAGACAGACGACTTTACGAGGGGTATGGTGATCGGGCTGAGAAGGGCAGGTTGGTCGCTTCGTCAAATCGCAGCCGATATCCATAGGGATGTGTCCACGGTGCAGCGCCTGTGGCGAAGATGGTTGGCGCAGGGACATGTGGCACGTGCGAGGGGTCCAGGCGCAGCCCGAGTGACGTCAGCACGCGAGGATCGGCGCATCCGCCGCCAAGCGGTGGCAGCCCCGTACGCCACGTCAACCGCCATTCTTCAGCATGTGCAAGACACCCTGGCTGTTCCAATATCGACCAGAACAATTTCCCGTCGATTGGTTGAAGGAGGCCTGCACTCCCGGCGTCCGCTCAGAAGACTACCATTGACTCCACAGCATAGACGTGCACGCCTGGCATGGTGTCGGGCTAGAGCGACTTGGATGAGGGAATGGCGGAAGGAACGTCGTGTTCTCCGATGAGTCACGCTTCTGTTCTGTCAGTGATAGTCAGCGCAGACGAGTGTGGCGTCGGTTTGGAGGAAGGTCAAATCCGGCAGTAACTGTGGAGCGCCCTACCGCTAGACAACGCGGCATCATGGTTTGGGGCGCTATTGCGTATGATTCCACGTCACCTCTAGTGCGTATTCAAGGCACGTTAAATGCCCACCGCTACGTGCAGCATGTGCTGCGGCCGGTGGCACTCCCGTACCTTCAGGGGCTGCCCAATGCTCTGTTTCAGCAGGATAATGCCCGCCCACACACTGCTCGCATCTCCCAACAGGCTCTACGAGGTGTACAGATGCTTCCGTGGCCAGTGTACTCTCCGGATCTCTCACCAATCGAACACGTGTGGGATCTCATTGGACGCCGTTTCCAAACTCTGCCCTAGCCTCGTACGGACGACCAACTGTGGCAAATGGTTGACAGAGAATGGAGAACCATCCCTCAGGACACCATCCGCACTCTTATTGACTCTGTACCTCGACGTGTTTCTGCGTGCATCGCCGCTCGCGGTGGTCCTACATCCTACTGAGTCGATGCCGTGCGCATTGTGTAACCTGCATATCGGTTTGAAATAAACATCAATTATTCATCCGTGCCGACTCTGTTTTTTCCCCAACTTTCATCCCTTTCGAACCACTCCTCCTTGGTGTTGCATTTGCTCTGTCAGTCAGTGTATAAAATAACTTGTCCTGACTGACTGACTGACTGACTGACTGACTGACTGACTGACTGATTCATCATCGCCGAGCCGAAACTACTGGACATAAATAAATTAAATTTTGGGTGAATTATTAAAATGACTGTATCTATATCTCAAAACTTTTAAAGTTTATAGAATTAAGAATTGGTATTTAGAATATCCTTTAAAAATAGAGAAACACGTATTTTTTCGGAGAATCCCTATAGGAATGGTGGAAAAGGGTAAAAAAGAGGTTGAATGCCTTTAATGATGCTACTTGTATTTCAGAACCTGAAGATTTTACAGACACTAAAGTAGTCTTGTATCACTTCGTCTGATGCATTGAAATCCTCATAGAATGTAACAAGTTCTGGAATGGCATTGATTTGAAAGACGTTTCTTATGTCCTGCAGTACCTCCCTCCGCATTGGTCAGAATAAATCGCTCAGCTTGGTGATATGCCCCATAAGATGTAAGAGGAGGTTGGATTTCTGTCCTTCTTTGCGGATTGCGCGTATGTTGATCAGCATAATGAATATAGTTCCCGCATCATTAAAATGGTTGCCTATTGAACATAGCACCTCTCAGCCGTTAGTTGTTGGGAAATGATAGTGTCAACAGCTTCTTTGAAGTTACAGACCTCTACCACAGGGGTCCCATCATCTAGCATATCACCAGTCAGTGAATGCTTTTAGATTGTGTGCCTTGTTTATAAGTTTATCCATACAGAAGGCACTGCAACTTTCTCTATTCGTCATATCCTCTTTTCAATTTTGGCAAATGTCCTTTCGTTGAGCATGAACGTGTGTCTAGGCACGGGATACTAGTGTAAATTTGAATATTGTCATATTCTGTGTTTACAAGTAGCTGCCAAAATCTAAAAGCGTATTTATTTATTCACTGTGAAAGACAGTTATTCGTGAAGAAATGAAGGGGTGCAAGCATTTTATACAACTAAAAGTTCTGTTTTTCACATACCAAACCAAACCAAACCGCTCGGAACTTCATTTGGATACCTATCACAGTAAAGCTCATCATATACGACTATGGTTGCATTACCGGTTGTCAATTATATGATTCTGATATTGTGCAGCCTAAATTGGAATTTGTAATACTCCTGTCCTATATGAGACACTTGTTGCGGCAAGTTCTTTTGAATGTCGAAGCATATAAAATCAATCAGCGACCTGCGTTTGCGGCTGTGACCCAGGCGGCAGATTCCGTATCGGTTGTTTACCGCGACTTTCCATAAATGTTTTTTAAGAACGTGCAAATTTATCGTACGTGTACTTGAAAAATGAACCCAGTCCCTTACTCATCTTAATAGAAACGAGCATTTGCCCTAGATTGTCCTCTTGAACTCCAACTTTATCCTCATATTACGATCCTTCCTTCTATTAAAAGCTCCGATGAAGCGTATTCGTCTACTATTCATATTCTCCTGCATTTCACGTAATTTCGTTACTGTCCAAAATCTGATCCATTGTCCATTGGTTACCACTAATAACCGACCCTTACTGTAGGCTCTTAACCCTTGCAATCTAGCCCTGACCAAGTGTTTTTTTCAGAGTGTTTATATTCTTAATCCATTCTTTTCCCATGTCTCTTTTAATCCAAATTATTGCCCTCCGTATATTCTCCGCACCTCTTATCACTATTTCCGCCATTAAGGTGGAATACAACTTCTCTTTTATTGGACTATTACCCCGCGCTTTACCTATCCTTTCCACATCGTCAATATCAGCTTCACTAATTTAATATTCATCATTTTTTTGGATGACTTCCACAACTTTGTAGATAGTCAGCACTTTGTCCTCCCCTTTTTCTTCCGGCACTCCATATATAAATAAGCATTTCTTCCTGCGTTCTAGGCTACCGTCTTCTATTTCTGCCTTCAGCTTCACCATCTCTTTCTGCATCTCCCTTATTTTCACCTTGAGTGATATAATTTCTCTCTCTTTGGTTTCCACTTGGGTCATTGTTTCATCTGTCTTTCCCTATATCCAGCACCTCATATTTTCAAATTATTTCACTTGCTCTTTCATCATACATTTAATCTGCTGAAGCGTGCATACTTCTTCCACAACTTCTTTAACCACTCTTCTTATGACCTCTACGTCTTCCCAGTTCATGTTGCCACTGAAAGTTGGGCCGGGGTTTACTTTCAGAACCCCTATAACTAGCAGTACCATAATCACCGCTGCCACCAGTACCATCTCACCCATCATTCTTGTTTCCACTTTACCTCCTTCACTCCTGGCTGTTTCCTTCTTCCATCTCCCCTGCCATCTTCCAATAACTACTCGATATTGATTCACACCAATTATCTCCCTCTTCCCACCCGTCTTTCTTTTTCCACTCGTCGCTCACACTCCACTCCTGCTCTACCGGCACACTCAACTCAGCAGGTCTGCCTCCGACCGCTGACTAGGTTAGACTGATAATATGGACTTATTAACATACGTCTGAGAGTAGTTCGACTTATAAACCTATGGTCCACTGGACTTATAAACGTATGGACCACACAATGATATGCATGTCTCATTCAAGACAGTCTCAAAGATGGTCTTACGAATATTTCCTCCGCACGAATTGTTTCTCGCGTGTAGTAAATGGACAAAAGGCCCATTGCACTGATTATCTGAAAATTGCCGAAAGTCGACTTACAAACCTATGGCTCTCACTGCTTCAGTTATCACCAAGCCATTTCTTTTCCAAAAGCACACTCGCGTACATCTTTATGACACTTTAGTCAGAGCAAATCTTTGCTACAGCAGCGACGCACGGACGATAACTCAGATCATTACCAGAAATACGGCATGTTTATCTTCATGCACCGAAGAGTAAGCTGTACAAAATGAGTTCATAGAAAATTATGATGTGCTTAATTTATTAAATGTGAAACCAATAATCCATTGCACCTGCCATTAACAAGAAAACTGGAGTCGTCAGGTCCAAAGGTTGAAATCTTGAAGATTACCATAGGAGATCCTAAGCTACCAAACTAGCTAAAAAAGATCCACAGGGCGCCCGATGAAGCAATGGAGAGTAAATATAATGCTGTAAGGGTACATTTCACCCAATACTTGGAAAGAAAATGATGACGATGATGAAGGTGCAGTAAATCAATGTTTGTGTGTCTGAACTTGATCAAACATTCCGTTTCCCGTTGAAAGGTAATTTAAGTCAAATTTAAACCAACAAATGGTGCACTGATGTTGAATGATATCTTGTTGGCCAGGTGACTGAGGTTGGATACATCAATGTACCTTGCAGAGTCATCAACATAAGTTCATCATGGGTTGTAAATGGATCCGCAGTCCTCCTATTTTTCTGAAACGGTGTCCTCTGTGATGTAGTCATTATTTAAACACGAGAAATGGTGCAAGTCTCTATAGGACTAAACCCACAGTCTGTACATATCATTCATCATTTCTGAGCTGGACCATGTCTCTCCGTCATTTGAATAGTTAGAGAAAATTTACCACGCTCACTACAGTTTAGTTTATTTACTAACTCATTCAAAGCACTAGCAAGCAACAAAATGTACTCACCACTACACATTTGGATATTGGAAAACATCCAGGATTAGGTTTATTATTAAAATATTTCAACTTCTTGTCACTTTTAGTAGGAATAACATAAAGTATTTCACTGGTATCAGGTACTTCATGAATGTTAGATGTACTTCCGTGCAGATCACATTACTGATTCATTGTCCTATTTTCTAACGCCAGTTTAGCAGCCATGCCATTTCCCGTCGCTTCATATTTCTACTTGTTTGGTTTAGGCTACGCTAACGTGAACTAACGTAGTGCATTTCAGAAAAAAACAAAAAAATACTCAAAGGAATAGTAAAGAAATGCACGTACTTGTACTCAGAACAGGGCATGAAAACTGAGTGTCCATTGTGAAATATCAGTTATCAATATCATTGTAAAATATTTCAGAAATAGAGGGTTATTGACTGCTATTCTTATAATCACACACACACTGCTTTATGTAAGTTTAAAATATGCAGGTATAAAGAACCATGCAACAAGAATATTCTGATTTCTTTTTAAACAAATTTTTGTCCTAGTTTAGTACTTACATTCATCACGTAGTACCACTAGTAATATTTCTTATCACTGCCACCAGAACGGAGTCCAATACAGTCTCCAGGCACGCGGTGGGAAAAATATGTATTTTAATTTGTTAGAAAGCTGGATAAAATATACTCGCTAGGCAAATCTATCAGAAGACATTGAAGACATCCGGTATACTTTTAACCCGCGAGTGGTCACTAGACGAAATGTAACGTGAGTGGTCGCTCGTGAGACTTTCTCTCACATTGAAATAAATATAACACTTTTCCACAGTTTTGTGGGGCGTAAGGCTGAAATTTACTACTGAAATGAAACGAAAGTTCTACCTTATATATTTTAGATAAAAGTGAAATGATTATCTGTGTGTGTGAGAGAGAAATGGCGTATGGCTTTTAGCACCGTGAGTGTCCGAGGACAAGTTCGGCTCGCCAGATGCAGGTCCTTTGATTTGGCACCCGTAGGCGACCTGCGCGTCATGACGAGGATGAAATGATTATGAAGACGACGCATACACCCAGCCGCCGTGTCAGCCAAATTAACCAATTAAGGTTAAAATTCCCGACCCCGCCGGGAATCGAACCCGGGACTTCTGTGATCAAAGGTCAGCACGCTAACCATTTAGCCATGGATCCGGACATGATTAGCTGTTTATTAAAAACACAAATTACTACTTAAAATAACATATGTAATGTACTTAAAAATAACTTCCGTCCTGAAGTTGTAAAAAATTAAATCCCACACATGCATTACATCTAGTAATATTTACGTACAAAGCAAGGTTTCTGAACACAAGAACATTTTCAAAAAAAGGAGTGCTCGTAATACAAATACTAACGCGTACAACAGGAGTAAGTTTCCCGCTCCACTTGAAAATAACAACAACGTCATTAGTCGCGCGATGAGAGAAACTCTCACGCAGCGCGCACGGACACATAGTGACCTTTGTTCCGACTAGGGGAGGGGGTGTTTACCCTTCAAATGTGAATCGCTCTACTTACGACAGTTATAAACTCAGCTAAAAGAGGGAACAGTCACCTCCCTTTCACCACTATGAAGTAATATCACAATAAAAAATAATGTGAGAGAAAATCTCATATAGCGACCATTCGCGAGTTAAAAATGGCAGCGTGTGGAATAAATCACTAATGGTTACGCAGTTTACAGAGGTCTATTTATGATGATAAATCAGAAAAATCTTTTTCTCGGCAATATTTGGCTAAATTTCACAGCCAGTGCCCCGTAAGGATTTCTTTGGTAATGCCAATTTACAGGTATTTCCTAGCTAAATATAACTTTTCCCAACATTTAGTCAGGCACTTCTCTGTAATTCTATATCCAATTCCCTTTTCAATATTATATACATTTAGTCTACATTATCGATGTCTTATTGATTTCTTACATACTTGTCCTTGGACCAAAGTACTACGCTAGAATAAATAATTTATGATCATCATCCATATATTCCAGAAAATTTCTGTATATTAAAGGGAACGAAGCTTCACTTAATCCCTCTTCTAGTACCGAATATTACCTTATCGTAAAACTAGAACGTCAAACGAACAAAATCAAGGAGCGAATTCGAACGGGAAGAGCCAGCTTTGCAATGAAATACGATTGATTGGCATGATAGCCAAATTATGGGACAGAACGATACCTCTCGGAATGGAAACCCAACAATTTCAGTTTCCTTTTAACATCTAAGGCTGTTACTTAGCACTTACACGCACGGTTCTTATAGACCAGTTTAAAAATTAAAAATATAGAAGAATAACAATCACTTGTTTCAAGGTGTAAGCCACCGGGCGAGTTGGCCTTGCGGCTAGGGGCGCGCAGCTGTGAGCTCGCATCCGGGAGATAGTGGGTTCGAACCTCACAGTCGGTAGCCCTGACGATAGTTTTCCGTTGTTTCCCATTTTCACACCAGAAAAATGCTGTTGCTGTACCTTAATTAAGGCCACGGCCGCTTCCTATCCATCCCTAGGCCTTTCCTCTCCCATCGCCGGCATGGAACCTATCTGTGTCGGTACGACTTAAAGCAAACAGGAATATTCTGCCATTGAAATACTGCGTAGCGGCATGGGTTCGTGAATATAGAAAATGACTATATAGCTGTATTTCACAGTATCATATTTATTCTTGTATTTAATAATCCAAATCCAATAATCCGGCCCCGTGGTGTAGGAGTAGCGTGCCTGCCTCTTACCCGGACGCCCCGGGTTCCATTCCCGGCCAGGTTAGGGATTTTTACGTGGACCTGAGGGCTGTTTCGTGGTCCACTCAGCCTACGTGATTAGAATTGAGGAGCTATCTGACGGTGAGATAGCGGCCCTGACACACAAGCCAAGAATAACGGCCGAAAGCGTTTGTCGTGCTGACCATACGACACCACGCAATCTGCAGGCCTTTGGGCTGAGCAGCGGTCGCTTGGTAGGCCAAGGCTCTCCAGGGGCTGTAATGCCATGGGGTTTGGTTTTTAAATGGTATCCCTGAACAACCTTCGAAAGTTCGTCCGTGGATCTCGGGTTCCCCCTGTATAAGTATCAAGACACGAAGAAATTTGCAGGTATGGACTAATTAAAAATTGATTGGAATCAGAAACAACACAGATAAGTAAATGCTAAAGGCAGACCGTTATTATCTTTCTCCATTGCATTATGACAGCCGATGTCATGGTTTAATTGAATTGGAGCTTCTTTTCTGTGGGATGACTTATCGTACTGATTGTGGGCATAGCCGGTGATATATGAATGTTTATATGTCTGATATTATTTTGAAGCAATATTCTGCCACGTTAGTCTTAAGAGTAAAATGCTAGTACCAAAGAATATCAAAAAAGAATGCGTAGATAAAGAGACATTAAATCATACATTGGCTTTAAATCTATTTAAAATTCCAGTCAAGTATAATGACTGAAATCATGTTATCCTGCAACACTGACCTTTATTTCCGTATCTGTCTTACCTAGAAGATTAGTAAAGGATACACTCCATTCGATAAATTCTGTTGTAGTTCATCTCGATACTGAATCATTTACTCCTGTCATGTACTCAGACATAATTATTTTCACCATCTCGACGGCTGTTGCATAACAAGGTATAAATTTGAACTGCTTTATTACTTCAGGGATTTGAATAGATACCCCTATCTACGAATGCAATTCTGAATCCGTTCAGAGAACTCCTTTGATGTTTTGTGACTTTGAAGTGTTCTGTCATTATGATACATACCGTGTTACAGACACGTTGGCTTTGTATCAATATCCCGGCTCCTCTCTTCACAGCCCAGCAGGAATTGCTTCAAAAGGAAGTATGAAATTTGAAAGCGAGCTCTTCCAACGCTTGAGAAGGCATAATGGAGCGAAGGATCCTTCGGAATGTTGGTTATCATTACTGACACATCGATTTTCAGTGGATTAAGAAATCCCGTATCTGAGTGGCACGTCTGCATGTTCCTAGCTCCGTGAATGCGAAATAGATATTGAAAGCCTCGGGCAGGCTGGAGGACATTCAATGTGATACAATGAGACGTAATGGATGAGATTTTTTTAATTACCACGGGTTTAAGCACCATGAAATGTAGATTCTCTCTATATCCTGAAAAAGAAAGGAAGGAAACATATCTCAGAAACGATATCTATGATTGTTGGAACGGCTATACTTCTTAGGAGGTTACTGCGAACTACAGGGTCAGTACTGTAAACGAAATGATACCCTCTTCCTGAAAATCACAGCTACTAATATGTATATAAGATAGTTTCTACGTTACCGTAACTACGATAATTGAGCACTATTTGGAACCCTTCAAAACGTAGCTAGGAATATTCTCATATTCGAACTTGGGTTAAGCTGACTGATTATCAGTAAGTAAGTACGCAATTTCCAAGGAGAAAGGGCCTTGAACTAAGTAGACTTTCTTCAGTTACATATCGTAAACGGCCTATTGCCCGCTAAACTTCGTGGTGCGCATAGAATAGCTGTGTCAGTTATTACAAAAGCTGTTATATTTTTCAAATTTTAGTTTTGAACTCCGATTTTTGTAATTTAAATAGTAACCACTGAGTAATTTAAATGTGTGTAAATTATCAACGTTCATAGAATATACGAGAGAAATTCCAATATATATGGAAAATCTATTGGTAGAATACAGATCTAAACGATTATGACACTTTGACTTGCTTACTCAGAGCAGCATGGCACTCCGAAGCCAAACCCTTCCTGTGTTTATTTTATATACAATACCAAGTTTTAAAATGTACCTGACGTATCCAATGAACCTTACATCAAGTGGGTCTGCTCCAGAATCTGAGGGCGGGGTGTCAAAAATTTAGTTTAGCAACAGATCAAATGCATGATGGGTCCATACGAGTGAAATTATTCAACGCTGAAAATCAATGCCAAGCTATTCGATATACTAGGGAGGGAAGAGCGGAAAAAATAGACAGCTGTTACAGAGTATCACAAAAGGGCTACAGTACTGTAAAATTTCTTAGAAGGAAAACTCCAACTCATTTCCATAAAATATGAACATTGCACAGGAATCAGAAAGAGAAACAACCAGTAAGAACAAAACTAAAATATACCCCTTAATAAACCGATATCAATCAAAATCCGACAGTTAAATAAGAGATATGGGAGAATAGGGTATTTTAGAAACATACGATGATGTTCACCTTACTCTTAGATTACTGAAGAAAAATTAAGAATCACGGAGGGCAGCGTACCAGCGGAAATGGTTAATTAAATGAAAGAGTTAATGTTGCCAAAACTAAAATAAATGCTGGGCTATTGTTTAGAATAGGCGGCCTTGCTTGAGAATTGGAACAACGCAGTAGTAATGCTTATCGAAGAAAAAAACGTGGCTGACCATATATGAGAAGCTCTGTACCAATAATATTGTTGTCAAAAATATACAAATACTTTTCGAGAATATAAATTTGCTGCCTGAGGAAGAGGAGACATTTACAAACTAGCTGAGTAAATGGCATTTAGAAAAGGATATAGAACAATTCACTTTCTAGTATAACAAAGAAAATAATCATGGAGAAAGTTACCAGAAAGCCTTCAACTCTGTAGAATGATCGACAGAATTATATTTCCTCGAAGGACCTCCGATCATACAAAAGTACGAACGAGATACTTTCCACAAAATCTCATAGGAAATGAAATAAAAGAGAAAGGAATTATAGAAGGAGACACAGTATCACCGAAGTTGTCTACCCTGGCCCAAGAAGGAGGTATTAAAGACTCTTGTTGTCGAGAGGGCAACGGACTCTCGTATTAGCTACTAACTTATGGTATTTTCCTAATTGCCGACAAAGAGGAAGAAGAAAAATGAAATAATGCAGGAAATGTTGGATTAAAAATGAACCAGAGCGAAATGAATGTAATGGGTCCACAATTGGTAGATATTTAAATCAACTGAAATATACAGAAAATGTACCTTGAATATGCTTATTTAGGACAACAGATCACAAATGGAATAAAAATAAAGGTTGTTAAATATACGATTAGGTTGAGCTGCATTTGTAAAACTCTCGCGAATAATGAAAACCTGGAGGATTTTAAAACATATTAGAACACAAATATTCAACAAGTGAATCCTGTTCGTTTTAAGCTATACAGGCTGAATCACCCCTTGTATTCCTGATATAGCAGGTGTTATTTATGAGCTGTTTTCACAGGAGTGAACTGTAATCAATGGCTCATATTTGTAGCTCATACACATATTGATAACTATTCATGAAATGTGTATTTTAAGCAACATTTTTCAAAAGGTAAAATAGCTATTGACATTAACAAAATAGAAGTAACATAAATTATGATGTGGTGTTTTTCAGGATTCTAATAAAAGTAGTTTACATGCTATCGTAGTCGACATTGTATCGTGTGTAAGCAGTAAGTTAAGAAAAGTTCAAATACGATTCCTTACAAATCAAAATATGGTATACGAATAACTGATAAGATAAAGAACAATGGAACGTTATATGATAGTGATCTCACTAAAATTAGGAAACTTAGATAGATAGATAGATAGATAGATAGATAGATAGATAGATAGATAGATAGATAGATAGATAATGCCTTATTATGGTGGCGAAGTTAGGGGTCAAGATCCTATCCTACAATTAACCACTAGAAGAGTATACATTTACATAATTACAAATGAAATAAATAATGTTAATTGCAATAATAATAATAATAATAAGGAGAAGAAGAATGGAATCCTCAATTTTAAAGTACACAAAATAAAGTACACTTGAATGACGTAACTACAGTAATCGATTCATTCATCTCATTCATTTCTTCATTCACTTAACATTTCTCCAGCATGTCGGCAGGATTTAATCAGCAAGTGCTCGCGGCAAGCCGCTTTAAACTTGCAATGAGAGGGATTGTCTCTAATGTTCACAGGTAGTAATTTCCATGACTTGGACACAGAGATTATGAAGGAGCGGTCGTAAACAGCAGTGCGGTTTATAGGTATGCCCAGGGAGGAGCCAGATCTTGTATTGTGGTCATGATACGACGAGAGGTAAGAAAGAGATGAAGATAGATAGTTGGGAGCATTAGTGGAAAGTATTTTAGGCACAAGCGATAACATGTGAAGTTCACGGCGCTGGTGCATCGAAGCCACGTCAGCTCCTTATAATAAGGTGATATATAAGCATTATATCGCAGACTAAAGATATATCTTACGCAGCTGTTCAGGCTCCGGTCCAGTTTCTTGTTACTCTCGCAGGTTATTTCAGTCAACACAGTATCACAATAGTCAAATATATGTAGTACTAGAGAGCGAATTATTTGTACTTTAAATCGAACAGAGAATACATTACAGAACCGTTTCAATGGATATAAGCATTGTGTACTTTATTACATATGCTTATCACCTGTTGAGTTCAATTTAGGGTCTCGGTCTAAATAATTCCTAAGTTAGTCACTGAAGGAGGGTAGGGTATGATTTTATTGTTTAAAATTGTTGGGGACATATCCTGTTGCTTGAGGTAATATAGGTTTTTACTGGTGCCAATAATAATAACTTGAGTTTTATTTGGGTTTAGTAATAAACTGTTTGTATTTGCATAGTCACTAAGATGCTGAAGGACGGAATTTACCTTAGCAATTGCAGTATCGATATCACTCGGGCTTGAAAGATAGTAATTCTGTACATCATCCGCGTAAACTTGCAACTTACAGAATTTAAGTGCTTTTAATACATCATTAATTGGATTATAAATAACAGTGGTCCGAAGACCGACCACTGAGGGACACCGAGGGTCTTACTTTGCCATCCTGAACTCACATTTCCAACTGTCACAAGTTGCCGGGTATTTACAAGGTAAGAAGGAAGAAACCGAAGTGAAACACTATTAAAATGTAACTCTCGAAGCTTCTGCAGTAGTAACTTAGGTTTGACAGTGTCGGAGGCACTACTGAGATCTAATAATGTCAATACAGTCACGTCCTGTTGGTCCATTGCACGTCTGATATTATCTGTCATTCGTGGTAGAGCTGTCTCATTGCGATGTCCTTTCCTGAAGCAGGATTAAAAGGGGTTGAGGAGGGAATGTTTGGTAAGTTATTCATTAACTTGTGCATGAACTAGACGTTCAAGCACTTTGGATAAGGGTAGTAGGATGGACACTTGAGGATAACGTGAAGAAGAATTTAACTTGGAGCTCTTTGGGATGGGTCTAATTAGTATATATTTCCAAATATCTGGCAACACTCCGTTTGTCAGGCAGTAGTTAAATATATGGGTTAGTATTGGCAGAATAGCTCCCTAGATTCCTTAATCAGCTATATAGGAATATCATCATTATCTGTTGCATTACATGCAATAGTGTATATCACACCTTTAACTTGATACGTGCTGACATTTCTAAAAGGGAATTGCTCATACAAAGGCTGCTGTTGAAACGAGGGTAGTTCATTTTAGGGAAGGAGGTAGAGGCTATTCTTGGCCGTGGGAAATGATCATTTAAAGCCTCTAGTGATATGCTTGTTACATGTTGCTGTACGGTTTTACCTTTACCTAACGTATGCAATTTAATCCCATATTTTCGCAGGCTTTTATCGTTCATCAGTTCCTGAAAGTATTTATATGTAGAATTTCTAACTGCTTAGCTCTGTTTCTCAGAATCTTGTACTGCTCAAAATCATCTGTGCTATGCGTCTGTCTGTATTGTCAGTACCGTTTGTCACGACTGGCCATAACAGAACTTATCTCGGCCGTTAGCCACGCGGAAGGATGGCGGGTGATTCTTACCCATTTCCTTGGTACGTACTTGTAAAATATTTCCAGTACCAGTGAATTGAATTTGTTTACTTTAGATTTAATGTTCTGAAAATTACGTATACTATCCCAAGGCAAGTTGTGTGCATCGTGGCATATTTTATTCCAGTTCATACGTCGTGAGTCTCGTATAGTAATATAGCGTTGTTTGTACTTTGGTATTCGTGTAGAATAACATATGTACAATAGGTCATGTGAAGAGATGCCAGGAGCAGGGATTTGTCCGTGCATAATTACTTTTTGACGTTGATTTGTCACAAAATGGTCAATTAAGTTATGACTTGTGCGGTCAGAGTAATGATATTTATAGCGATAAATGAATTCAGTAGATTATTCGCATCACTAGTCTGCTTTAAAAGGCCAGTGTTAAAGTCACCCATGGTTATAATGTCATCATACGCCGAGATAAGATTTGCTAATGCCTCTTCAAAATCATCAGTCTTTCTTACTTTAGGCGGCTTGTATACAATCTCTATTAATATCTTTCTATGGCAGTCTAATTCTACAAACGTAAATTCCGGTCGTAGTGTAAGTCTTGTGTCAGAAGTGGAAATTATATTACAATTTAGGTCATTTCTGTAATAAAGTATAAGCCCACAACCGATTTTGTCATTACGGTCATGGAGTAATATTGAGTATCCGTCAAGGTTAGCTGCCGATGACGGCATGTCTGTACGCATCCATCCTTCACTGATTCCAATAATATGTACATTGTTCACCTCAAAAGTAGCCTGTACCTATTCGTGATGAGCTAATAATGACTGGTTATTTAGGTGGCAACAGTGTAACGACCGCGGGTGGCTACTGAGCTGCTCTTGCAACACAATTCCTGTTGAAGGTAGTAGGGACGAATGAGAAGGGGGGGGCTCTGGATAGGAATGCAGGTCATTGGTATTACCGTTGTACTGGTCAAGATACATATGAAACTATGCAGTAGAAGATCAAGTTAAGTAAAATGTAAAATGAGCTTACCCGAGCAACCTGGTGAGTAGATCCACTGACTTTCACAAGCACACACTTACACGCACAGATGTAAAATGACGCACATATTTCCTTTCTGTAAATTAATAATAATAATATTTGTAGGCACATTACAATGTTAATATCCCTCTGATAATCCTTCTAAATGCCTCATATGTAAGTTCTATTCATAAGGTGAACTAATGTAGAGCTTTTTCCCGTCTTCTAAATGAATGATAATTGGGCCGTCCTGTGTCAAAACCCGCCGCATACCCCAGAATTCCCGGGCCATAAGCAATACTTCTTTCCTTCTGGACGTCAGAGATTCGGTGATTAATAATTTGGTACCTTTTAAGAGCTCGCTTGTCGCGCCGTATGCTGTCTCTTCCATGGTACCCGAGGAATTAAATGAAGATCGGCTTATTTCCTGAGGACACCACTTCAGTTGCTGTCCCCTTCATAGGCCCAGTCTATGACATCGATCTATACTATCTATAGACAATTCGATGTTCAGACTATTTTAACGTACCCAGCGCCACAGCGTACGTATCCTCGTCGGGGATCTCACAGACACCATGAAGGAGTAGGCAGTTCCTTCTGCTATATTGCTCTGCCTCGTCAATTGGAATATCCTGCTGGTCGAGACATTCCTGTAGATGGATTACCTCGTTCTTCATTTCACTTAATTCCTTCCAAATTATTTCCCGAAAGTCCTGAAACTCTGAAGCGAGGCCGGTTAGTTTGTCGCCGGGGTTGACAGCACTGGTCGCGCCAGCAGCCATGGCTTCCTTCAAGCGTGCTTGGAATTCTGCCATTCGCTTCTCGAACTTCGAAAGACGTTCATTTACGGACTTCAGCGTCATAGTACTTCACGGGTATTGAAGTTCACACATAAACAAAGCAGTAGCACACCCATGAATATTAAAATAATTATTATCTGGCTAATATGGCAGATGAATTGCGGAGCACGTTTACTCACGCTGTATAGCGCGCGCCATCCTGCAAATGAAATTACCAGAAAGAGAAAGAAGGTTGCCGGCGTTATGCTTAAAGTAACCTCTTTAAATGGGACTTATCTGACCACATAACCATAATCCCAGGCTATAAATATAACTCCCTGATTATCACCTGAATACCTTGAAAAGAAACAATAGTCTCAGGGAGACTTGTCACAGGTGTCAGGACTGAAACAGTTATCAGATTTATCACACAAAGGTAACTGAATGCACAAGGGTGCGACTAACCACACAATGGTGTGAAGATATAAAAAATATCAGACTAAGGTGGATTGAAGATGTCCAAACCAAAGAGAACTGAATAGGCAAGACACAGATCAGTCACACACGTTGGTATGATGGTGGGAAAAGTGTGTCAGAACTGAAAAGGGTAGTAGATTAGCCTAACGATGAGAACCGAATCGACTAAGGATAGAAATCTATGCCCAGCTCTGGGCACAATGAGACTCATGAGATGGTGAGGAAGTTTGAAAAAGGAGAATAGTATAATAACTACTGAAACGTCATGGATACGGTTTTTGTGGCGATGGAACGTATAACTCTCAACTGTCCACCAGAATTGTAGCTCTAGGAATGGAGCATTCCATCTTCATACATGTGTCAAATATGTACGCCATAGAGAGCCAATGCCTTAATTAAAGATGCTAGGTTAGTAGTACAGTAGGGAAGGAGAGTATGCTACGGTTACAATGTCATAGTGTGTGTTCTTGATGTTTCTGTATACAGACAAGTTATGAATGGGTCGTCGAAGAATATGACAGTCGTATCTTCATGGCAAGTGACCAGTGAAGTTACTATGGGATCAGCTGGGTATGGAGAGAGGAGCTCGTCGACGTGAATGTTCCAAACCTGATGAACAGTCATACTGTACTGAAGAAAATCGGGGATCACAAACACTTTCTCTGCAATTATTAGCGTGCTGTCCGGCAATACATTTCCTCGTGTAATGTTCGTCGTCATTTACAAATTAGTGTTGATTTTGATGGTGTTCATTGCTTCTAGTACGATTGACAGCACTCCACAACGTTCGTGGCTAATCACTATCACTATCAGCCATATTCAATCGTTTTTACGATGTGGCCTCTTTAAGTCCGAAGCAAGGTAGGTTTTCATGAGGTCTCTCCATCTGGGACGGTCTTGAGCGATGTTCTGCCAATTGATCCCAGTAATCTTCTGGATGTCTTTATCTCCATCTGTCCGGTGGTCTTCCCCTTGGTCTGAGATGATCTTTCGGACACCACTCAAGCACAAGCTTTGTCCACCTACCATCAGTTCTCCGAGCAACAGGGCCTGCCCACTGCCTTTTTAGGGTAAACACCCTTTCTAAAATGTCACTGACCTTTGTGACTGACCTGATGTAATCTGCTCTCTTCCTGTCTTTCTTCGTCAAACCTAGCATGAAACGTTCCATAGCTCTTTGGGTTGTTCTGAGTTTTTGCTTAACAAACTCGCTCAGTGTCCAGGTTTCACAACCGTAAGTCAGTACGGGGAGAACACTCTGGTCAAAGACTATCTTCTTTAGGTGGGGTGGCATGTTGGATTTGAAGATTGAAGAATTTCTTCCGTAGGCTTGCCATCCTAGTTTGATACGTCAGAACACGAATGGATGAACTATATGAAAATGCCCTTTTCCCTTTTTGACGAAACCTGCTTCTGTCTATAGAGCTACGATAATCGCTTCCGCACTCAGCCGTACCGTTCCGACAAAATAGGTGTCCTTTCTCATCCAATACAATAAAATTCAGGTACTTAGCGTCATGGCACGATTGAATTCCAATCCAGCTAGTGTTAAGTGCTAATGTCGGATACATTGACATTTCACCGTTGCATATCTGTAGGACTACAGTCTGTTGATATCCCCTACCACCTCAACCTCTCGTGGATACTGACCGAGAAGTGTTCGAGAATTTCTCGATCAGCATTGGGTTACATTTCGTTTCAGGTCAGTGCGTTCACTAAGTCTGTTCCTAATTTAATATGTTTGGTGCGTAATCACAGCACATTTGACAACCAGCGGCTAAAGCTGACATACATTTGTCGCGTGGCACATCCTTGACACTTGTCCAACATATCTCTATCTAAACTCTGTGATATCGGTTAGCATTTAATATACCCCTTTGGTTGTTTTACGAGACACAGATCATCGTGTCTTCCAGGCGTCAAAGAGGGTTACAAGTGTTAAGGATTTACCCTTGTGAAACGTGGTCAGTACACGATTAATCTTACTTGGATATCCTTGGCCTTTGGCAGTGATGCCTAATATGTTTATATAACGTTCATATCAAGAAACATGAAGAAAATAATACAGGGAGTAGCGAATAGTTAAAAGCATACACAAAACATTTCAATTCATGAGTATTGTGGTATTTGTACGTTGTTTTGTGCAATATTTGAACTCGATAAATTGAGTAGGACTGAGCTTCAATGGAACAGATAGCCGAGCAGTGTCGGAATAGTGTCTAATGAGACGACAAACTGATCGGCCGTTTATTTAAAAGAAATCAACAAATATTATTGCATTCATACTGCTAAACGATTGAAAATAGTATGGATCTAAAGTCATACTTTAAGAATGTTCATTTCGATCACATTCCGTTACCACATTCTATTTTTCGCAGGACGAAGTCGTCTCAAGCGAGATAATGCCCTGCATGGAACCATATGTGGAGATTGCTGGGAAGGGTCAATAGTCAGGAATATGAAGACTGTCAGTTTATCAGAATATAGAATGTAGAACGACTGATTTACAGTGCTAGATTAGAGAATCTCGAAGAGTACGTGAGTAGTCTTAAACTAACGTACCTTGGTAGGAATATTTGAACTTGAGGATAGGTGACCACAGTTTTATTAACTCGCAATGAAGTTTAGAAAAATTACGTAGGTTGAGAATGAATAAGAATTATTTAATAAATTGCCTTCATCAGGAAAGACACCACGCTACTGCACCTCACAGTATTTCAATGTTGCATGTCCTATAGTTCTGAAAATTATTTTTAAAATTTTTAGGATATTTAAAGCGATAAATTTTACGGTATATAAGATAAGATGGGATTCATCCTTCGAGTTTATTCTCAAACTAGCCTTTATCACTTCACACCAATGCACTAAATGCATTGTTACCTTCCGTTTTTACCTGCAATTATTCCTCAAACCTTCATGTCTGATACCTGCATGTCATGCATAATATTTCCTGAGTCCACTAAATTTCACTCCCGGACAGGTAGGTCAGTTTATATGCAGAGTGACATCAAGGATAGTATCTTCAGTGAACTCACTTTCTCCATTCTAGAATGCCGATAACTCTGTGGTCACTACTCTTGATTTGGTACACTTACAGTAGTTCCGAATTCTCTTATTACTGTACAATACCCTGCCTTGGAAAAGTTACATCCTACGTTCTTGAGCTGGATACTCAACAACCGAAATTCGGTATTGGAAACAAAATGAGTTTTAAATGTAGATTAATTTAGTTTCCTTCGTCCTGAAATCTTTTGATATATAGAGAGGGTGACAGTTCCTTAAGAGTTTCGCGTCTGTTTGAATTCTCAATGTAAAATAAAATTTGGCCCCCGTACAAGATTTGCACGGCCTTTGCTGTCTGTAGTGAAGGGCAGCGATAATTTGCGAGGGAAGCCGCTGTTGATGGGCTCCAGCTGCGGTAAGCCTGTGACAGTAAAATATTCCTCCTTCCCTGCTTACATCTCGGCCCGCTTGGCTTCTAATCGGGAGCCGACCTTCTACAAGGGTGTGCATGTGTAATAAGGGCCTCGCGAATGCAGCTGACGCCATGAGACGCGACTTAAAGGTGCACAGTCTTCTTCTTGTGTGGTCAAGCTGCTATTTCATTATATTTCAAGTATAGAACACGTCTTCGCAATTCTTCAAGGGTATTCCAGTGTTTTTGCAAAGTTTTACTCCTAGGAATGGAATTTATTTCAAACATGTAAACACGTAAAGAGAAACCCCCTCAAAATAATCACGGTCTCCCGCCCATTCCTGCTTGTCAGAGACTTCATACAGTGGCCTGTGTTAACAATGGGGAAAGTAATATATATATAAAATAGGAGTTTTGTCTCTACATTGCTCAAAATTTTAAAAAAAGGATGGTATTTCTGTATCAGTCATGTCCAGAGTAACAAGGAAATGCATTTTTTAATTTTCCGTAATTTCCTTCTGTCTGTCTGTCTATCTGTCTGTATGCATGTATGTACACGCATCACGAGAAAACGGCTGAAGATAATTTAATGAAAATCGGTATGTAAAGTCCGGGAATATGTCGATACAATCTAGGCCATAAATAGTCTTTTTCACGCTGAGAGAAATGATAGTTTAGCGGAAGGCCAAAAATTTAATTCTCAAATACTTATGTTATTAGTGATCCTATCTCAATGGAAACCAGTATTTTAAAGTTCTAAAATAAGTCACTACAATATAAACTATAAATAATCTTATTCACTCTGAAGGAAATGGTAGTTTAGGGGAAGGCCTAAAATTTTATTCGGAAATATTTGTTATTAGTAGCCCTATCTTAATTGAAATAGGTATGCAAAGTCGGCGAATAAGCCGCTACAATCTACGCCATAAATAATAATACTCACGCTGAGAAAAATGGTAGTTTAGGGTAAAGCCTAAAATTTAATTCTCAAATATTTGTTATTAGTTGTCCGATAGTAAATAAAATCGCTATGCAAAATCGGGGAATAAGTCGCTACAATCTAGGCCATAAATAACTTAATTCACGTTGAGCGAAATTGTAGTTTATTGGAAGGCCCAAAATTTAATTCTCGAATATTTGTGCTATTAGTAGTCTTACTGACAATTACTATATAAATAAAGTTACATAATATTAAATTTCCGATCATTTATGTCTTATACATTTTGACCGTACCGGCTATGGTAACGGAGGTATTCATGAATATGGACTTTTGTTGTTAAGATCATATCAGCGCCGTCACAAGAAAATGGGTAAACAGAATTTAATGAAAATCGGTTTGTAAAGTCGGGGAATAAGGAACTACAGTCTATGCCATAATTAATTTCATAAGACGGAATTATATTACAGAGTCGAAAGAAAACTGAATGTGAAGGCCTACAATACAGAAAGCTCATAACGTTGATCAACAATAACATTACATTGGCCATTGTTTGTTGTGATTTGCTTTGTGTCTCTCTTGCCATTCATCTCCGATTGATGGGATTACTGCTGTATAACGAGGTTTTTTAATTTTCTCTACGTCGCGCCGACACAGATAGGACGCATCACGACGACGGGATACGAAAGGGCTAGGAGTGGGAAGGAAGCAGCCCCTACGGTAATTACGTTACAGCCCCAGCATTTTCCTGGTGTGAAAACTGGAGACCACGGAAAGCTATCTTCAGGGCTGTCGAGAGTGGAGTTCGAACCCACTACCTCCCGGATACAAGCTCACAGCTATGCGCCCCTAACCGCACAGCCAACTCACCCGGTCATACCGAGTATAACAGCCTGCCTGAAAATTGGCGGGAAGTAGCTGGGGAGTTAGATAAATTTCTGATACTACTGATACGTAACAAACTGGTTCATCATAGAATTCGAGCTATTCAATTCCTACTCTGAGGCACTGATTGGAATGAGCAGTGTGCATATTTAACGGAATAATGGCGTAGATGTGTTCACGGCTGTCTGCGGTCTGGTTATTGCAGCACTGGAACTTTGGACTGTTAGATCGGCACCGTTAAAAGTGAGAAAATGTGCGGTTTATTAATTTGATTGAGTATTTTATATAACATTGCTTTTAATCACTGCATTCCTTCTGACTACTTCGGGTAGGAAAACCACAAAGAGAGTCTTTCTGAGAATCCCGTAGCGAAGCACGGGTACATCAGCTAGCGTATGTATATAAATCAAGATAATTTGAAATGGATGGTAATTTTTATCCTCCGGTAGCATAATTTCGGGGTTATCTTGATTATCCTCTGTTAATCATAATTATGGGGGTCAAAATGAACAATAACCTGAAGAACATTGGCTGGACAGCTACTTTCACGATGCCAAATTTCAGTGGAGTGTGAGACCAATTTTAAACCCTGAAAATCATTTCATTAATTACTGAATTAATAATGAAGAGATCGAAGTAATTCGTATGTCTATTCATGAGGTGAATCATTACGTGTTGTTAATTAACCATAAAAATTATCTTGTTCACTGTCTTAATGTTATTGTCGTGCTAATCGCTTATTATTTTGGGCACATGATAATTAACGGGGCCAATAGTGGACATTGCTCCTTTAGTGGACACTTAGACTGTAATTGGCAAAAAATAAGAAGCACAAGTATCAGAATAGATTTGAGGGAATAGACGTAGTAGCTGATGGCATCTAGCGGCGAGCTTAAGTACTATAAACTTCGTAAAGCATCATGGGAATAAGCTGGATGATGTTTAAAATGGCGCCAGTTGTGTCTCTGTTGGAAAGCAGTGATGTGTTGTTGATTTGATTAAGGATATTGGTAAGTGTTGACATATTGTTTTCAAATGTAAATCACTGAAGTCTCATACCGATCTCATGTGCCGATACCTTAGAATATGGAGAACAATATTAGAGCGTGGTATGAGTAATTATTCATGTTCATGACGCATTAGGTTTGGTGTCCACTATTCCAGCACGGAAACGGCGATTATCAGATAGTGGACACCAGGTGTCCACTATTGGTGTCTCACAATATAATAATTTCTTCTACTTTCTACGTGCATGTAAACTCGCAGTCTGTTAAAGAAAATAATGTGTTGATTTTGTGAAGTTTTGCTGATAAAGTCCAATAGTGGACAGGGGGTGTCCACTAATTGCTCACCAATTGTCCACCATACCAGCAGCTTTTTTGTTCATTTATTTTGCGTAATGTTTCCATTTTGTTGTAGATATTTCCATTGCATTGTTTCTGTCATCATTATATCTCCTAATTTCTACATTTCAAGTATTATTCTCGTTTAGGATTCAAGAATGGCGTCTCGGAAGGCAAGCTAGTGGAATTACGAAAATGATCAAATGGAAAAAGCTGCAAAGGACGTTTCGCAGGGTATCCCTCTGTTAACTGCAGCCAGAAATCATGGAGTACCTCGTACAAGCTTACGTAGATATGTGCAGGGAGGGGAAGATAAATTCAAAAGCATGGGGCGCTCACCTGTGCTAACCAAAGAAGAGGAAGAGACTCTAGTATTATGGATAACATCTATTGCTAAAGCTGGCTTCCCAGTTAGCAGGGATGATCTTCTAGATAGTGTCCAGAAACTGTTGAAAGACTTGAACAGAAAGAACGATTTTGTGAATGGTAGACCTGGACGTTCGTGGTTTGAAAATTTCTTGAAAAGAAATCCAATTATTTCTACTAGGGTAGCAGAAAACTTAACCATCACGAGGGCATCAGTAACAGTGGAGAGTTTAGAGAAATGGTACTCAGAGGTTTATGATTATTTGAAAGAAAATGGCTTGGAAAGAATTTTAATGGAACCAAAACGTGTATTTAATGCTGATGAGACTGCTTTTTTCTTAAACCCGAAAGGAAATAAGGTTCTTGCTCTGAAAGGATCGAAAAGTGTTTACCAACAAATTAATTCAAATGAAAAGGAGTGTATAACTGTACTAATTATGGGAAATGCTGATGGCCAGTTAGGTCCACCTCTAGTAGTGTTCAAGTATGCACGAATCTCCCAGGAATTAGTCAACAGCGTCCCGGGAAACTGGGGTTTAGGTAAATCTGAAAATGGCTAGATGACGGGAGCTCTTTCCTTTGAATACCTGACAAATGTGTTCCTACCTTGGCTGAAAGAAAATAACATTCCGCGGCCAGTAATTCTGTTCGTGGACGGGCATACATCACACCTAACACTGCACACGAGTCGCTTCTGCCATGACAATGGAATTATTCTCGTTTCTCTATTCCCCAATGCTACACATCTCTTACAAGCCATGGATGTAGCTGTATTACGTTCTCTTAAAGAGAATTGGAAACAAAAAGTCCACGAATGGCGCTGTGAAAATGTGGAAAATCCCATTCTGAAAAAGAAAGATTTTTGTCCACTACTGAAACAAGTCCTTGATGAGAAGATATCGCCCATCATAATCCAAAATGGATTTAAGAAATGCGGATTAGTGCCCTGGGATCCATCAGCTCCATTTAAGACCATCCAGAAAAGTCCCTCGTTGGCTGTTACAGTTCAGCACAGTCAAAGGCAGCTCAATGCAGCCTTTAAAATTTTGGAGGAATACATTGGGTGTGAAAAAGTGAATAATTTTAAACAATATGCCACTTGGACAGGCCCTGATGAGGACAGAAATCTATTTAATGTATGGCAACAAATGAAGATCGACGTTTCAATGAATGAGGAAGCATTGACTCTTCCTGAAAATGAAATTACAATAGAAGAAAATGGGGCTGAAGGAATGGCTTCTGTGCATTCAATTGAAGATGATGATTATCAACACCAACCAGCAGAGATTTCTAGCCTCAGTACGGATGATGATTGTCAGGCAGCTATTTCATTGGAGGCGATAAACGACAGTATCAATAAAAGTTGTGACAAAGAGGCCACATCTCAAAGAGGAACGGATAACACTGACATTCCACGTCCGTTTAAAAGATCAATGTACTGGCCAGAAGATAATAAAAAAAGAAATGTGACGAAAAAGAAGAGACTGTTTGCTCCTCCAGTGGTAACATCAGACAAGTGGCGCGAGCACAATGCAAGCAAACAAAAGAACAAAATGGAGTTACAAAAGCAGAAAGAAGAAAGAAAACTAGAGAGGCAGAAGAAGAAAGAAGAGAAAGAGGAGATGATGAAAAGAAAAGCAGAAGAAAGAGCACAGAAGAAGCTATGTACGTCCAAGAAGAATGTTAAGAGGAAGAAAAAGAGGAAATCGGACACCACTTCCTCTGAAGAAGAAGATTCTTGGAGGCCTTCGGGGAGCAGCGCTGACGATGTTAGTTTTGGAGAGGAAGATGATCTTGTATTAGAAGAAACGGAATCTACCGATGCTAATGTAAGACTGGAAAACGTAGAGATGCAGGGAGAACTTGAACCTAAGGTTTTGCTTAATGAAATTCTTGGTGATGGCAACAAGACTAAAGACAAAATAATGTCTACAAGAAACGAGATATACGTATCTCATTTTGAGCCTTCAACCTCAAACCATTTGAAGTACCTAAATGATAGACTCTTAGTTGAAGAACCTCAGGAAAATGGAATAGAATTTGCAGTGGATGAACATAGGGAAGAGGAGCAAATGGAGGGAGAAGGGCATGTAGAAGAGACAAAGCCACAGTCTGAGCGTAGTCTACAATAAAGAAAGGATGTAACTGAAGGCGAAGACTTGTCGAAACCACCTGTTAGAGATAAAAGCATTGTTAAAGTGCAGAAAGTCTGTGGCAGTGTATGTGGCATTCAAGAACGCATTCATGAGTCATTTGAGGGAGGAGAAAATGCAGTGACCGAGAATATTAGAGAAGGAGACTTTGTTTTAATGTCTTTTAGTGGGAAGAGGAATGAGTACAAATCTGTATGCCAAATCAAAGAACTGTATAGTGAAGTTGAAGCTGATGTTTTTGTTGTCAACCACTGCAACCGCATGAGAAATGTTTTCGTATTAAGTAACAGAGAGAAGAAGAAAGTCAGTGTGTCTCAGATAATCTTGAAATTACCAAAGCCGTTGATTTTTTGTTCCTTGGAAAAACGTTATCAGTTTCCACACGCAATAGACATTGGATAGTACGGTAATTGTACGAATGACAGGGCTTCAAATGTTCAGATGTTCAATGTTCGTTAAAAAGGATTATTCGGTAAGATTAACTTCAACAAGTTTTCTGTTGTTTTTATTTTACAGGAGCTAAAGACTATGACATTCCAAAGTTGTATAAAACCTATTAGTTACTATCATGAAATATTTCAATAAATTTCACTGTAATATGAAGTGTACATTATTGTTGCATCCATGTGTCCACTATTGGTTTTCTCCTTTTCTTTCGTGTCCACTATATCAACATTTTTAAACTTGTGTAAAAATATATTTTAAATACGGAAATCTATTACTGTTTTACTGTTATGGGTATGCAGCATTTAGAGGAATGCATTTTGATGAATAAGGAAATACATACCCTGAATATTTAATGTCATAAACAAGCACCTTATTTCACAAAAGAATAGATCATTTGCCTTAATGTGTCCACTATCGACCCCGTTACCTTATGCTCATTACTCTCCACTCCTAAGTGATTGTTATGAAGAGCTAATCATTTACAGATATTTAGGGCAACTTAGAATCCTTTAGAAAACGGGGGAATACATCACTTACTGATAATAAATTGTTGAACTATTGGAGTCAATTTTAATCTGACAATCGTTATTTTAGTTGAGCCTCTGAGTTGTCTCGGGGATGTCGGTATAGTTCTATGCAGAGGAATTCACTACATTCAAATCTGGAAAACCTTCAATCCAGAATTACGCATAATATTTTCAAAGACGTCCGGAAAAGTTAATTAACATGTTTCTCACCAAATGTGCCATATCTAAGGACAGAACATTGTAATCTTCCAGTGCCATGTGCAAAGATTTAGAGGAATTTAAAATTTTGAAATCTCTCTCCTTCAGATATTCTATAATAACTCATGCATCAAAACATTGTGACAGTTATGACCGAGAGTGAAAGAGGCCGGAGGAACGTCAATCTGGGTGATTGGTGTCAATGTGGGCGAGCCAGCATCGAAGAAATGAAAATCACGATGAATTATTAAATCTCCCACTAAAAACCTCCAAGGAGAAGCAGCTTTTTAATATTAAACAATGCGCCGAGAATGATCTGGAGTGGAAGGTAATCTTTCAGTATATAGTGAGTCATTGTTGATTCAATCATGAGTGAATATCGAGACGGTCGTGAGCTCTTTGTGTCAGCGAATACTGTAGAGAATAAAAAAATATCTTGACTACGCAGTATGCGACTAGCTGTGAAGTGAACTGTTCTAGAAAGTTACTACGCTGTAAATACCCTACTAATGATTAGTAGCTCGACGCGGCAGTGTGCAATTTGTTCGACCACGATCATGCCTAAATCTAAATCAAATAGGAAATTCAGATCCGAGTGAACAATCAAATAGTTATACGCATAAATTTGTTAACATTTAGTGGATAGTAAAACACACGATCCGTCTGTTTAGTAAATTTAGTTGTAAGGAACCCGATAACACACTGACAATGGTAACAGAAATGCTATAAAATATGCAGCTTGTTTAATTAGAGGACATGTCTAGAATAATTGATAAGGCGAAGTCTGACTTCTAGACCGTCTCGGATAAGCTCATTGAACTTAAAGCCAAAAAGACCACACCCCATGGCGCAACTGCCCCGAAGGACCATGGCCTACCAAGCGACCGCCGCCAGGCCAGAAGCCTTAAAGATTACGAGGTGTCGTGTGGTCAGCACGACGAATCCCCTAGGCCGTTATTCTTGTCTTTCTAGACCGGGGTCGCTAACTCACCGTCAAATAGCTCCTCAATTGTAATCACGTAGAAATTAAAGCCAGTCAGAGTAATTCACTTAAAGCGAGTAGCAACGAACTTAAGAGCGAATATAAAGCATAGAAGAATGAAAATAATGTTGAACAGTAAACGGCAGCGAAAACCAACGATGTTCGCCGGAGAGCATTGCTTCAAGGAGGCAGTTACCATCGCCGAGTAGCGAAGACAACGGCAACTTTCATTTCATTTTTTAGGTACGATCCATTAGGTGCCCGGAGTTCTACTCATCACCACCAGAGCGGAATACAGCTTCACGTTACATTAATCAAGATTTCATTGGCGTTTTACGTTCTTCTGTGATCAGGTTGTCCTTAACTGACGTCTTCACTACAGTCAATTTTCAAGTAAGTTCCTTCAGTATCTCTTTACATACACAACTATTTCTTTCTACTCATCACCACCAGAGCGGAATACAGCTTCACGTCACCTTATTCAAGATTTCATTGGCGTTTGACGTTCTTCTGTGACCAGGTTTTCCTTAACTAACGTCTTCACTACATTCAATTTTCAAGTAAGTTCCTTCAGTATCTCTTTACATACACAACTATTTCTAAATCTATTCCCTTACAACCTGCACCACCTTCTTAGTCTGTTTAATTCTATGTCATATTACAGCGGGTATTTACGATTCCTTACCACCTTGGAAGGTATATACCTGTTTTCAAGTCCCTCACCAATTCCTTTAAATCTATTCCACAGTCTGTTTACATTCATATTCACCGTATTCCATCTGTCGTAATTATTTACTATCCTACATTTACAACGTCCCTTTGTATGGCATTTGTTTTCAACTACGACGAAAATGGTTTCATAATCACTAATAACATACATTACTTCATTTTCTCCATAGAGCTGATCTGGTTTTACCAGCACCACGTCCAGAATATTTTCCCCTCTTGTTGGTTCCGTCACATTCCTATTTAGCTGTCCTTCCCAGATTACAAAAGCAAGCGGTATTCCCGAGGACACATTTTAAATTAATGAAGACTTTGCGTTTACCGAACTGGAGACTAGAGTAAATGGACTCAGAATGAACGCCATGAAATCTCAAGGTATAATAATAGGTACATTCAATACCCATTATCACAAAAGGAACCTAAATATCCACCCAGTAACGTTGAATGGAACAATTATCCCCTTTGAAAATAAAATTAAAGATTTAGGATTCATCTAGGACAAAAAAATAGCTCCTCAATTGGCCACATGGCAACGAGTATTCCTTTTCCTTCACTCACTCAAGAGAATGTAATATTTACTTCCTTTCAAGGTCAGAAGGATATTGGATTAATAGCTAATAATGCCTGTGTTTGATTATTGTAACATCATGTACGGCATACTGCGTGAGGCCCTTTCTGATAGACTTCAGAGACCTCAAAATTCCTGTTTCATATAACTCCTGCATTCAATGAGCTAAACTGGCTTATACTAATCCAGCGACGTAGCTATCATTCGTTGCTTCTGCTCCAGAAGATAATATACAAGCTGAGACCCTGTTATCTATGATATTCTTTCCTGTTGTTCTCAACCATTCATAGCATCCCGACCATAGCTGCAACTAAACTTGTCCTCGAAATACCAAATCAAAGATGCATCCACTTAAATAATTCTTTGTTGTCATCAAAATTCGAACATGGAATTCGGTTCTCAGTGATCTAAGATATACCCTTTCTGAAACGTTGTTCAATGAGAAATGTATTGATCTGTACTAGGATGGATTATTATGCGTGTAGATACATGAATTCTGATTTCCAGTTCTGTTATTTCATTCCGTATGTCACTAAGTTTCTTGCTAATTTTGTTTCTATTGAAAGATTAGGACAACATTAATTATTATGGGTTATGTTATTACGTTTCTTTCCTGAATGTACATTCTAAGACATGCGTGGACAGAATAGCTGGTTTCATAGCCTGAGTCACGCCACGGATGTACAGAAAAGGCATAATAAAATTGATTGCCGAGAGGTGGTCTAAGCATTCAGGAAAGAAGAGAACCCGGAGCGATGCTGGTTGTGGTTAGGAAGCCGAAGCTACTGGAAACCTGCCTGTCGACAATGCTGTGATTGGGGCCGTCCGAGGATTGACTGCCGACAAGGGGCATGGATTCTACAAGCGGTACACGGACTGACAGTTGCCGAATGTGAAATTTACCCGACCAGGACTCTCGTGCTTGTAGACCTCAGTGTGACGTCGCCGGACCAATTGAAACACCGCAATGCATGTGCACTCTCCAGGAGACATTTCCCTGAAATTTGGACCGCATGTGAGGTGGCCGAAGAAGTTAGGGATTGCGTCGCTCTGAGAGGGGAGCAGAAAGTAGACGACGACGCCGGACTGATCCTGCTGGATCCCGCGACCCGCGTGGTTGGAGATCGCAGAGCTCAATGGAAGTACCTAGAAGTGAACGGTGGTCTATCGACGCGTATAAGAGAGTCGGCGGATGTCGCACAGCTGGTAATTCCCAGCTTGTTGATAGATAAGTGATGGTGTCCGACCCATGATCACGAGATCGAATACAAACAACCATGCGTTCCTCATCGTATATAATTCCTGACCTCATCCTTCTGACTTGCTTACCGAGATAACAGAGTGCTGGTGAATCTCTCTCATCTACTTCTACATCCTACAAGGAAGACACTGCAAGGCGGCTGTTAAAAGAGTAATATAATTTTTTAATAGGTATATCTAAAATGAAATGCAATCTTTCATACACTGACTGACAGAGCAAATGCAACACCAAGAAGGAGTGGTCAGAACTTTATGCCAATTGCAGGGTAGACTGACGTCACTGAGGTATGCTCATGATGTGAAATGCGCCGCTGTGCTGCGCACGTAGCAAACGATAAATGGGACACGGCGTTGGCGAATGGCCCACTTCGTACAGTGATTTCTCAGCCGACAGTCATTGTAGAACGTGTTGTCGTGTGCCACAGGATACGTGTATAGCTAAGAACGCCAGGCCGCCGTCAACGGAGGCATTTCCAGCAGACAGACGACTTTACGAGGGGTATGGTGATCGGGCTGAGAAGGGCAGGTTGGTCGCTTCGTCAAATCGCAGCCGATACCCATAGGGATGTGTCCACGGTGCAGCGCCTGTGGCGAAGATGGTTGGCGCAGGGACATGTGGCACGTGCGAGGGGTCCAGGCACAGCCCGAGTGACGTCAGCACGCGAGGATCGGCGCATCCGCCGCCAAGCGGTGGCAGCCCCGCACGCCACGTCAACCGCCATTCTTCAGCATGTGCAAGACACCCTGGCTGTTCCAATATCGACCAGAACAATTTACCGTCGATTGGTTGAAAGAGGCGTGCACTCCCGGCGTCCGCTCAGAAGACTACCATTGACTCCACAGCATAGACGTGCACGCCTGGCATGGTGCCGGGTTAGAGCGACTTGAATGAGGGAATGGCGGAACGTCGAGTTCTCCGATGAGTCACGCTTCTGTTCTGTCAGTGATAGTCACCGCAGACGAGTGTGGCGTCGGCGTGGAGAAAGGTCAAATCCGGCAGTAACTGTGGAGCGCCCTACCGCTGGACAATGCGGCATCATGGTTTGGGGCGCTATTGCGTATGATTCCACGTCACCTCTAGTGCGTATTCAAGGCACGTTAAATGCCCACCGCTACGTGCAGCATGTGCTGCGGCCGGTGGCACTCCCGTACCTTCAGGGGCTGCCCAATGCTCTGTTTCAGCAGGATAATTCCCGCCCACACACTGCTCGCATCTCCCAACAGGCTCTACGAGGTCTACAGATGCTTCCGTGGCCAGCGTACTCTCCGGATCTCTCACCAATCGAACACGTGTGGGATCTCATTGGACGCCGTTTGCAAACTCTGCCCCAGCCTCGTACGGACGACCAACTGTGGCAAATGGTTGACAGAGAATGGAGAACCATCCCTCAGGACACCATCCGCACTCTTATTGTCTCTGTACCTCGACGTGTTTCTGCGTGCATCGCCGCTCGTGGTGGTCCTACATCCTACTGAGTCGATGCCGTGCGCATTGTGTAACCTGCATATCGGTTTGAAATAAACATCAATTATTCGTCCGTGCCGTCTCTGTTTTTTCCCCAACTTTCATCCCTTTCGAACCACTCCTTCTTGGTGTTGCATTTGCTCTGTCAGTCAGTGTATTTAGTGTTCTCTTCTTTTGTTTGGAATCGACCACCGATCTACCGAGGAACCAGAGAAGGACGGGTACGACTAATGGTAATGCTGTAAAAATTTAATTTAATTTAATTTAATAATAATAATAATAATAATAATAATAATAATAATAATAATAATAATAATAATAATACTGCAAGTCTTCTGATAAGGCTTGGTGGTGACAAAGAGGATGAAACGAATTGCGTAGACATCATAAATATCCAGTCCTTAAGACAGGGAAATTAACAGTCCAAGGAGGTTGATTCAAAAGAAAATGTAGCTTAGGCAGGTAATGTAAAATTCTACATTTATTATTATTATTATTATTATTATTATTATTATTATTATTATTATTATTATTATAGTGCATAGCCTCTGGAAAACTTGGTGGTGATACAATGAGCAATAAATGAAGGGCGAAGACGTCATAAACACCAAATACCCAACTCAGGTTTGAGGTTGATCCCAAGAATTGAATCGGGGCGATCGGAAAAAAAGGCAAATATTCTACCTATTTAGTCAGAAAGCCGGGATTTAATTTGCTAAGGACTTTAATTTTCTAAACACTAGGCTACCATTTCTACTGATCAGGCGTTGAGTATTGGCAGTAGCTTCTGGAACAACCTTGACAAAACCGCAGGTTACTCCGGTAGCTCAAAACGCTTACGACTTGACTTTCATCTTACCAACTGTCGAAAAATATGGGTGAGAGCGCGTAACCTAAATCAAGTGGCAGCCCACGTCTTGATCCTATGATACGCCACTATCTCTATCACAAAACTGCCTGATTCATGATGAACAGTGGAATTCAGAACTTGTAACGCTACAAAACTTCAAGAATAAAGCAGAGCCGTTGTGTCAACATCCTCCGATCTCACTCTCCCTGTGATCTTGCAGTATCGCAATGGGAGCACATTAGTTTACCGTCCAATGCATTAAACATTCTTGATCAAACAGCACTCACCATAAATTCTAAAGTGGCAGAGTCTGACGTAATTCCCCTCGTGAACAGCGCCGTACTTCGCCTTTAGGATCCATCACAGGGTGGATCGGGAATTGTGACATTAAGCCAGCGGTTAAGTACGTTTGATCCTTGATCAGTAAGGGTTGAGACTTTGAATATTTATTCCAGAAACAATTGCGATAAAGCATTCGTAAACCATCGATGGCAATTATATCACGGCATTGTCCATTGTAAAATACTTAGTACCGTGCTCGATAGCTGCAGTCGCTTAAGTGCAGCCAGTATCCAGTAATCGGGAGATCGTGGGTTCGAGCCCCACTATCGGCAGCCCTGAAAATGGTTTTCCGTGGTTTCCCATTTTCACACCAGACAAATGCCGGGGCTGTACCTTAATTAAGGCCACGGCCGCTTCCTTCCACTTCCTAGGCCTTTCCCATCCCATCGTCGCCATAAGACATATCTGTGTCGGTGCATCGTAAAGCAAATAGCAAAATAAAAAAACTTAGAGACATATGACTTCCCAGGTACGTACGTGGTCAGATAAAAATATATACACCTCAAAATCCAATCTATGGGTGTACATTTCAGATAGATCCAAGATCACACACACATAATATTATCGCGAGATTGAGAGAACATATATTTTTCAAGGGAGGTCTGACATTTCCGGGCTATCATCGATATTGTTACAATGAACACCTTTATAGGTTGTCTTCTTCAGAAAATATAGAATTTGTAATACATCTATATATATAAAGTAGCTTGTCCTGACTGACTGACTGACTGACTGACTGATTCATCATCGCCGAGCCAAAACTACTGGACATAAAGAAATGAAATTTTGGAGATATATTCATATTAACATGTAGGTGCTCGCTAAGAGAGGATTTTTGGATATTCCGTGGATAAGGGGGTGAAAAGGGGGGTGAAATTTTAAAATGAGTGTGTCTATATCTCAAAACTTTAAAAGTTTACAGATGTGAAAATTGGTATTTAGAATCTTCTTTAAAAATAAGGAAACACGTATTTTTTTGTTTTGAGACAATCCCAATAGGAGGGGCACAAAAGGGTGAAAAAGGGGTTGAATGCCTTTAATCGGGATACCGGTACTTATATCTCAGAAACTGAAGATATTACAGACATGAAAATTGGTACTTTTGATCTCTTTTAAAAATAAAGAAACACGTATTTTTTTGTTTGGGGGAAATCCAATTAATGGGAGGGTGAAAAGGGGGTGAATTTTTAAAATGGGTGCATCTATATCTCAAAACTCTTAAAGTTTACAGATGTAAAAATTGGTACTTAGAATCTTCATTAAAAACAAAGAAACACGTATTTTTTTGTTTTCGGAAAATCCCAATAGGAGGGGTGAAAAGGGGTGAAAACGTGGTTGAATGACTTTCATGAGGATACTTATATCTCAGAAACTGAAGATATTACAGACCTGAAAATTGGTGTTTAGGATCTCCTTTAAAAATAAAGAAATACATATTTTTTGTTTTTGGAAAATCCAATTAATGGGGGGTGTGAAAAGGGGGTGAATTTTTAAAATGAGTCTATCTATATCTCAAAACTTTTAAAGTTTAAAGATGTAAAAATTGGCATTTAGAATCTCCTTTAAAAATAAAGAAACACGTATTTTTTGTTTTCGGAAAATCCCAATTGGAAGGGTGGAAAAGGGTGAAAAAGCGGTTGAATGCCTTTAATGAGGCTACTTATATTTCAGAACCTGAAGATATTACAGACCTGAAAATTGGTATTTGGGATTTACTGTAAAAATAAAGAAACAGGTATTTTTTTGATTTTGGAAAATCCAAATAATGGAGGGTGAAAAGGGGGGTGAATATTTAAAATGAGTGTGTCTACATCTTAAAACTTTAAAAGTTTACAGATGTAAAAGAATGGTATTTAGAGTCTTCTTTAAAAATACAAGAACACGTATTTTTTGCTTTCTTTAAATCCCAATAGGAGGGGTGAAAATGGGTGAATAATGGGATGAATGCCTTTAATGAGGATACATATACCTCAGAAACTGAAAATATTACGGAACTGAAAATTTGTATATGGGAGCTCCTTTAAAAATAAGGAAACACGTATTTTTTGTTTTTGGAAAATCCAATTAATGGGGGTTAAACAGGAGTGACAAACTGGGGTGAATTTTTTGAAAGACTATATCTACAGAATATCTGAGAAACGTAAAATATTATAGACGTAAAAAGTGGGTATTTGGAATCTCCTGTAAATGTAAAGAAGATAGGTGATTTGTTTTCGGAAACTCCACGTAAGGGGAAATAAAAAGGGGTGAAATTTTAAAAAGCGAATTTCTACAGTGTATCTCAAAAACTTAACATGTTACAGAAGTGAAAAATGGTATTTTTATCTCTATTAAAAATAAAGAAACGTGTATTTTCAGCTTTCGGAAATACCACTTGGGTGGAAGGGGGGGGGGGTAAAAGTGACTGAAAATGGTGTTGAATTCTTTTAATTAGGCTACTGATATCTCAAAAATGAAGATATTACAGACGTGAAATCTGCTTTGGAATCTGTTTTAAAAGTAAAGAAACACGTATTCTCGGAAAATCCAATGAAGGGGGGGGGGTGAAAGAATTGAAAAATTAATTGAATTAATTGTATGAGAATACATACATCTAATAGAAACTAAAGTTGTTACGGACGTGAAAATTGGTATTTGAATCTCCTTAAACAAAGAAAAACGCGTTTGGGGGGCGGGAGTGAAAAGGAGTTGAATTCCTTTCATGAAGACACATAAATCAAAAACTGAAGAAGTTAGAGTCGTGATAATTACTATTTAGAAGATCCTTTACTATTAAGGAAACAAGTATATTTTGCCGGAAAATTCACTTACGGGGTGGGGGGGAGGGGAGTGTGAAAGGAAGTGAAAATAAAGTGAATTATTTTTATGGGGATACTTATATCTCAAAACTGAATGTAACAGATGTGAACATTGGTGTTTGGAATATCTTTTAAACATAAAGAAACACGTCTTCTATTTTTTTTGCGGGGGGGGGGGGGGGTGTAAATAAACTTAACGGCGGTGGGGTGTAAAAGGAGGTGAGATCAATTGATTTTACTGTTCATAATGTACTTAAGGAGCCTCCGTTGCTCAGGCGGCAGCGCACCGGCCTCTCGCAGCTGGGTTCCGTGGTTCAAATCCCGGTCACTCCATGTGACATTCGTGCTGGACAAAACGGAGGCGGGACAGGTTTTTCTCCGGATACTTCGATTTTCTCTCTCATCATTCATTCCAGAACACTGTCCAATATTTCATTTCATTTGTCATTCAACGATCATTGCCCCAGAGGTGTGCTTCGGCAGCCGGCACAATTCCTATTGTCGCTGCTAGATGGGGCTTTATTCATTCCATTCCTGACCCTGTCGAATGACTGGAAACAGGCTATATAGTTTCGATGTACTACTTATTCTGATCATAAACCGATCATTTTTAATCTTTCCTGGGCTGGTTTTCAACAGCCATCTTTTCCTTCGGAGAACGTTCTTAGATTACAGTAGATCCTCCTGACATGTAAATAAAAATTTAAACACATTTGAAATAAACGATAGGAATGAGATGGACCGTCAAATTGTTCACCTCTATAATAAGGTCAACAATGCACGGAAGTATGTCATTGGTATCGCCAGAAATCCCGCACACTTGGCTACGCGCGACGATGGTGCTGGTCACATTGTAACAATGACACTGGCAGCAGATGTAATTTGCCGCCGAGTAGCGATCTTGCAGCTTGCTGTGGGGTTCAGAACATCTTTTAATAATAATAATAATAATAATAATAATAATAATAATAATAATAATAATAATAATAATAATAATAATAATAATAATGTTCTGGACCGTTGTCAAATGTGCGGACCCCCCTGGAAAATGGTCCTGGACGGGTAATGACTAAGAATGCAGTCCGGCCGCGGGTTCAGTACCGCCAAGGCACCTAAGACGACACCACGCCGGATCTCCTGAAGGATTTGATCCATATTAAAAACGCTTATAGGAAAAGATGGCAAAGATTTAGGGACCCAACTGACGGGGTGGAATATCTGGACCTAGCCCGGGAAGTACGAAATCGATTGCTGGAAAGAAAGATTGAAAAATGTGAGGAAACATACCGTAATCTATTAGAAAACGAGTCAGATCGCGAATTTTGGCGGATTCTCGCAGAAAACGAGTCAGATCGCGAATTTCGGCGGATTATATATCTAACACAATTAGCATTCAATTATAAATTTCAGTATAATACCGTAGCGAAGCACGGGTATCTTGCTAGTTTTGAAATAAAAATGAAACCCACCCAGTTTAAGTTGATCATATTTGCCCGAACGTGATGAGAGATTCTGTATGGGAGACAGCCACACATGATTTATGTTACAGGTTTTTCATTCGTTTCCAGGTAACACCGACTAAAACGGAGTGAAGCTTAACATTTAATGTGACTGATGATAATGCGCTCGAATGGCTTCGTTGTCGGGAAAACTACACCATGAATTGGTAATAGTTTAGGATAAATTCCTAGAACCACCAGCCTCAGCTGGCAGTCTACTAACAGGCCAGAGAAATGCGCTCTATTGGTGGATGCAGACTTCAGGATTATTTAATCATGACAATAGTAGCGAAGATATATTTAAATGTATCCTGGAATGTTTATTCCCATATAAAGATGTCTACTATTGTAAGAGTGGAGAAACAAAGATCTTCATAGGCAAAAGGAAGGGCAACTTGAAACATTAGGTGAATTAATAGGAAATACGATTACTATGGGTTTAATTGAGTGAAAATATGAGTAAAATTATGAAATAACATGTTCGGTATGGTCAAGAATGAACATTTAAAGCGGAGGTTGCTGTGACGACCGATACATGCACGTCATTATTTATCTTTCAAATAAATTCATGTTTTCCGAACGTACTTAATTTGCAGGGGTAATTTCCGAAACAGAATAATTTCAACAGATGCGTATTCTCGAAATTAGAACGTAAACATTTCAAATCTCTGAAACAATCTGAAAACATCATGACATACATTTTAACTCTCTCAATCTGCTGAAACACGAAATATAACGCTATCAAAAATACTAGCCAAAACATGTTAGTAATTGTTATTACTTAAATGTTATAATTTGGGCCACTAGTGAAATACATACATACATACATACATACATACATACATACATACATACATACATACATACATACATACATACATACATACATACATACATACATACATACATACATACATACTGTGCAGTATGCTTCTCATCAGAAGAAAATGTATCGATTTATTCGAGTGTGCATAACCTGGTCTTTGTCTTTTGTCGGTGTTACACGTGTTCCTTTAAAATGACAAGCGAGGTTTCATTTGTTTTAGTTGTGCAGCTATTTTATCGCTTGAGAGAGGAGTCAGAGCCACCCGGTTCAAAAGAAAGTAATAAAACCAGACACCCCTAACAGCTGACCCTCACCTGATAAACGAAAATGTCATCGTAGCGATTATTCACATTATCATTGTTAGCCAGGATGGGGAAATTTATTTTTATTTTGAATAAATCATATCTAAATTTCCCATTTATATAACCGTTTTCATTGTCGAACCTATTGTTATTTTTCTCTGTCACTTACGCCTACTATAGTCATTTCATGCCAGTCCTTACTGAGCGCTCCCGAGGTGTCTCTTGCTCTCTGCTGAGATGTACGATCACATTATAATAGGCATTAAGCCATACGTCGGGCTGTGCAAAAAGAAAATAGGAATGAAATCAGGAATGCCCAGGAGGTAGCTAAGAAAAGTAGATACTAATTATACGCTAAGACGGAAGAGACAAGTCGCCGAATTGATAATATTGCCCTGAAATGTCGTGAGAATCACAAGAAAACTTTAGAACAAGTTGTAAATTTAACAACTCATTCGCAGTAAGATAACCAAGTCACAAATGGAAAGGTTAATGCGCTCCAGAGTGTCGTGGCCATGGTGAAAGCTAGTGTGGAATCTGTCAAGAATGAGGTAGATGTTGTAAGACGGGAAATTTCTACGGCACAAGATGAAATGTCTGCGAAATCAGTAACCATTAAACGAGATATGGCTGAGGACTTGTTGGAAATGAAAAAGACGGTGGACGACGATCTCAAAGGTATAAAGGATAATCTCACGGTGATTCAGGTCGAAATCGAAGAGCTCACACATCAGTTTGAGGATGTAAAAGTTATGATGGAGAAGGACGAAGCTGACATTTTGGATAGAATGGTTAATATTGCTGAGGACGTAAAATTAGGGGGTCGAGAAAATTGATGAGGCTGTTGATGTTATTAAAAATCTGGAAAAGGAATATTGTTTTTTTTTTCAAATTGCAAGCTCGAAGTACCCGAGTCTTAGTAATCTCGTTACTAGAACGACAAAGCCACATGGAAGAGGTTTTGATAGGGTATCGTCACAGAAAGGTGTGCTACCTCAGAATATCAATTACCTAGGAAATCAAGGGTTGAATACGGTGAATCCACATTCAACTTATGTACCTCAAGTCATTGATATTATTAGGATGAGTGAGGACAATCCTAGGAAATTTAAAAATATAAATGAGATATCACATAAAATTGTATACGTGACTTGGAAGAATATTTTAAATAAAATAAGATTCCACCTCTAAAAGACATCTCAGAACAGTTGAGAAGTTTTTAGATGGCGATGTTATCCATTGGTACCAAGCGTTAAGGTATGCCTTGGAGGACATTGACCGTTTCAAGCGCCTATTTTTACAAATACACTGGAGCTCGGATCTTCGACAATCCTTACGTCTTGATTTATACTCTAGGAGATATGCTACCTCAGGACTTACACGATACGCTGACTACTTACGTAATCAGTTACGAAGTATGAAAGATTTAGATACACTTCCGACGGATGTTGAAATTACTTATGTGACAGAAAACAAAATGGCCTAAGATGTGCGAGACCGTCCGAATGACTATAAGAACTTGTGACACATGTCAGAAGGAGAAACCAAATACTCACTTCCTAAGACAGTACGCAACACCAGAGAGTTATTTCTAATAGACATATTCGGACCACTACCACTGTCTTCCAAAAGCAATAAACATATGGTAGTGACAGTAGACGTCTCTTCCAAATTTTTATCATTGTTTGCCATCCAGGAAGGTAATGGCGAATCAATTCTGAGACGAATTACTCACAACATAATACCTCTGATGATTAAACCAGAATTAATGTTATCTGATCATGGTTCCCAGTTCACGTCTACAGAATATCAACGCGCTATGGGACAACTCGGAAATAAACATGTCCTTAATTCTGTACGATATCCAGCAGTTAATCCAGCGGAGCGGATAATGATTGAAATTGCTATTTTTCGAATCTATTTTGAAACTTGTCACTGGAAGTGGATCAATGTGATACCACTTATTATGGATTGCCATAATAATACTCTTAATTAATCTATTGTCCAAATTCCGGCAGTAATTAATCGCAACCAATATCCTCCTTGGCCTTTTGATAATACTGTATAATGCCCCCAGATGCCAACTTACCGCCAGACAGGTGTATTGAATTGGCAGCTGAATGCCTGAGAAAAGAAGCTGATCGACATATCAGGAGTGTAGAGAAGAAAAATTCCACAGTCCTTTATGTGTGAATGAGTTTGTTCGTGTAAAGAACCCTATTGTATCTAATACTGCAGAACGTTTCTGTGGTAAGTTTGCTAACTTATGTGTTGGACAATTCAAAATTGTGAAGTCTCATAATAATAATGACTACTGAGTGCAAAGTCTAGATGGACGGAGTGAATTTACATTCAATGCCGCGTAATTGAAACATTATTATCCACCTGAGTAGGAAGCAGTGAAGGAGTCAATGTTATTCTGTAGTCTAAGAATAGTGATAAAGTTTAACAAGTTCAACGACGTGGTATTATGTGGGAGTGCACAGAGGAATATCTTCGAACTTTATATTCTATGGCGCATATCGCTTGACTAACTTTTTAGGAGAGAGCGGCAGTACTGAGCGAAACTCATCAGCTGATGCAATAAATCCTGGAATGGAAGAATAAGGATAAAATGTGTGAGGAGGAAGAAGCAATACGGACACGTGTAATGTCATAATTTAAATAAAGAATACTTTATCCTTTAATAAAATATTGTCGTGGTAGGTGGTGGATGTCACAGTATGCTTCTTATGAGAAGACAATGTATTTATTTACTCGAGTGTGCATCATTTGGTCTCTGTCTTTTGTCGGCGTAACACGGGTGCCTTGATCATGACAAGCGAGATTTCATTTGTTTCATTTGTGCAGCTACTTTTATAGCTTGCGACAGGGGACAGCGCCGCAAGGTACAAAAGAAAACAATAAAACCATGCACCCATAACAGCTAACTCTCACCTGATAAATGATAAAAGGTAGAGGAACATTGTATCATCGGAAGAAATTAACAGCGCTATCTGCAGTAGATATGAGTGCACGTGTCAACGTGAATTTAGGACATACAAGTGGAAACAAAATCATGTCTCAATTACAACGTTTAGATGATAATCTGTGCCTAATGTTATGAAAACCGAGCTCGATAGCTGCAGTCGCTTAAGTGCGACCAGTATCCAGTATTCGGGAGATCGTGGGTTCGAACCCCACTGTCGGCAGCCCTGAAGATGGTTTTCCGTGGTTTCCCATTTTTACACCAGACAAATGCTGGGGATGTACCTTAATTAAGGCCACGGCCGCTTCCTTCATACTCCTAGCCCCTTCCTGCCTCATTGTCGCCATAAGACCTATCTGTGCCGGTGCGACGTAAAGCAAATAACAACAAAATTATGAAAATTTACGACAGTATTCAGTGTTTAATAAATCGAACGATAATATAAGAAATCAGTATCAGAAATGAGCATGTATTTCCGGCAATTGCTGGAATTCCCTTTACGTAACTAATCTCAGTGCAAGCACTCACTCTCATTCTGGTTTTGACCGTCGCAACAAACTCTCATTCTGATTTTGACCGTCGCAGTAGAGCTAGAGCGGCATATTCGACGCCCGACTGGAGTTACTGGCACTTTGTCAACCAGTTGCTTATGGAAGTGTGCTCGATCACATGATTCAAATATAAAGTTAAAAACCAACAGACGTCGAATGTCACTTGTAAGAAAGTACGTACCATTTCCTGATGTTGAAAAGAAACTGCGGTCAGGATTATTTCCGATTATCTTGTAGAGGTTTCAGTGTATTACTACGAAACTTCTGCCGTGGAAACAGGACCTCTACAATCATGAAAATACAAGGATAGACTTCATCGCATTATTCAAATTCATTCCACTATGTGCTGCTCGATCGTCAGACCATCGCCAACTTTGGAGAAATGCAGGGGCATCCGCCTTAACCATATCAATTAAGGACGACTTTTCATCGTTCAGCATGAAGTCTGCAGGCTAAGTTAAGTCGATTGCATTTGTAGGAAATATTTGTTCTATATATTTGTGTACTTTTCCCTGATTTTTATGCGGTCTTATAATTAATCACTTGCTTGTATTTCCTTATATTTCTTGATTACTTCTCCAACTGGATTGTGTCGAAATGTGGATTTCAAGCATTGGATACTTAAGTCATGCGGAATAGTAGGTTTTCCCAACCACGTGGTACGCACTTATCACAGCATTATTTGGTCATCGTTAAACATTTAAAGAATGGTATGCTATTGGAGAACTGACATTTGTAATCTGAATCTAATATGGTAAGATGTTTCACTTTGAGTAATATTTCGGAAATATTTGGAGCTCAAGTTCACGCCTTGTGGTGATCGAGCTCAGCGTCATCGAGATGTTCAGATACCAGGTAATCATTCAAATTTCAGAGTGCTTTAGTAAAAGTGTATGGCAATAAATGTTGGATAGGATCTTCGATATCTATTTCAACAAACTAAGGTTCTTTTTATGAGAGTTGTACTTTGCGTTATTACTGACCACGTGTTTTCTGTGAGCTACTGTAATGGAGTACAGTAGTTGATGGTGTAAGTCTTTTTGAGTGGATTTACTGGATGAATCGATTATTTAACGTGAGTGTTATAATTAGTCTTCAGATAATTGAATTATGACGTGTGTTTGACGATGTTGTGATATATTAGACTCATATGCGACATTTAATTGTCAGTGGTGATAAATAGCAGTGTCTTTATTTATACGTGATAGTGATCACATTTGCAGAGTCTTTTGATATTAATGAGTCGTATAGTTGTAATCCTGAATCTGGAATTCGTCACTGTGAGAATGAAATTATCATGAAGTGAAGTTACTGACAGTTGTCAAGTCTAGGAGTGTACTTGCTGACTGTTTGCCGAGAATTATTTAGATTATGGAATAAATTCTACCATGTTAATAAATCAAAATATGTGTTAGTTATACTTAAATCGAACTCAATTCATAATCGCTCGAACCCAGAACCACGTGCTAAATTCATTTTCATCATTTGTATTGCCACCTCAGAGTGAAATTGATTGGAGTGCGTGAGTAATGATTTTATGACTTTTAGATATTGTTGTGTATTTCCTCTGTACGTTATTCTTAGTAGTGAATTGTAGAATTGTGGTATATCTGTCGTTGTTGGAGATGTAAAAAGTGATTTATTTCAGATATATGTGTGTGCTTTGTGGATATATATTTATTTGTGTTCTAATATGTAGGGATTATGCCTGCGTTGTTGTCCATGTTCCAGCGTTGATGATTAAGGTTGGTCATTAGAAGAAATGTTTACTTTATTTCAGTTTACTTGAAGTGACCACATAACGTTAAATGATTAATTACTTAATTACTTAATTCAGTTCAGTTAATTACTTGCTAAATTGATAATGTATTCTGAACAGATATATATAGTTAACGTCCCTATTCCATTTTGACTACTTGAAAGCATATTCAAATCAAACTAAGGTGTTTATCAAAATTAATTTGACCCAGCTCGATAGCTGCAGTCGCTTAAGTGCGGCCAGTATCCAGTATTCGGGGGATAGTGGGTTTGAACCCCACTGTCGGCAGCCCTGAAAATGGTTTTCCGTGGTTTCCTACTTTCACACTAGGCAAATGCTGGTGCTGTATCTTAATTAAAGCCACGGCTGCCTCCTTCCCACTCCTAGCCGTTTCCTGTCCCATCGTCGCCATAAGACATAGGTCTTATGTGTCGGTGTGATGTAAAGCAAATTGCAACAAAAATACTTGTGTATTCCCACGATGTAATTTCAAGCCAAATTTTCATTACAAGGAAATGTAGTTGGTTGAATGTTGAAATATTTATTCTATAACACTTTTTAATATTAATTCCTTAAATTCTCTCACGAGTATTAGATGTATTTTTCAGATGTGTTAGAGAATTTTACCTGGGCAGCCTAGTTTCTCAAGAAATAATGAAATAATTTAATTACCGTACTTAAAGTCTACAAGATCGAAATTACACAATTCAGTTCAGTTAGAATGATTAGGAGGAAATTTGCCAGTACAATCCTATTTGTTTGAACAATTTATATGTTACCTCAGGAGCTTAATTAAAATTTAAATGAACGTACCGATCATTCATATCCTCATAGTTAGTCAAGATGGCAAAATATTTTTGAAAAATCATATCTATATTTTCTATTTATGTCGCCGTTTTCGTTGCAGAATCTGTTGTTACTTTTCGCTGGCCCTTGCGCATACAACTGTATAGTCCATACATACATACATACATACATACATACATACATACATACATACATACATACATACATACATACATACATACTGTGGTTGCTCCAACCACCACTATTAATTACATTCACACAGTTACTCTTTAAATTAGTTGAGCACCAGCCTCTTAATAATAAGCGACAATTTCGGAGAGCATGGGTCTGATATTTATTATAATCAAGGCGTGGGGTGATAAACTCGCACACCTGTCAATATACAGGAATATGGATCAGGGCAGGTGTAGATTGTGGTCGCATTTCCACAATTGAGGATAGTAGTTGTAAATTGAATCAATTACTATTATTACAAGGAAACTGAACTCATGACTACACTTGGCATCTCAATTAACTTGCATTACATTAATTGAATAATATAAAAAATATCCTGTGATATTTATTGTTATATACAAGGAAACCTGATTTAAATTTAAGAAGCTATTGGAATTTTTCATGAATTAAATTTGATATTGCCGCTGTTCGATTTCTTCTTCATATTATTTATACATACCATGTCTAATGTTGTAATTACCTTACGACTGAAACCACCGCTGTAAATTTTCGTAATCCGTAAAACCCCGTCCGGTTTGTAGTTATAAGCTGTAGTCGGTTATCTCATTTTCTTGCCTACCTGGTGTTGACCTACTAACCCTGTCCGAGTACAATGACCTCCATGTGGTAACGTTCACTCATATTCATTGGCAGAAATTGGACGACTTTACTGAAGAACCCGTAATATTCAGGAATGCTATCTACTCTAGCTTCACACGTCCTGATAGCTAATATAGAGGCTGTTGATATAAATACATCATTTCTATGTGATGTTAGATGTATCCACTTTTGATTGAAATCTCGTAGCTAGTTCGCGAATTACAGAATAAAATTCAGTAAAGAGTTCGAAGTACACTGACGAATGTTAACTGCATGTATGGGTTAGGTTCGATGTATACTGGCTATAAATTTACAGACAACCGCACCATGCTTCTGGTGAATATACTGAAATTACTTTGCATTCAGATGTTCTACCTTGCAATTACATGTTGCTGCTTCTCCATCAGATCAGTACAAATTACCACTCATATTAGACCACTGTACAATTCATACATCGACTTATATAAACTCGTCATGTCCACACGTCTCCCTTCCACACTGATGTACGATATCTAGCGAAATCGGAAGCAAGCTTCGAGACACGTGGCCACGCGCGATACAAAATTTGACATGTGGCTAACTAGCTTCCTAGAATGGTCACAAACTGAATGTGTCAACGGAAACTTTCCTGCCTAAGGCAGCATCGGTTTAACATAGCCTTGGTGGCACAATGTTGGTTACAATGCCTTCAGTTACAAGTTAGCACACGACTTAGTTTTCAATTCAACAAATCTCGCTTATTTACATTCATAACAACCACAAACATGATTCCTTATCGAATGATTAGATGGCATAAGATGCGTTATACCTAATTACAATACAATCTAAATGATGATAATCAGAATACAAAATCTAATGAATTTCGTCGGTAATTATAATAATAGTAATGAATGCTGAATGAAGTCTGCAACCCTACTGTACGGTTACAACACATACATCATACGTACATCATCTTCATTAAAGACTCTTTTTCCTTTCAGCATTCAACCTCCAGCGCTCTATGAATTTACTAAATGCCGCCTGAATCATCTATTTGTAAATACCCCCGTGGGCTCGTTTTGTTCTATACCTCTTATATTTAAATCATTCAAAGCTGAGTTTAAAAATTGCCGTCTGGGTCTCCTTCTACTTCACTAACACTTCGAGGCCGAGACCATATTCTTCTACGTAAACTATCCTCCTTCATTCGCCTCACATGAACCCACCACCGAAGAGGGTTAATGCCTATACCTTCACCAATCGAGTTCATTCCCAATTTAGTCTTTATTTCGTGAAACCCAGTACCCCACTGTCATTGTAGTTAGCTGTTTATACCAGCGATAAATCTTACTAGATCCATGCTTGTTACTTCTAACTTATGAATAAGATATCCTCAGTAGTCCCAGCAAAGTTGGTCTGAGAACTGATCGTTTAAAGGATAGGTTCTTCCGGTAGATGACTTCTTTCTTACAGAATACCGTAATGGCAACTGGGAACTCAGTGCATTAGCTTTGCTGCACCTTGATTCAATCTCACTTAATACACTACCATCCTGGGAGAAAATGCATGCTAAATAATTGAAATTATCTACCTTTCGCAGCATTGTATTCCAAACCCGACCTTAAATCCTTCTAGGTATTTTACCTACTGCCATCACTTTACTTTTGGAAAGGAAAATGTCATATCATACCCACTGCACCTATTTTGAATTTCCAACATATTAGCTTGCAGGCTTTCTGCACAATCTGCCATTACGAAAAAAATTTCGGGGTAGGCCAAACTGCTTACCAAGAACTCATCCTGCCATCAATCTTTACAGCAGCCCAATTTTCAACATTAATGCCTTTCACTAATCTTAATAACCTACGCTTTATCTCACAGCCCCTCCCCCTCCACAGTAATCGTAACAAATTTTGCCCGGGTGCTCTTCCATACATATTCTCTATATCTACCAAACGTAACTGTATATTACTCTCATAGAATATCTCAACTACATGACGCATACTGAAATATCTTCTCCTGACAGCCCCTCCTTGGTCTGAAACCACATTGATTTTCACCCAACTCTCAAACATTGATCGCATTCTCCCTTCCAAAATGCCAAATAGTGCATTGTTCCCTGGTATACTGATCAATAAAATACCTCGATAGTTGTTGCAGTCCTTCCTATTCCCTTGCTTATATACTAGATATGTCCAGTTACTGCTTTTATATAATCAGATGCTACCTTACTAATGTTCCATGCTGATAATATTACTCAATGAAGCCAGTTCATCCAAGCCTTTGCACTATATTTCACAATTTCAGTTCTAATTTCATTTAATACTTCTGCTTTATTCCTATTGAGTATATTTACGACCATTTCCACATCCTCAAGCTTAATTTCACCAACATCAGTGTGCTCCCCCCTATGAGGTAAATTGTTCGCGTCATCATCAGAGAGATTTCCTTTTACGTTTAGAAGATTTTATAAATATTCTTTCCACAAGTCCACTGATTCCCTGGGATATATTATGAGTTCACATAATTTTCCCAAAATACTATTCATTCCCCATATTCCATGACTTTTTATTACTGTCCGAAGGAAGCATTCCCTGCCGCATGAACTACCTTTTTCAGCTATTTACCAAAATCTTTCCACGACCTCTTCTGGATTCAACATAATCATTAGCTTTGCTCTGTAACTCTCATACACCTGAAATCATCAGTCCACCTTTAGAGTCATTTTTATGCGCCTTCCTTTTACGTTGATAAGCTTATTTCCCTTCATCCTTCAACCAAGATGTTCGATCATTCCAAATTTTACTCACAGTTGATCCATGCTGTTACTACTACAGCATCCTTGTATGCCATTCGATCTTTTTCTAGATCCTCAACCTGCTAACTATCTATTCTTTGAAACTTTTCACTAATCATATTCATGTACTTCTGTCCAATTTTCTTGTCTTCGAAATTTTCTACTGGTATATGTCTCCAGACAGATTTCATTTTCTCTACCCTACGCCTAGAGATACTTAATTCACTACAGATCAATTAGTGGTCTGTCATCAGATTGACATCATGCGTGGTCTTGTTTCCGTAGACCATCGATGGACTTTTCGGGAATTATCCGTAGAGGTTGGTCTAAGTCATCAAATGGTGCGGCACATACTGCCGTAATGACTTAACATGTGGAAAATTGGTTCCCGTTGTCCTTAACAACAACTCACCAGCATACATAACTGGCACCGGTATGCATTGACTGGCATCCTTGTGGGCCGATATCCCAACAAAGGAAACGCATTTCTGCAGAGTATTGTCGCCATTGATGACGTGTGAGCACGAGCCTATGAGCCTGAATTAAAGCATCAATGGAATGAATGGTGTCACCCAGGTTCGTCACGTCCACAGAAATTTCGAAAGGAACCGAGTCGGGCGAAGGTTTTGTTGATTGTGGCCTGCGACTCCGTATGCGGCGTCTGATGGACAAACCGTCAAAAGTGACAACTATTGTCAACTTCTAGAGTGACAACTGCGTCCGTCTATGCGGCGCAAACGTCCGCGTTCATTGCGAGACCATCGCTATATTGTGTTGCATGACAATGCATGTTGTCATGTCGTAAGGAATGTCTATGTCTTATTGCAGCAGTGGCACTGGAAAGTTTGGAACACCTTCCGTACTCACCAGACATTAGCCTTTGTGAGTTCGACTTGTTTCCGAAGTTGATCGGACTCCTCTGAGGCCTCCGTCGCTGTGATCAACAGAGAACGCCTTGCCAAGTGTCGCGCAAAAGCTGCCCAACATTTGCCAAAAGGTAATAACATTTGAGGGTGACTAAGTTGAAGGAATGTAATGCAGTTGTATATGTTAGTTCATTAAATATTGCGTTCTATCAATATTTCCACTACTTTATTTGCAGCCCTCGTATTTGGCACCCAGGACATAAAAGAATAACCTTCTTGTAAAATTATAACTTCGTACGTCAGTCTGTTCTGAAGGGATGAAGAATTAGGTGTGGAACGTTCTAAAACATTTCCTACTTCGCAAGTAGGATTTTAAAATATTTACTGCAAATTGGCACTTTCTTCACACCAGGGGCTGTACCTTAAATTAGTCCACGGTCACCTCTTTTCCTATCCCACCGTCACCATAAGACCTATCTGTGTTGGTGCGACGTAAAGCAAATAGAAAAATAATTCAAACCTCCTGTTATTTAATACCGATAATAAAATTTGAAATAGCGTGCTCTTTTGTGGTAATTTGCAGGCCTTCGGTCTGAGCAGCTGTCGCTTAGTAGGCCAAGGCCTTAAGGGTTGTAGTGCCATGGGTTTAGTTTGGTTAGTGCTCTTTCGTGGAGATACTTCATTCACGGGTGGGTATAAAATTCACAATCATCAATCAATAAATGAGTCACTACTCCCCAGGTGGCAGATTCCCTATCTGTTGTTTTCCTGGCCTTTTCTTGAATGATCGCAAAGAAATTGGAAAATTATTGAACATTTCCCTTGGTAAGTTATTCCAATCCCTAACTCCCCTTCCTATAAACGAATATTTGCCCCAGTTTGTCCTCTTGAATTTCAACTTTATCTTCATATTGTGATTATTCCTACTTTTAAAGACACCACTCAAACTTATTCGTCTACTGATGTCCTCCCACGCCATCTCTCCTCTGACAGCTCGGAACATACTATTTAATCGAGCAGCTCGTCTCCTTTTTCCCAAATTCTCCCAGCCCAAACTTTTCAACATCTTTGTAACCCTACTCTTTTGTCGGAAATCACCCAGAACAAATCGAGCTGTTTTTCTTTGGATTTTTTCCAGCTCATGAATCAAGTAATCCTGGTGAGGGTCCCATACACTGGAACCATACTCTCGTTAGGGTATTACCAGAGACTTATATGCCCCCTCCTTCACATCCTTACTACAACCCCTAAATACCCTCATAACAATGTGCAGGGATCTGTACCCTTTATTAACAATCATATTTATGTGATTACCCCAATGAAGGTCTTTTATTATATTAACACCTAGGTATTTAGAATGATCCCCAAAAGGAATTTTCACCCCATCAACGCAGTAATTAAAACTGGGGGATTTTTCCTATTTGTGAAACTCACAACCTGACCTTTAACTCAGTTTATCATCATACCATTGTCCACCGTCCATCTCACAACACTATTGAGGTTACCCTGCAGCCGCTCACAACCTTGTAACTTATTTATTACTCTGTACAGAATAACATCTGCAAACAGCCTTATCTCTGATTCCACTTCTTTACACATATCATTGATATATATAAAAAAATATAAAGGGGCAGTAATACTGCCTGGAGGAATTCCCCTCTTAATTATCACAGGGTCAGATAAACCTTCGCCTACTCTAATTCTCAGAGTTCTCTTTTCTAGAAATATAGCCACCCATTCAGTCACTCTTTTTTCTAGTCCAATTGCACTCATTTTTGCGAGTAGCCTTCCATGATCTACCCTATCAAAAGCCTTAGATAGGTCGCAATACAGTCCATTTGGCCTGCTATATCTTGCTGAAATCCTATAAGCTGAGCTTCAGTCGAATAACCTTTCCTAAATCTGCCGAACCAGTTATTAATTTCGCAAACATGTATAATATAATCAGAAAGAATGCTTTCTCAAAGCTTACATACAGGCCATATGTGGCTGGGAGGCGTGACCAGTCTTAAGGAGAATAATCGATAGGAAAAGCTTTGTGGATTACAACATTTTACCGGTCAAGCGACGATATGATGTGATACGGTTTGATGATTTTCGGTGTCTCTAATTAATTGTATAAATTCAGGTATATTATGTTATGAAATGTTTTCTTTCCTAGGTAATTTATAAATTTATTTCATCCTGAATTTTTTTGTCGGACTGAAGAACATGAAAAGAAATGACTTCCACAATAACAAAATACGCATTTTTACAGCATTCCCCTTTACCTCACAATCGACTAAATTCCACTGCAATGTCGCACTGGCGCAGAAAAGTGCATAAAATTATCATGCTATTGACACCTAGCGAGTTCATCTGCAAGGTAGAGGTAAAAGCACACATTTGAGAGTTTTTAATACAGAAGTAACATTCCAAACTGTCTAAGAGAATGTAGAGCAAACAAGAACACCGTCTTTAACATTTACAGTACAGAGAATTTAAAAGTTGAAATGATTTAATTAATTTAAATCTTAGGGGTAAAATGATAGCCCGGTTTCAAGTCTTCTTTACCCTGCAAGCGAAAAGGTTAAATACATTTTTCACAGGAGTAGTAAACGAATTGAAGGAATGACGGTACGGTTTTGTTTCTCATCACGCAGGCTGTAGAACTGCGTATGACTGAGTGAAGTACTTACGGAATCAAACTGCCAGATCAAGTTACTGTACGAAACTTATGTCTGTAAGAGCTTCTGGCAACAGCTGCGAGCTTGACAGCGATGACATATGGAAAGTCATCCATTAAGTGTTTCTCGTCTACCTAGCTCCTTGAAACTCGTAAAGCAAAGATATGAAATATGTATTCCAGTACAATAAGTAATAAATACTGAAATATATGTGTTATCAAGAAATATTATATTATTAACTTACAGGCAAAGAAAACGTCTTTGTCTATCTAGTGAAATACAAATATGTACTTTTATCAAAATGCTTTGTACAAAATACAATCACTCTCGCGTAGCAAAATAGGGCAGCTTAGATCTAATATGTCGGACCAAATTTTTGTGTAACGAAGTTGGCTGTTAAATGCTACATATGAATAAAAAAGGCGTCATAAAATGACGTTTATGCTTAATATAATATTCCTTGGAGGGCCAAGCATTTTCACAACCGCCAAGAGCCAAGTGGGGAAAAATATGGACCCGAAGTTATTTTTAGTTACACATACATACATACATACATACATACATACATACATACATACATACATACATACATACATACATACATACATTACCATTATGAACCGTTATGGCTTTCAACGATCAGTCTGAAAGCCACTGTGAATATACAAAATGTCTCCACAATCCTCTATTTTCACCTTCGTGACACACTTTTCTTTTCAGTTAATATTTCGACAATGGTGCTGTGGCCTCACTTAGTTCTATACCACTTATCTTTAAATTGTTAGAAACTGAGTCTAGCCATCGTTGTCTTTGTCTCCCTATACTTCTCTTACCCTCCATAACAGAGTCCATTATTCTCCTAGGTAACCTATCTTTCTCCATTCGCCTCACATGACCCCACCACCGAAGCCGCTTTATGCGTACAGTTCATCCATCGAGTTCTTTCCTAACTTAGCCTTTATTTCTTCATTTGTAGTTATACACAGATGTTATGACCAGTACACTTCATTAACACTCAGAAATTCATTTCTACAGACACATTTAATGTATTGATGAAGTTAAATAGAACATATTGCAAGCTGAAGTAGTAGAAATTAAAAAATGAGGAAAACACACAGTACAAGCAAACACCGAATAACTATTGTTACATTTCTGTTCAGTTCTCGTTTGGAACACTTCAAACAAACGTTCTCTTTTACATTAACATTTTAGAAATAGTGTTACTCCCCCAGATTTCAGTTCAGTTCTCATTTTCAGCAGTTCTCACACTTTAAACTAACTGTTTTCCTGGCATGTTCATTGCAGACCCACTTGTGGCACACTGAACAAGTGAAATCAGTTTTTCTATCACTGGTTCTCGGACAAGATGTGCATTTCCTGCCTTTTCTCCCAGTTGACTCACTTAGCTCCGTCTGCTGTTTCCCTTTTACTCCAAATGTTGGCAGCAGCTCTTATAATACAGTATGAAGATTTGGATTTTCAACTACGCGTCGTTTTAGTTAGTGACTTCAAAATATGTTGAGGTAGCTCAATAGAAAAATTTTGTCTTCTGTCATTTCTTCCACTCATCCAATCAGGTTTAGCTAACATGAATATAACATATGCGCTCAGAGTTGCTGTATCCAGAATATTCATAAAAGGACGGAATGGCCATTTTCGGGTTGTTCAGCAACATGTGTATCTTCGTACCATCTGGTGAGCGGTATCTACTCCAGCCTTTGTACTATTATAGTATTAATTTCAGAAATTCGTTTCTCATCGTTCTCTAGTATTGTAGCATGATGGTTTTGTGCTGACAAGAGAATCACACTTATTTTCGGTAGGTACATACGAAACTCCGTCATAGTGTCAGTGAATGCAAACAGAGAAGATTTCTCTGGCAGTTTGTTACTACCCAGCTCCATGGGTATGTCTCTCTTGTTCTTTCTCCATTTCCCTTTTAAAGTCAGTTTATGCTGAAGAAGTTCCTGTGCAAGATCAAAGTCTGTGAAGAAATTTCCCGCCACGCCCTGATCCGTACATTGGATGAACCAAATCAAGAATAACTCTTTTTCCTCGCCCTTTCTCAGTTTGTGAACATACATTGAAAGTTTAAAGTTTAATGATACTTCACATCAGCTAACACCCACACTATTATTCCACATCTTTCAGGTTTTGATTTCATGTAAACTCTGAAAGGGCTTGTTCCTCGAATTGACACCAATTGTTCATGAAGTGTGCCCTAGACACGAAGCTCAAAACAATCCACACAGATTCTATCAAATTTATTGCACACATCCTGCAGAGCTGCCAGTTTGTTTCCTCGCCTCTTTTCTTCTCTTGTAGATATATCATCAAAGCGAATGAGGTCGAGTAGAAGCTTGAACCTAGTCTTGGACATTGTTGCGGCGTAAATATGCCGTCTATCTGTTTCGTCTGTTGTCCACATTTCGCCTATATCCTCGCGATTGTCCCTAAAAGCTCCTACCACAAGCAATATTGGGAAAAAAGCTTTCATTTCAACATTATCTTTCGAAACAAAGTTTCTCTTCTCACTAGGGTGAGTTTTGTTCCATTCATCGATTTACCTTTAACCTTCTTCATTAGTACGCACATTTCATCTACACTATCTTCTGTTATTTGGAGAAAGAAACAGTTTTTATCTACTCAATATTCTGCGATTTTCTGCCCAGACCAGATAGAGAGTTCAGTATATTAGCAGCAGGTCGTCTTGAAGCACGTGGTGTTTTCTTTGACCTTGCGTGTCACTTTCTTCATCTACTTCTTTTCAATATAATCTTCTTCTGAAGATGATTCATCAAACAGATAAAGATGTTCTTCTATTTCATCATCAGTGAGTGTTATACGTCCATTGTCGTCAACTATACCAACAGTTAAAAGTCAACACAGTGAATTCAAGCCGATGAATCAGTACTGCCAATTTCCCTGCAACAATATTACTATAAAGAACCGAAAAATAGTGCATGGAAAGGAATTTGATAGAGTGCCAAGTGGGGTGTATTTTGGACCCCAGAAGATAAGTCCTTGTCAGAATAGAATATACTACTTGTTATGAACCGAAGAACTACTTTTTGTTAACTGCATTCCAAAATAATGTAAAGTCAGCTACTAAACGTACTGATGCACAGAAATCATTCTGTTGTTAAATACCATCGAATAATATGGCTGGGGGACAAAATGTAACCCGCTTGGCCCTCCAAGGGAGGCATATTTTATGTAGCTATTTTAAATGTGCATGTTGTAAAATAAACTGAGCAATAAATTACCGACAGAAGACTTTACCTGAACATCAGTGGTGCACTTTCTGTAAAATGATGTGTCATATTTGAAGTAAAAGTTCAGGCCCGTCTTAGTAAATGTGAATAATTTTACGCAGTACATATTACCCGCAAACGCGCGCAAAACGCTCGTGGAAATTATTCCTTTCTTCCACCAAGCAAAAATTAAAATACTTTTAAGAATAGCTTAAAAAATGTGTATAAATTAAATTAAATGGTTAGCCTTCACAGTATGAAACCAGACGAGCTGCGAACAATAGGAAAGGAATGCTATCGGAGAAATGTATTCCAAGTTGAATCGACATGAACTAATAATCATTTCCATTTCATTTCAAAAGCGACATATTCGTTCATTCTGTAATTCAGAGTGGTAAATTTCGCCACCATTTTGTTCTAGTGGCAGGCAGGGCTTAGATGACGACTTCAGCTAATAAACTACAAGTATTAGTACTTCATTATGTCAACAATGTATGATGGCCACCGCATAGTTGCTTGTACTCAGTAAAGTTTGAGACATATATTTCTGATATTCAGTTGTTTAAATAGTGCTATCTATGAACAATAGATTTAATTACACTAATAATTTATTTGTTAGAAAAGCATATAACTTTCTTTGAACGCACAGCTTATAACTTTCGTCCTTAGTCATTGCTCAAGTGGCAAAGCGACTGGAATTGTTTGGTTTAGAAGCATTAAATATGCGACCGGTATTCAATGGTTCAATTCCAAACGCCCTAACTTCTTCGATCTTAGGAAAATACGATTGCGTGGAATAGGCTGGTAGGTGTTAGGATTCGATAGAATGCAAAAAATGAAATGAGAGCAAAATTTTCACCGTTACGGTACATATTGTATATCGTTATCAGATAGGTATAAATCACTTAGGCTGGCTGGAAACCTACAGATTCCTCGTCGAGTAAAAAAATAAACGTAAATGTGTTGTGGATGGCAAAAATCAAGGGATATGTAGGGAGAAATTTCTAGTGTTGTCATTTTTTTTCTACCTGCATGTTGTTTACGGCATCATTGACGGTCAGTGACGATTTCATATTCTCTCAACTAGAATAGCGATGAAGTGTGAGTGCGGGGACTTTCGCAAACTTATAAAATAATCATTAGCCAACGTATGGGAACATTGTGCGGTATTGTTTAGTTAACTAACTGAAGAATGATTCATACATTCAAGGTGAATTTTTGTGCGTTATTTTAGGTGTTTCATTGCGTATCAAAGTGCGCTGAAACATACTTCACGAGTGATTTCAAATTAATGCTGGCTGGCTTCGTAGTATGTGCAATGGATATCAAAATAACTTTCTTTATTAGTCTGTGAGTACCCTTTGAACATACAAATTCCTATTCTTGCTACTGTGTAAACTTGCAATGTAATTTAGCCTCCGTTTGGATTTTTCTGTGAGAGTAATAACACTTCTTTGAGTGGGTCGGCAGGTCACCGGCAAGCATAAATGAAAGATATCTCCTCACTGTTGCATCCCGTATCGTTTCATACCGTTCGTACATTATTTCCTGATTCCTAAGCATGCAGCCGCGTTGGTAAATTGGGAGCCGTAAATTTCTGTATCGAAGCGATCTGGGATATTTTATTCGTTTGTTTTCAATTTCCAGTATTGTAATGGTAATTGAGATTTCTATGGTGAATTTACATCATCAATATGATGTGAAATGATCATTTTCTGCTGTAACCCATAGTGTGCCTATTTTGTGTACTTACATAAATTTAAATGTCAGATGCTGAAGAGTGACGTCATAGTTTCATCATGGCTGTCCTTCAACAAGTTGAAGGGACGTCATAAAAATGGGTACCATGTCAAAAGGGTCGTAGACCTTGGCAAGTGTTTGTATTTAATAATTACGAAATTGCAAAAAATCGTATGTTTCGCATCTTAGTTCCTTCGCCCTTAAGGTTTAGGAATTTCTGAGACCCGAATTTGAGATAGTCGGCTTATGTACCGGAACCCTGTTCTGTCTGCTTCCAAACTAGTTGCTTGTATATGTGAGTGTATACTGTGATCTGAAATTAGTGAATTTTGTTTTATGCATTTGTCTTTGTTTCTTGAACAATGAAAATTGATGCAAATAACGTGCTAGGGGTTTTAAACAAGACTGAATTGCTGTCTTCATCACGTGAAGTACATGAGGAGGAAATATATTGTAAACATTACCTCCAGTTTGATTAAGAAACTTGAAGACGCCACTATCGCTGAAATCCTGGAGAGTGAAGAACTGCTGCAAATGACTTTCAAAGAAATATCTGGTTTTGAAGCTGCTTATTAGCCTTTGCATGATGATGTAGCAAATACTATGTTCCATTCGATTAAATCACGAAGATAACAGCAAAATGATAGAAATAAAACCCTGCTTGTAAAAGAATAAAGGCAGTCATATGGGGAAGAACTAACGGGATACCTCAATGTATTATTAATATTCTTATTATGATTCTTATCATCATTACCACTAACATTGTTTCGTACACACACACATAATTCACCAAACTTAAATATCATAACGTGCTGTTCGCTTACCACCTCTTTTACATACAATTACAGATCTTGTTTCTCAATATTAAAAATAGGATTAATTTTACTCTCTATAATCTGTCACACTTATTTCATAATTCATTAATTCAAATGGAGACGGTAGTTTGACTACTGTACAATTGAATATTAGTAGTAATTGGATTAATCAATCAAATGAAAAAAGTGATATTTGAGGTAGGGTCCGGTGAAAGTTCACTTTACTCCCTTGGTTATTACTTCGGATTAGCAGAGAAGTATCTGTAGCAAATTTAGTTGTTTCCTGATGTCGTAATATGCTCGACTTATTTTTGTAATACTTAATAAAATGTAACTAAACTTACTGTCCGTAGTTACTCAGTTCAGTCTTTCATTTTTTGCAAGCTGCTGAGAATTAACAGCCTCTCAATTATTTGCATTTATTTCACTGCTTCCCTTGTGATAAATTTTGTGACAGAGTTATTGACCTAAACTACTGTACCAAGAGGTCATCTTCTGAAATCCTCATTGAACTTGTGTGAGAACAAGATGTCTAACTTTCGTCTTTGAAGGAGCATTGCTTGTACCCGCCGGCTAAGTTTAGTTTGGAAGTACAAGTTGGAGCTGACCGAGGAAGTTACAACGGCATATGGCTAATGAGACCCATCTCTATGTGGTTATATTAGCAAGGGTAAGGAAAACCCCACTGTGCTTTATCAGCTGAGATGTTCCGGTCTTGGATACTAAAACAGAATATATGAATGAGTAACTTGTGCTCTTGTCAAATCTAACTCCCGAGAAATTACAAATTGCATCATATTATTCAGAAAGAGACAAACGTTACTTTGCAAAAAGCTGATGTCAATATTATTAATATGTGACTGGAGAGGAAAAAAAAATCTTTCTAAAGAGCTATAGATCGTGTATCATACAACCTCGTCTTTACATTTCAATTGACCGAGCGAGTTGGCCGTGCGGTTAGGGGTGCGCAGCGTTGAGCTTGCATTCGAGAAATAGTGGGTTCGAAGCCCACTGTCAGCAACTCTGAATGTGGTTTCCCGTCGTTTCACATTTTCACACCAGGATAACACTGGAGCTGTACCTTGATTAAAGCCACGACCACTTCTTTGCCACTCCGAACACTTTCCTATCCCATTGTCGTTATGAAACCTGTCTGTCGGTGCGACGTAAAGCAAACTGTAAGAAATCATTCAAATTTGAAATACGCCCTTAATCACGTAGACACGTACTGCAATTAAGTGAAATTAGGAATGGAAGTTTGACGTAGAACTCTATATAAAATATCTTACCGTTGGAAACTGCAGAACTCAAGACAATTTCAGTAAGAAGTGCCAAACAACATTACCGTTGACGGTAGTCGTTGACCTTCTGTTCCAGAAAAGAATATTTTCAATCCCGACTGATTAAGTGGGCGTTTCAAGGCGTTTAAATGTGGCAAATCTGTTTCAATGACCCATACAGAATGTATTAGTCATCTCCGGGCCTCTTAAAGTACTCGCAGTTGTAGTGGGCTTAATACAAATATCGTTGTTATTTCGTCACTTAATACCGTCAACAAATATGAGCCACTCATTCACTTAACGGGGTTAAGGACTCGAAGGACTAATGTCGAGGACAGTATCCAGAAGCTTATAAATAGTATATCAGCTTCCAGTTTGCTCTTGGTTGACTATGAAATAATGTAGTGGATATTTCTTCCGTACGGCTAAAATCACTCTGTTCCGAATACCACTCGATGTTCACTGTTTATTTTAGGCTGACAAAGTAACCCCGTGACTTTCTCGCTTCTGATTTTATGAAACATAGTCACGATAATTGGAGTGGGGTAAATGGAATATCCGTTTAGCAGTTTGTTTCGGAGTTCTTTTAGTCTCGATTTATTGAAAAGAAAATGTTGAAATCCTCCCAGCAGTAAAGTAGACTGCAAGCGCCTTTCTGTGAAATGTAAGAAATAAATTACATTTAATATTTATCTCAGCTCAATTCCTATCGGAATATTTATTTTTTGAATGTAATAATAATAATAATAATAATAATAATAATAATAATAATAATAATAATAATAATAATAATAATAATAATAATAATAATAATAGAAATCTCTTTTGCCGTCAAGAGAAACATACTCGGCTCAATTACAAATGTAAATCCTGTAAACGATAGACTAATGACAATCATCGGAAAGTGTGCAACTAAAACGTGCACACTAATTAATGCAAATATGCCAATCAATGAGGACAATGAAACAAACCGCTGAAAGGTAGACAAATCCTTGGAAACACTAGAAGATATAGTATCGATAATTCCTAAGAGCACGTCAAAAATTGTTCTAGGCGACTTCAATGAAAAATTAGGCAAGGAAAGGAAACCAAAAAAAAAAAAAAAACAGCAGGAAAATTATTAGCACATAAATGGACCGACAAAATGGACAATGGTTAGTCGAACTCTGGAGGATATTTAACCTTAAAATCATGTTAACACATTTCAAAAAAGGAAGCATAAAAGCAAATCACACGGAGACCACCGAACACACTCATCGGCGAATTTTAAATTGACCATGTAGCAACCTCTTATCCAAACCACAGTGAATTTATGAATGTTCAAGTCAGAAGAGGTGCAGTCATAGACTCAGATCATTACCTGACAAGAATCAAACTATAGTTGAAAATTCAGGGATTCACAAAAAAGGATCCACTAATCCCAAAATTTGACCTCACAAGGATCCAACCATCTCTCACAGAAGAATTGGAGAGAAAGAAAGCAAACAATTGGAAAAAACTCAAAGGAAAACTGATTACAATAGCACAAACACTAATTCATCTGCAAAAAGGAAATGAAGAGACACCCTTAGTGGAATGAAAAATGTGAACAAGCAATGCAATCTCGACAGACGGCATATAACAATTGGAACAGCAAAAAGACGGCGAATAATTACAAAATATTCCTGGCAGTGAGCTAAGAGACAGCTCAATTGATCGAACAGACCAAAAGTAAATTTGAAAATGATCAACTACTTGAAATCGAGAAAGACTTTGAAAGAAACAACACTTGCAATTTCTATAAGAACTTCAGAACTAAGCTTTCAAGATATCAAAAACGTAGTAACTGATTCAAGAAATAAAATGGAGAGTCGGCACTAAATAACAAAAAAATATCTGGGGGGAACTCACCAGATATTTTAATAAATCACCTAACAGTCCAGAACCAACACAATGATTTTCTCCACAAGGACCTGAAAATACTAATCGAAATTCATTACCACCAGATGAAGAAAAAATCGCAGGACAGATAAAGGGACATAAAAACAAACATCAGGTAAAGATGGAATCATAGATGACGTCCTCCAATTAGCATACCCAAACACCGTAAAAGAAATTACATAAAACCATACAAGAAATTTGGCAAACAGAGCAAATTCCTATAAGGCAGAAAAATGCATTAATTCACCAGCTACACCAGAAGGGGGACATGACAGATATGAACAACTACGGAGGAGTCTCACTAGTATCGTTTGCATACAATATTCCATCTCAGTGCCTTCTTAACAGTGCACAACAACAACTAGAACCACAAATCGCAGGATATCAGGCATGATTCAGACCAGGCCGATCGTGTTAGAGCAAATCTTAAACCTAAAGCTAATACTAAGACATCAGAGAATTTGTATCAAAAATTTAGTCTGCACATTTGTTGATTTTCAAAGAAACCTGCGATCGCAAATGACTTTTCCAAATACTGAAAGAACAAGGTTTATGCATGAAAAATTTGCAGTCATAATAGACACTGACAGACACGATGTCCAAGGTAAAATTCATGGGGGAAACCTCAGATCCCTTTGAGATCAAAACGGGAGTATGAGAAGGAGATAGATTCTTACGTATATTCTCCAAATTTGTCCTTGAAAAAGTGATACAAGAATGGCACAAAAATAAATTAATCCTCAAAATTCACCAACCAATCACTTTAGGTAGAGGAAATTTAACGATAGTTCACGTAGCATTTGCGAAAGACGTAGCAGTATTAACCCGAGACATTTCAACAGAACAAAATTGGATTGAACTCTTGAAAGCAATTGCGGAAAATGTCGGCCTTCAGATATCTTTCGAAAATACAGAATACTTAACCTGCAACAAACAAGCACCAACATTCATGGAGACCAAATGTGACAAAATTAATCGAGTATCACGATTTAGGTATCTTGGTGAAACAATTCGTAAAAATGAACGCTAAACAATAGCCAATGGAATTAGATGCCAAAAGATGGAAACTGCATATCGACTAACCCAAAATATCTATTACAATAATTTACCTCCAAGCACACAAAACTAAGACATTAAAATAAAGTTATTAAACCGGAATGCTTTATGGATCAGAGACGCTAATCTTAAACAGGAAAGCAGACATTGAAAACATTGAGAAAAAGGAACGCCAAATCATAAGAAGAATTGTAGGCCCAAAACTCACCGACGGACAATAGAAACATGGCGGCGGACAGGAAATCATGCAATACACAAATATTGATAGGATACGTAGGCTAATATTCTATGGAAATACTAAACTAATGCATCCAGAAAGACTTACCAAACAAATAGTCGAATTCTATGAAAATAGGAGTAAGGCTAAAACAGACAGAGTGAAATGGATTTTCGAAATCGAAACCGATTGGAAACAGGCAGGAATTACACCAAAAAATGCCTAAAACAGGGTAATCTTCAAATCCAAAATTCACAAATGGCAAGTTGACCAAGAGGAAAGACCAAAGAAGAAGAGTAGGACAACCTGGTTTAAAGACAGAAAGGAACCCCGCAGTAAACTAATGAACGAACTATGGGCAATAATGGAAGGCAAATGCACGTCTCTAAATACTTTGCATAGTCCTAATGGACTTACTCACAAATATATAATACTACTGCTACTATTAATCCTACTACTACTGGCACTACCACTGCAAATAATAATGATAAAAATTATAATATTAAGAGGGGTAATAATAGGGATGTGACGAACCCATCGCCCAGTGGGAAACCACTGCAATCAGCCACCCGAGTATTGGCGGGAAAACCATAACTATTCAGGTAAGGAGGATATGCCTGCTCGCAGCCTTAGAACATCTTGAGGCCCTCCATGGCTAACAACCTTGGTTGTATTTATAATGAGCTATTTGCTCCAAGCTAAGCTAAAGCTTCTCAAGCATGATGGTAAAACGAAGACATGAAGTTAATACCCCTGGTGGCAACATTTTAAAGAAATCCACCGTCGCCGACAAGACGAGTCGGAGCGTCTTGGAAGTCCTGAACAGTTACGAATGCTGAAACCCATATCTGAGACATTTTGGCAACGTTCAACATAAACAGTCTAGTACAAACTGGTAAGATGAAACAGCTGACAAATACCCTCCACGAAAATAAAATCACAGTAATGGCTCTGCAAGAAACTCGCTTCACTGACGAAGACACGTTTGAGTCTGAAGGGTATCGATTCTTCAAGAGCAGATCCCATAAGAGAGTAATGATAAACACCCCTATCTTCGGTAAAGCTTTTGTTGTCAACACCAGAATCCTTAAGTCAGTCTCAAATTTTTGAGCTGTTAATGATAGAATAGGCCGACTATCCCTGCGTTGTGCAAATAAAACATATGCGCTAGTCAATGCACATGCTGCAAATAATGAACAAATCAAAAAAGTCCTGGAAGACCCAGATAGATTCTGGAACGTTCTGGATGCCAGATTGGCGAAAAACCCTAAACACCACGTCAAGATCCTAATGGGTGATTTTAATGCTCAGGTAGGACGTGAACGGAAACACAGGAAATTTGTTGGGCTCTACCCAGCACACAAAAGAACCAGCAATAATGGAGAACGCCTCGTTGAACTACAGGTATGTGATAACCACAACCTCCAACCGATGTCAACACAATTTCGTCACTTGCCAAGAAAACTGATGACATGGAGATGCCCAAACAAAACAATAAGCGAATTCGAAATAGACCATGTTGCTATATCTCCAAGATACAGTCCGGAAATCATGAACGTTACCGTTAAAAAGGGAATAAAAATTGACTAAAGGACACTTCGTATCAGTAATCAAGTTTCGGCCAATCCCTCTCAACAAAAACGAACCTACCATATTTCGCTTTGACACAAAAAAGCTCAGAGAAAGAGAGAATGAATTCAAAGAACTTGCCCAACCAGTGGAAAAGGATTTCAACAGCACGAGATAGCAGATGATACAAGCTGCAAAAGGAGTGGCCGAAATCAAGAAAGGAAGAAGCCCAGGTGGTGGAATAATAACTGCGAGAAGACCTTAGGGGATCGTCTGAAAGCCTGGAAAATGTATCACACCTCGAAAAAAGAAGATGATTGGAAGATGTACAAAACACAACAAGCACAATCTGCAAAAATAATATGCAGTGAGAAACGCAAGTATGAGAAGGAACTACTGGACAAGATTGAGCAAGACTTTCATAGAGGTGAGACCCGTGAATACTTCAGAAATTTTAAAAAGATGGTTCAAGGATACAAGGCACCTTCCCTTTGCTTTCTAAGGAAAGATGGAACTCTTGCAACATCAAATGAAGAAAACTGCGAAATCTTAGCTAAGTATTTTAACGACCTTTTAAACTGTGAAAAACCAGCCAACCCCATCAAGACAAACAAACCAGTGAGCAAATCCTGCCACCTTCTCCACCAAATCGCGAAGAAATCAAACGCCACATAAAAGGACTGAAAAATAACAAGGCTCCTGGTGAAGACTCCATGATTGCGGAACTGTGGAAACATGCCCCGGAAGAAGCAATTGATATCCTACACCAAATCATTGTAGATATATGGGAAAAGAACAACTACCAGAGGACTGGAAGCTAACCTTGATCCATATTTTATACAAGAAAGGAAATATAAGAGTTGTGAACAATTACCGTGAAATTTCTCTTCTGTCAGTAGCCTGCAAGATCCTGTCACTATCCATCCTTGAAAGACTAGAACAGCAAGTTGAACACAAACTCGGTGAATACCAAACAGGTTTTCGGAATGGCCGATGAAGTGCAGAACAAACACTTAACCTAAAAACCATAATAAGATACTATATGCTGAGAGGTCGAACCTATGTATCTACATTTGTAAACTTCAGGAAAGCATACGACTCCAACGACCGTGATGTGTTCCTTAACATCCTTGCAGAAATGGGAGTCGATGAGAAACTGCTGGCGATAATAAGGGCACGCTAATACCAAATTCAAACTGAAATTCCAAGGATGTCTTTCTGAACCCTTTGAGATCGAAACAGCCGTTCGACAGGGAGATGGGCTGTCACCTCTTTTGTTCAACTGCGTACCTGTGAAGGTAATACAGGAGTGGCGAAAGACGTAAAAAAGAAACCTTTACATACCCGTAAGTATTGGGACAAAGAAAAATGGAGTGGAAATTTATTGCTTAGCGGTCGCTGATGGTATAGCCCTTACGACAGAAAATTTTGAAAGTGCAACAGAACAGATCAATGTGTTGAAGGAAGTAGCAGAACAAACAGGTTTACAAATTTCCTTTCAAAAGGCATAAGTAATGTTAAATATCAAAGATTATACGACACAACTAAAGACCAAATATGGAACGATAAACCGTGTTAGTAAATTTAAATACCTTGGGAAATGGATCCAGTAAAATGGACTTGACAAAGAGGCCATAGCAGCAAGAATCAAGAAAATGGAAGTCACTTTCCAAACCACCCGCAACATATACAACAAAAAGTGCTTTTCTCTGAACACAAAAATTCGTTCCTACAACACTGTCATGAAACCGGTATGGCGGTATGCATCTGAATGCCTTATCCTATCCGAGAAATGTGTGCTTGCGGATTTATAGAGGAAAGAAAGAAAGATCCTACACACCATACTTAGCCCAAACTACAAAAATGGCATCTACATTAGAAAATCCATGCAAGAAGTGTACTCTAAGATAGAGAAGATCACGGACACAATGCGAAAAGGCAGAGTTCGCTTCTACAAAAACGCCAATGCCATGGTACGTTAATGTCAAGAATGATCTTAAAGAACTGGGCCTACAAGCAGAAAATGCACAAGGCCGAAATCTTTTCAGAGCAGCCATCAAGACTTTTGGGACTTTCCGGGACAAAAAACAGGCAACTGGTGCTAAATGGACAAACGAACTTCGTCCTAAACACAGTGAGCTAATGAAGACGACGTGGATCAAGCGAAAAATGAACAAATGCCACAATGTAAAGTGAGTCTTATCGTGGTCCCTAGTTGGCCGATTAGCGAAGTTGAATGAATAATAATAATAATAATAATAATAATAATAATAATAATAATAATAATAATAATAATAATAATAATAATAATAATAATAATAATAATAATAATTGTATCAGGTATACAAGTTCCCCGGCCTGTCACCTGTGACAATGATCGTGAATATCTAAAACTCTATAAAACTTTCTTATTCATTTGTTAGATGGCTCTGCCGTCTATTTTCTAGCGATCTCTAGTGGACTAAACACAAATTAATTTCTGAAAATATTTCACTTGTTGTAGTAGGTAAACCTTTTTCTGGTTATTGTATTTTTGATATGCCGAAGTTATCAAAACGTCGCCTGGTTCCCCCTCTAATGTAACCTTCCAATCACAAGCCTAGCCAAACAAATCCGTAGGAGTGTACGGAAATTTTGTCTATCAGTGCTTTGGATTTTAATTTCATCAGGAACTTTCCCCTGCGGAGCTATTTATGGAGAGCCCTTCAAGGACGTCTTGTCTAATTTGCTCCGGTTATTGAGAGTGCGACTTGATGGAGGTTAGAGAGGGCAGGAGGCAGGGTGCGGCCGGCTTGAAGACGATCCAGCTGTAAACATATGATATTGCCAGCGTGTATTTCGAGGGAGAAAATTCAGCAGTTTCCTTAATATCTAGCATGCAATCATTTCTATGGGGCTGAAATGTAAGACCTTCTGCGCAGTCTTCGGATTCCATTTATACTTCCTGCTGGGAAAATATTTCATGTAAGGGAGCACGAGTCGTTACCCTCATTGCTTTTGCCCTTCTATTTTTGAGCTGGGTGACTAAAGTTTTCAACCTCTAAATTTTGGAAATCTTGACTTGGCCTTTAAATTTTCCCCCTTTAGTCACTCTTTTTAGTATGGGATTAGCCTCTGAGTCATTGGGCCTTAAGCCCACTTAGGTTCTTGTCTCTTACCGAATGCTCGTTAAGAAGTGCTCGTTTTTCGCCTCCTTGCATTTTGTTAATGGCCTGTTTTGGGTAACCTTTTGTTTTTATTCTTAAGACCATTTAGTAAGGGTGATTATGCCTCAGTATATTCTTTATGGTTCTTCGGGTAACCTTTTCTGCGTTAGGTTCCCTTGAGGAACATTGCTGAACCCGATTGTGAAACTTTGTAATGGACACGCACACTATAGGGCATACTGCGTATGAACACTATGAAGTGGGATCACCCCAGGAGTTACCGAATGTAACTGAGATTGTAAATAGAAACTGATCACTTGATTGAGGCTAGCCTCTATTGTATCTTGGAGCTGAGACTCCTATCATGTTCTACCTGTCAGGAGCAATAATGCTCGTTCATGTGTAAGTTAACGACTGTGAATTACTCTCAGTTAATCGCGTATCTGATGAAGGACTTCCTAGTCCAATGCATTGTTTGGGCTGACGAGCTCGTTATTAAAATGGATATCCCCATGTAATATTTCAACTTTTTCTTGTTATGACTCTCTCTGAATTTCAAGAAAGGAGCTGTTACGTAGTTCGGATGCCTCACGGAAATGTAAGTAGCTGGAGACAGTTGAAGGGGTGGATAACCGCTATTCAAGCAGAAAAGCTCGGAGCCTCCATAGAAAACTTGGAGGTAGTTCATGAGTGACCAAGGAGTACTCGGAGATCTCACCAAATAGGATTGCGAGTCATATTGTGTCAACGTCTAGGGCTACAGAGGTCAAGCATCGCAATATGTTACTGAAAAGGAATATGGAAATACTCAAATCTCCATCTCCACCACCTTCTTCATACTCAGAGACTTTCACTTTGGAAGAAGTCAACAACGCAATGAAGTCTATGAAAGCTGGCAAGGCTCCTGGCTTTGATGGCATACACGCCAAGTTCTTTATAAATGCAGGAAAAAATACCACTAGATGGTTAGCTCACTTCTTCACACAGATATTGCAAACCAGTATGTTTCCAAAACATTTCAAGAAGAGAAAATTTCTTGCCACCTTAAAGCCCCGGAAATCTTAACATCAGCCCCAAAATTACAGACCAATTGCTCTGCTTGGCTGCTGCTACAATCTTCTTCAAATACATCTTTACAACAGGATCAATTCTACCATAGATGAGCACATTCCTGTAGAGCAAGCGGGCTTCAGGCAGAACCGCAGCTGCTGTGATCAAGTTCTTTCCCTCTCGACATTTATTGAATCAGACTTACAACTACAGTAGAAAACGTCTACAGTTTTCATACATCTGACTGCAGCGTATGATACAGTGTGGAGAGATGGACTTCTGAATATGCTACTTCAGGCTATTCCCTGTAAGACGACAGGCGGCAGTAAACTTCATTGAAAACCTTCCAAGATTTTTCGGAACCAAAATGAGCAAACTGAGAAAATTAAACAATGGCCTTCCACAAAGATTGGTACTGACTCCCCTCCTCTTAAATGTCTACATATCTGACTTGGCTCAAACTGTATCTAAGAAATTCTACTACGCCGATGACATTGCGTTGGCCGTAAGACATAGCAGCATTAAGGACACGGATACAGTACTCATCAAAGACCTAGCCAACCTTGGGAACTACTTTAAGAAGTGGAGACTTCAACTAAGCGCAAGCTGAACTGAAGTGCCTTGCTTCCACTTAAATCATAAAATGGCCCAATGTACTCTCTAAATACTTTTGGAAGGAAAAGCTCTCGGACATAACAGGTTTCCTAAGTGCGTGGGTGTAGTGCTTGACCGGACACTCTCCTTTAACCAGCACCTTTCAAAAACTGCAGGGAAAATAAAGAGCCGTAACAACATATTACAGAGGATTTGTGGAACAACATGGGGTGCCTCTGCCACAACCTTGAGGTGTTTTTCACTGAGCCTAGTCTTCTCTGCAGCTGAATATTGTTGTCCAGTATGGCTCAGCAGTAGTCATGTGAAGCTTATGGACACTCAGCTGAGCAACACAATGAGAATGACCTCAGGTGTAATAATACCCACACCTTCCTACCGGTAAGTACCGGTTCGTCATAGTAATTTATTGTTCACTTGTAATATTTTCAAGTTGTTCCTCTATATTAGAGGGATATTTTTAATCATAACTATAGAGCTACCTTATAAATAGTAAACTTATTTACAGACCATAAGGACAACTTATCGACAATGAGCACTGAAATATCACATTGATTTTTAGTTCCGTTAAACTCAGGAAACTGCATTTTTTCATGCATGTAATTCACTATTTCATTTCAATCCGATTAATGGGATATAAAATTGGTTAATGTTGTATACTTCCCATATGAGGGACTAAACTTGAAGAGAGGATTTCTCCGTCTACCCACCTTCGGTGAAAGTTGGCAGTGAATAGTTATTTGAATGCTATTCAACCTAATCAAAATCGGTAGCTCCCATTTCTGGAAAGCTTGGGTTATCATTTTTCAACTCTTATTTGATTTCACACTAAATTAAAGTAATTAAGAAACAGAGTTAATGCTACAGTGATGCACAATCTCATTGGGTAAACCAGTCTGTCTCTTGTATTTAACAATCGCTATTTCGAAGCGTCCGCTTCTCCAGGTTAATTCTAATCACAATATGGGGTAGAAGTAACGGGCCCAAGCTGTTACGGTCGAGCAATTCGTGGTCCAATATAAATAGAGTGGGACTGCCGGCGGAATTCCAGAAGGGAGGTTGCAAAGGAAATGTGAACGTGCGGTGATTGTAATATTCTGTGCTGCGAATAACATTCCACACTGCGCACGATATTTCGCTGTCCAAGCAGAATTGCTGCTGCATTTATTGCTGCAACTTATATAGCCAACACGTCGAGCTTGAATGGAGATGAATAGCAGTGAACGGAAGAAGTGATGTGCAGTAAAACTGTTTTATTTAGGAACTGGACGCTTATATAAAATATTGTTCTTGTGCATATAAGATGAACGTATTGGGAGATGACATCAATCACTATAGCAGCAGTCATGAATACATTTGAAAACATATGGGCTCCATTAAATATATTTGTACAAATATTTTAAATTAGTATAATTTGGAAGAAACGAATTCTAAGAAAATTTAACCCTTGAGGCGTAATTGACTGACTTCCTACATTTTATTTTGTAATTTCTTGTTAAAACGGTGTGTTAATTTGAGAAATGTGTCATGCATATGAGCCAATGTTTCGTGTTTTCCAAATTCTTTATACTTCATCAATACTACTGTCCCATTTTGATGTTGTCAATGTAGAGCGGAATAGAATATGAGAGCCGCGGTGATACATTAAATCAGTTCTTCCTTCATTTGACTATCATAGTGCGAAATTTTGGAGGAAAGTTTATTGGTCTGCACGCACAAGACTCTCCATAAACTAGGATGTTGAGGTTGATGACGATGATAATCTCTTTTGTTCCGAAATAAGGAAGGAGGAAGCTGTCGAGTTTCGAAAGAAAATACATCTATCTACAGATATGTGGTCTAATTTATTTATAATAGGCACTATGAGAGTGCATCACCCAAATTCATGTACATAGTCCCTGCGGTATATTTATTTTGTTTTCAGGAATCATACTTCGTTGCTGCAATAAGGTACGAAATTTTGGTTTTGTAGGGTTTTATACGCAAAGAAATAAGTGGATATAATTGCCTTTACTTCAAGTTTAATCTAACAGAACACAGATTTCTTCATCTGTTTACCAATTACCATGCAAACATTCAGAGTAGTTTCTTCTGTTAAGGGTCTGCAGTTTACTGGATACAAAATGGAGTAGAAGTGGACTGTGAGCATTGCATTGCAATAATGATTTCATGATGATTACTGATTAATCTGAGTTACTTCGTGACATAATGAATATTTAATGATAGAGTTTTGATATTTCATGAAAGTGGAGTTTCTTAACACGTTATCAGGGTAACTAATTTTTCTGCATATTTAGAACTTCAGTCTATAGTTATCGTTTGTTAAGTAATATGTAAGTTATTAGCCAGCGATTATGTATCAGTTTAGAGTGAAAAGGCGAAGAAAATTTGTGTTTAAGGGAGGGAAAGGTGAGTCAGATTAGAATACTACTATACACAGGTGAACAGGACACAATAGGCGCTTAATAGGAAGTTGCAAATCTAGGAAAAGAAAGAATGTTAAATTTTTATTCCAGAAAATTGAAACTTTGTCTCGAGAAGGTTGATATATCGAAGCCAAGTTACACGACCCCTTCAAATTTGGCAAAACTCTTCAAAATTACTTGTTATCTTGGTTAACCAAAGTAATAACACTTGATTAAACCTCTATTTGTTTAGAAGCAAAGAAAACGAGAAAAATAACTGCATTTTGGAGAATATATAGGCTATTAACATTTCGATGATATAAGAAGGTTCCGTGGAAATATAGTGAAATGAGTCTGCGGTTTTCGCCCTCCTTCCGGAGAAATTAAGTGTTTGGGAAAAGTGCGGAACAAATACCTTGAAAATCCTGATGCGAAAAAGGAGCAGTAAATATAACATTCCTTGACTACCGATATGATACGCGAGAGTAAGTTTGTTGTGCTAAATTTCATGGGCATCACCCAATTTTTGCGGAGTTATTGAATATCCTCTGAAACTAAACCTCGCTATACACTGAAGCCCCAAAGACTAAGTAGGACTTCAACAAAAATTTTGTTTTGGCGTATAATTTTCAGTACCTGGAGTAGCTTCCTGCCTGGATCAGTAAAAGATTGTCGGTATCCTGATCCCAATATAGCGAGTTCAAACCCGGCGGAGGCAGTCGGAATTTTGAAAGGTGTAAAAACGTCCTTCCGACACTCCCTGTCGTAAAATGCCGTTATATAAAAGATCTCTGGTGACACATAAAAATATAAAAGGCCTAGTGTAAAATGGAACGTCGAAATTGATAAGCAGGTAGCCACATGGTGTCAAATTAAAGTGCTTGCATACGGTAGCCGAGGACATACGATATTATTATTATTATTATTATTATTATTATTATTATTATTATTATTATTATTATTATTATTATTATTATTATTATTATTGTATCGGTAGTGTCGGAGGACATGTTGCAGCTTCTCCCAGTACATTCAATGGGACTGAGGAACTTGCCATGCTGTGTATATAGATGTAATTTTATGGACTAGAGATGAGAAGGATGCGACCATGACTTTGGGAAAGGTACCATCCTAGCTTTTTCCCTGAGTTTAAATGAGAAAGTACGGAACACCATTTCTAGGAGAGGCAACGGAGGATTCTAACCCGCCTGTCTCCCAAGTACAGGTAAACTCTTCGATACAAAACTTAGCCAATGATCCAGTCAGTTGGTTTTTATATTTTCATTTTTCCTAATAAAAAGGCACAATTTACTGGCAAGGAATAGCACTGGACTCGAGAGGAACATAACGAACTATATTGAAAGTGAGCGCTGGCTACGTGGAATAATTAGTATCGGGAGAAAGCAGAGAAGAATGCCGCTAAGAATTTGCGAAGAACTCCTTCCAGTTTATTTCAATAATAAATATTGCCATTTCTTTTAAGTTTCAAGTATAAGCATTACTGCAAATTAACAATGTTTCTTACTTCATTACAGATTTAAGGGAACTAAGATCAATATGTAAAATGAAAAATTCCTTTGGCGAAATATTGATTGAGATGGTGCAACTATTAACCAGAATGCTTTCATTGTTGATACATAGTTTGCATTTTCAAGGCACAAAATGGACAGAAAAATATGTTAATTATAAATCTCTTCACACTCGTGGATATTGGTTTGTTGTGTTAATATTTAAATACTCTTATATAAAAATGTGTATGTACCGTATATAATACAAAAAATGAATAGTACTGCAACATATTCTGATATGTTGTGACTGAAGATCTTTCTCAAGGTCTGTATGCTAAGGTACACTTTATTTAGTTTAGTATTCTCACAGGTGACAATTTGCTTGTGATTGTGGAAGGTGAAAGTTTACGACCAACCGGGTCTTACCAGGCAATGTATGCATGATAAACAATTAATTCCTTACACCTACGAGGGTAGTCCAATGTGTTAAAACATAGAAAAATATAGCAAGAAAAATATAGCACGTTTCCAAATGATAGGAAGTTAGGTTGGATTATTGTGTTCAACTAAGATAAAGTATTTAATATTCACGTTATAGACATTGCGTAGCTTTTTTACTAATCAACTTCGAAACAATTTACAAATACTTATGCTGGAATACACGCCAGTTTAACACAGGACATGCCACGGTACTCACGCAATTAAATATATATATAAACATGACCAATCTTCTCTTAATGTACCGGGTACTTTTCCTGACGTTTCAGCTTCATGAAACGATATTTCCTCATTGTATCCTACACTTGGTAGAGGGGTCGGAGGAAGCAAATGATAATGAGCTATATTCTGTATCGAGTTCAGGATATCTGCAAGTTTTCAAGGAATTGTTAGATAGTGCCGATCAGTATCGGGTTTTCAGCTACCTTGATATTGCTAATATAGAATGTAGAAAGTGGTTGTAGTCCAAACTGATAAGGATAGAAATGTTTTAAGAGAGAATACCTTTGGAGAAATATCCATGTATACTATGTGATTAGTAAATAATAATAGTTACCCAAACCCATTGCCGGGAAATATAGTGCTTAATGTGTTATCGGTCTTATCTTAATGGGCTAGATTAAGCTTATTACCTTCATTTACCTGTATCAGACTCATTCTTGGATTTCATAGTACGAAATTAGCTGAGGTATGGGCAATGATAGTACAACTATTGGTTTTGCAGCTAGTATTTGTAATGAATGGTATAAACGCATCTCCTGAAGATTGGTTTAGTTTATGCATATTAGTGGGCTTGGTAGACTGATACCAAAACAATACTTCCCCGTAAACAAGTATATGGTGGGGTGTTCGTGAAATAAGTGAAAGGTACTATAACGATCACATGACATAAAGGAGTGTTATACAAGAAATACTATTAACACGTTTCAAAACAACTGTACTTCTACTTGTACAAACTGTACTGAAAACCCACAAGCTACTTTCCTCCAAAAATTTTCCATCATCTTATGAAACGATTCATGTAACAGAACACTTACTATTCGTAGTATGATTTCCAGATTTGTTGTAGAATTGGGTCACATAGCTGTCAGCTTGCATTCGGGAGATCGTGGGTACGAACCCCACAGTCAGCATCCCTGCAGGTAGTTTCCCTTGGTTTCCCATTCTTACACCATGCAAATACTGGGTATTACTTTAAATTAAGGCCAAGGTTATTTCCTTTCCACTCCAGTCCCTTTCCCATCTCATCGCGGCCGTAAGTCCTATCTGTGTCGGCGCGATGTAAAGCAAGTAGAAATGCACTGCTGTGTTTCTCCTTCTCAGGGGTAAAATGTATATCTTGAATATGTTACAAGTAGTTGTGAAACGTCACATAAGCAAGCCAGCTTGTAGCTTTACGTGTCTGTTGATACTGCTATCATAGCCATGGAACCTCATGTTTTACGTGAAACCCGAAACTGAAGCACGTGCATTTCATTTCAAAGGCAATGTTAAAGTGAGGAATATTACGTATTAAGTGAAAAGTACTCACTTGCAGTTAGTGAGTCGTATTTTAACCCCTGCACCTTGTTACTTAAGTTCACCCCGAGGAGTAGTGGTAGTGTGTCAACCTCGGCTCACGACATTGTGGGTTGAAATCCATCAGTGGTGGTCAGAGTTTTGAAGGTTGCAAATAAAGACGATTCGGAACTCGATGTTGTACAGTAACGTAATGTTAAAGATCTTTGTGTATACGACAGGTATTTACCCGTTTAAATTAGTTAAAACTCGGTTATAGACCGCCTAACATTTACCTATTTCTCTAATATATTCTTCTGTTTCATCGTGAATAAACCCACACTAAGTGGGATCGCTGGTACGGATTAACTTCCTCCCAGTGTTCCTGTCTGTGACCAGGTTTTGTTTTTGTACAGTCTAGCCATCTTACTTTCTTCGTCTCTTTCTCCTCTTACCAGACACTGCACTCTCCCTTACCCTTCTCCCTATACAGTCCTCCACCCTCCTCTTTACATGACCGCCAAACTACCTCAGCCTTGCCCACCAAGATTTGTACTTAATTCCTCCACACCTAGTTTTCCTGTGGTTGTCTTATTCCTCACGCTATCTCTCATTGTCAGTCCACATGAACATCTCAGTATCTTCGCAGCGCGTACCTCATGTAGCAACCTTCTGGTGACAGGCCAGGATTCTGCTCCAGATATGGGTACTGGTATCATAAATCTACCGTACTTTCCCTTTCAATTTTAATGTTATAGTTTTTACGTGCTTTTTGGAAATGTTTCCTTTAAATTTAGCTTCAATCCCCTTCTAACACCACACACTGGAATCCCTTCTCCGAGCATTCCCCCTAGACTGGATTCTGATTTAGATTTCAGCCTTTGTCATTTATGGTGGAGTCAATGTATTTAAAGATTTTCACCACTTGTGTATTCAGACCTGGCAAGGTTATAATTTGTTCATGGGTCACACTTCTCACTTCTCATGAAGTGTGTTTTAATTTTGTTCACCCTCATACCGATATCCTCCAGAGCTTTCCCCTAGTCTCGCAACGAAACGTCCGCTTCATTGTTGGTTATGCTATTCTTGTACATATCTTGGATTACCTTAACATATTGCTTAGCTAGAGCTTCCTTCCTTTAGCACCCTCATAATTCTTCTCTCGGGATGCTATCGAATGGTTTTTCCAAGTCTATTAAAACAGCACCTTATTATCTGTGATCTCTGTTGCATTTGCCTGGTGATTATTCCTGCTATTTCTTTCCCGTTGTTTTGAAGTACTGAATGTCTTCATTATCCCTTCTTTTGACACCAGGCTATCGTACGAAGGAGCCTGTACATCGCGTTTAACATTAGGTAGTGCTGTCATTGCTGGATTCTTAGTCTATTTGTAGAGTCTCCTGCTTATATTCGTCCCACATTATATAGCCAGATCCTTCTCCTTAAATTAATCCTGAACGTCATCGTTTCACCATCATATCTCTCAGATGCCTTTCCTGATGTCTGACTGAAAACTTTCCCTCCAACCCGAACTTCAGGTGCTATGTTTTCCCAAGCGCTCTCCACATCGTAAATCAAGACTTCTTCATTCAGTGCCATAGCTTCACATGAAAACGTCCCCACACGGTAGATGAAGTCAAACGATAATTTTTATTACCATTATTATTGCTGCTGTTGTCAATTTTTTAATTTACTATCACTATTTATTGTTATAACTAGTTTATTGACATACTTGAGGGTAAGCGGAACCCACCACGCTGAGGAGGATTTCTAACCAGTTCAAGCAGTTACATGTTCATCTATTTCAAGGTTCACTAGCACAGTAGATTGTAGCTATTAGTGACTAATTGAATGCTGGTTGCATTAGTTTATGATAAGTACAACATTGTAAAACAGTGTCGGAGTGTCACTTGCAAACGGACCTTGGAATAGATTTTACCTCTTCCGATGAAACAAACGTTTCCAATAGTGTAATGAGTTCTCAACGAATGTTGATAGCAGCGACGTTGGGTTCTCTTACCAATCCTGTCAATCATGTCTCCGCGATTTGAAACCTTATGCAGTCATCCTCGCTCAGTAACATTGTTTTGAGATTTAGTGAAACGTCGTCCACGGTCTGTTTCCCGGTAGTACGCTTCTTAAGTTACTTGGATGTAGAAATAATGCTTAACGAATCTTTAGAGTTATTAAGGTTTTTAGAAAATATTCACATTCATTTTACTCTCGGCCTATTTAACGATGTTAACAATTCTGATAACATTTCGGCTTAATGTAGGTCATCGGCTGAATATTAAATTTTCATACATTAAAGGTGGATGATCACCATCGATTTCATCCGAATCAGGTAATGAAATGCACGTTCTTTATCCATAGCATTGCGCGCTTAATTAATAGAGGTTACCTGACGTTGTTCAGGTACACTTAACATAATGTCCGTGTGGTGAACACTGAAACACTAAACTTATGGCACATGCAGCCATGTTAACGACTTGAACATCTCAAGAATACTGATCTCAGCCATATAACCTGCAGATGTTGGAGAGTTATGCTGTGATCGTTCGATCTATCACAGCCGTACTGATTGACTTCATTTACCAGCCCCATCCCTTCTCATATCAACCAGTTCCTCCAACTCCTTCAGCGATTTAGGAAAAAGCTAATCGAAGCCGTTCCATCATTATGTGAGGGATACATTTCTTTGATAAAATGGGGAATGATCCTACCTTCAGATACGTGATAGAGTCACTACCAAGGGGTTGGCTGCCTTATCACTATCATGATTGTATCGTTTTATGACATCATATCTTCACACTTTTAGCTTATGGTACAAGTTAAGCGGCACGAAAATTGAGTAACATTATGAAAGCAACAAATAAGTTACAAAACAGGATAAATAAAGAAGTCAAGGTTAAGATATAAATCGAGAAAGATAAGTACAATACAGAAAAATAGAAAGAAAATATAAGTGAATACATACATTAACAAACTAAATGTGAAAACTAAACTAGGATGTTCAGTTGATGCAGCCACCGAATAGCCGAAGCTTTCAGAAGGTCATCGATAGTTCCGCAGAAAGCTCTGTGTGGGCATCTGAAGGTGATGTATCGGATTACCTGGAATTCATCACCGCATTCACAGCTTGGAGAAGGTCGAAGGCCCCGAAAATACATCGCAGAGCCACTTCTTCCATGCCCAGTGCCCACCCTGTTTAGTGGCACCCAAACCATCCGCGGGTGCTGAAATCAAGTCAGGGTCTGCGTAGGGTCAAAATCGATCTCCATTCGTCGGGGGCCTTACTCCTTCTCTGACGAGATTTTTCATACGGCGTAGATATGAAGGAGGGATGTGGCTAAGGACTGGAAGCCAGTGCAGTGGGGTTGTTTTGAAGACACCTCTGATAATCCGGATTGTCTGATTCACGACGGTGACAATTTTCTTGGAGTGGGTGCTATTCAGCCAGACGAAGAGCAGTATTTAACTGTTGTACACACCAGACTTAATGCAGAATACGTAAAGTTGCCACTGTGGATCCCTGTGTGCTGCTATATAGCTTAGATATATTGTTATTTCTTGTACTGAGTTTGGCTGCAAGGTTGGAGAGATGTTTCCTGTATGACAGTGTCCGGTCCAGTGTTACACCGAAATATTTTGGGTTTGGGTTTTACTGTAAAATGCTGTCATGGAGAGTCACTTTCAAGGTGATGTGAGCCAGTATGTTACTCACATGAAAGCAAGGTATTTCTGTTTTGGTTGTGATAGTTGTCAGGCGCCACTTTTGAAAGACATTTTTCAGTAAGCAGAGAACTTTCGATAGTGTATCCTCAAGGTTGTGGAATATTGTGTGTTGCGTGGCTATGCAAATATCATTGCCATAGGCAAATTGTGTTGGTAACATTTCTGGGATATCTGCGAGATAAACACTGAATATCAAAGAGGTTAATATGGAACCTTGCGAGGGTTTATTATGTATTCTTCTTTGTATGCTCCGGGTATTGTTCATGACCACTTGAATTATTTTATCTGAAAGCAAACGATTGATTAGATTTGTAGTGTTTTCACACTGTAAGGTTTTCAAGACTTTATACATTAACCCATCACTCCGTACAGTGTCAAAATCAGCCGTGAGATCCATGAACATCGCACCGGTCTTTAGCTTCTCTTCTAATCCAACTTCAGTGAATGTCGTCAGAGCAAGTACTTGGTCTACGCAACTTAATTCGGGTAAAAAGCCAGCTTGTTCTGCTGGGAGGACCTAGAAGATTGCTGGACTGATTCTGCTGTAGATCAGTCTTTCCAATAGCTTGTAGGTTGAGCTTTATAATGCCATGGGTCTATACCTTTCGGGAGCATTGGGAGATTTTCCTGGTTTAATGATGATGATTGTTTGTTGCTTGTTGTTTTAAGGAGCCTAACATCGAAAGTCATAGGCCCCTACATTTTTCTAGGTTTCATGAAAGCGATATATTAGATCTCTTGAACTCCGGTGACAAGTGTCCTGTACGTTGGCTGGATGAAGGAAGTCAGCAAGCCATTTACTGGCGTTTTTACCACAGTGAATGAAGAACTCATTAAGGATGTTGTCAAAGCCTGGTGCCTTTCCAATTTTTCAGCTTTGAAGGGCTATTGTAATTTCATCCACGATAAATGGTGATGCTTGCTCCGGTATTCGTTTAGAGTGAGTGTGCTTTGCCTGACATCTCTGGACCTATGAATGTTTCAATCTGCTGTTCTGTCTGGTTTGACTTCTTGAAGTGCCTGTTGATTGTGAGAATGGTCTCCTAGTTCATTTAAAGGGCTGCAGACTTTTTCACTTGTATGCTTACAGTCTAGTTCCTTAACCGTTTTTGTCCATCTTTCCCTACTGTCCTTATCCAGCCTGCTACTGAGATCATCTGCAACTTCTGTCTGACAACTCTGTAGAAATTCTTGATACAGAAGCTCACTAGTGTCGCTCCAACAAGGTATGTATTATTTCTCGAATGCCACTAAATATTTCTTTCTTTGCCCGTTGACAACACCATCTTGACTAACTTCTGGTAGTTACCTGGGATGGGAGTCATACAATGGATATTGCTATCTAGGTCCTTATAAAACAGGTCCCAGTTTCATTTGGAAAACTCCAACACGGATGTGTGTGAATTTTCAATGATTGTTGTCTGCATTCCTACTTCTAGGATGATGGGCCGATGTTGACTGTGTGGAAAGTTATCAAGAATATATCTGGCGGTCGGCACAGCTAAACCTGCATCGTCAGCCGTGATAAAGCTCAGGGCTGGCTAAAATTCGCTTTATAGATATATGACTGGTGATTGTACAGGTCCTAACTGGATTTATGGTTATATCCAAAGGGGGTCGTGGTAATTAGAGAACATATTTAAGGTTGATTTAAACTTATGAGAACAGTTGATAAACTCCTTGGTTATAATGACAACAAACATGTTCACCATCAACAGTTATTGAGTGGGAATTGATGTATAATTAACACGATACGTAGTCCCTTTCAACAGAACGTTGTCAGAAACTAGCCTTTTGCCCCCGAAAGATTACAGTGACATGCTTTCCTTTCTTTGTCTGGGTTCTAATGTTATTTATCCTACAGGATATTGATTACTATAGAGTGTGTCCACTTCTTTTGGCAAGCCTGTAAAGTACACAAAGTTCCGCAATAAAACTTTTAAACAAGGTCTGTATGTTTAAGGCTGAACTTTCCGAAGTTTTTAGTGTCTTCTTCTGAATGCAATTTCACCACAATTTCTTTTCTTGCTCATGCCTTAGAAGAGAGTACTTTCAACTATCGCCATCATGTACACATTAATTTGGATAAAAAAGCAGAAAACACAAGCAGACGTGTTTATTTATTTTTACTTATTTATTTATTTATTTATTTATTTATTTATTTATTTATTTATTTATTTATTTATTTATTTATTTATTTATTTATTTATTTATTTATTTATTTATTTATTTATTTATTTAAATAGTCAGTCAGTCAGTCAGTCAGTCAGTCAGTCATTCGGTTAG